>NC_090929.1:684689642-684992672 GCF_040938575.1 Ambystoma mexicanum | reverse complement strand
AAATTCTTACATTGGTTTCCTGTTCAAGTTATTATGCTTCATGCACATTGATATTTAGAATTTAGATTTCAAATACCTTTCAAATTGCCTTAGAAGGTATATCCCAGCCTGGTTCCCAAGCTTCCAACAGTGGTACGCTCTGCTCCTAACCAAGCAAGAACAAACCTTGTTCAAGCCACTTGGCACCAGGCTCTGAAATTACTTAGCCACTGAACTTCAAACTGAAAACAAAATCTCTGGTTTAGGAATGTATTGAAAAGAAGGCTGCTGCTACCACCTGTGTCTCTTCCCTGCATCTTGAACTGGACTATCCGCCAACTAAATAAATGAATAATGTATTAATTGCACCAGGCTGTGGGATTGCATGATGAGGGAAGAATATTTTCAAAATGGGAGATTATTTTAGAGTCAATGAGGTTTGCAGGACATTTGATGCCACCATAAAGCTACCTGAGGCTGAGAGAAGGGGCAGAGTTTATAAAACAAAATTACCCATTTGCATAAGGTGGTATGCAAAATTGAAAGCAAATTGAGATTTGACAACACACTTTACTTTTCTCTGTTGGCCCACTGCCATACCAGATATTACACTGTAGTTTTCTAGTATTAGAAAATCAAAACGTTTTTTCTAGAAAAGAAGTACAAATAATGTTGAACAGGACAGGGCAGTACCTAAACCAAAAGAAATTAGACAATGAGGAACAAGCATTGAAATCTTGCTCCCAGTGAAGAACAGGGCATATTTTATGGTTGGGTGAAGTATTCACAGGGGCTACTAAGAAGAGACCGAAAACACCTCCAAAATGTAATACCAAATGCAAAACCAACCAAGAACCTAAGGTCAGGTCAAGCCCTAGTGATCTGCCAAGCAAAATATAAAAGGTCCAGCGACAGTGCGAGATGTTGCAGAATTCATGGCCCTGAACTACTGGGCTTACATATGAGTTAACAAACCACTGTTTACAAAGAAATTCGAAAACCTGTAATCAGTTGTTACACCACAATAAGCATGACAGCCAACATTTTGATCCCAAAAAGTCATTGTTTAGTGTGGGAAAGGGAATTTAGCAGAGGCATTTTGTGAGGTTGTGGTGGGGCACTAGATTGTGGGTGAAGGGCAGAGGAGGGAGTGAGGAGGTGATTGAGAGGGGGAGTGTACCCAATAAGAGTGAGCCATGGCAACTAAAAAGTTGAGGACCGAGGAAAGATACAGGTATGAATTAAGGATGCTCTCTAAATTCGACCTTCGCAATCTGCTTGTTTGTCCTGCCCATATGGCTAGGTATTGTCCCAATTGTTGTATGAGTGCCTTAAACCAGCATGTTGGTGGTATATAAGGCAAAGAATATGAGTCAAATAAATCTGTGAATTGCTACCAGAAGCATGAATTTGCTTCTGTGTTTACAGGTGCCGTTTCCTTCATCGGACCGGGCGTAGCCAGGATTGTCTAACAAGTGGGGCCTGAAGCTAATGTAGTTGGGTCACTGCAGTGACATTAACATCTGTAAATGCCCACAGCACCGCTGAATGGGCATTTACAGATTTTGGGTGGACCTTGCCCGCTCAGGCCCTACCCCGGTGGTTCCCAATTCGGCCACGTGGCAATCACATTTCAACCCTTCCCAGCATTCCGTCTGCCTTCCTGACTGCAGTTCATTAACGCCTTTAAGTGCCTTTTCTCTTCTTTGGTTTAATGACATTTACTCGCATTAAATCGTTCAGCACATGGACTAGTTTAAAACAAAGCTACACCAGGCCATGTTTACCACCTCATCCAGGCTCCGAAACCACAACAACAGCGGCCTTATTTCACGCCTTTCGTCCCTGAACGTTTTTTTAGCGGTACCGTTGTCTTACATGTTTTGAGCGTCGCCAGGGACCTGAAATGCGTTCACTTTTTAATCTATCCACATTTTGCTGACCCTGGAAGAAGCTTAGCTAACACTCTGTCTTGATTAGCGACCCACTCACTGGAAGACAGTCTCACTCTTTCCCCCTCATCACTTGTCTCGTTCACTTCAATAGAACTTCCCTTATTTATCTTGGAATTATTCCATTATCCCCGCGGAGCGTGAGCGCCCGCGTGACGCGCGCTCGCAAGAGAGGTTTCCGCTCCGTCGCACGGCGCTCTGGAGGACGTACTTATGGGCAAACTGACACTCAAGCCGAGGTCCTGGCCGGCGATAGGGATTTAAAACATTATCACAGACCGTGCTACTGTTTTACAACCGCAATGGCGACTTTTCAGCGTTCTCTATCCTAAGCATTTATGTTAAAAAAAAAAATATGTCATGCGCCTCATTGTGTGCCTGGGGTTAAAGTATAAAACACGTGGGGTCTAATTACAAGGCTTCGAGATAGTTTTCTCCCAAATTACCCGCTGCAGGTGGTAGTTATTGTTACTGTATGCGGTAATTTTATGCATCCGCCACATTATAAAATTACTGAGTTATGGAGGCCGGTAACGAATTTATATTTTTAGAAATACTCGGCGTAGTATTTCCAACAGTCCACATACTTTAGTTTTGTCCATTTTTTTAGGCAGTTCCTCTTTCATTTTGAAAATGTAAATTCATTGTACATATTAGCGGTTCATTATGCGGATGCACAATGTATTTAACTGCACAAAAGGGTCGAAGGTGAACCTTTTGTTTTTTTTATGGAAAAGGTGCTGAGAAGGTGGGCACAGGAGGTACCCGCTTTTTCACCCCCCTTTCATTGCCTCCATACAAACGCCATTTTGCTGCCCCATACGGGAGCGTTTGCACTTACCTGCGCTTGAGGACTAATGTTTTCAAAATTTTGGGGGAGTTTTTAAAATGTGTCCCTTAACTTATTTGTTGTAAGTAAAAATTGTAATTTAAAAAAAATTGATATTTGACCTACAACATTCAATACTTCAGGTGGGATTCCAGAGCCCGCCTGCAGTAATCCCCACGCAAACCCTCAATCCACCAGGCCCATAATCTGGCAATGAGTAACAGTTGATATTTCTATACAGTGGCTGTTCTACTGTTATGATTACTTTAAATACCACTTGTTTTTAAAATACCAGCTAATTGTGAGTTGGGGGGCAGGGGGTCGAATGGATATTTAACATGTGGGGTGCACAGGAAGTTCTGCACTTGTCATGCATGGTTTATTTACTTGATGCAGTTGTATTAACCACATGCAGTAAATATCCCATGCAATCCCAAATCACGATACATTTGAATTGTAAAAATAGGCAGTTATTAAAACAAATTGTTTTGGCTGATACTCGTGCACTAAAAAAGGAGGCCATATGCTTCCACTTCAGCATTGATTCCTGCTTGGCAGTATAGAGGCCTAGCCATAACCCTATGGTGAACAGAAATATATTTAGATTAAACACTATTATTACATTACAGCAAGCTGATCGACCAACAGCCCCCCGCCACCACTCCCCGCACAACTCTCATTTTTTTACAGGTAGAGGAGTACCTGATATTTCAATATTAGGTTTTTTGGTGCTCCAGCCATTCTTTTTCAGTCATCATTTCTGGCCTTTTATTATTTTGAAGTGTCCTTTGATTATTCGTAAACATTGTTAACATAACAAGGAGAATCCGGATTTTGTGATTCTGGTGCACTTCAAAGTTGGTTCTTGAAATTAAGACATGAAAGAGAGTCACTTATCCAAAGTGATTATAATTTAAAGTGTGTTTTGTGGTGATGTTTTAATCAGCCAACACATGTTTCGCACTCAAGGCTCTTCCTCAAGACTGATAGCATTTAATGATCACCTAGGGCCTGTTTACAAGATCAGCTGTAACCCGCCAGTGCTACCAGCGGGTTGCCGTGGACCTCGTAACACTGTTTCCAATGTCCTATATCTGGCCCCTGCAGGCATACTCGTAGTGTGGTGGTCCGCAAAGGGTGCCGGTACGTTGCTACCGGCACCCTTATTTTCGGACTGCCAGACTTGTAATGAGGCCCCATATCATGTGTGCATTTTGAGTAAACATTGATATGTTAGCAGGAGACAGCAGTCGGTTAGCTTGCTCTACTGTATGCTAACCGACTACAAGCTCCGGCTAATATACTGTTTATACTCAAAATCCATACCTAATATGGTGATCGTTAAA
Source organism: Ambystoma mexicanum (assembly GCF_040938575.1). Lineage (NCBI taxonomy): Eukaryota > Metazoa > Chordata > Amphibia > Caudata > Ambystomatidae > Ambystoma > Ambystoma mexicanum. The sequence continues at coordinate 684,988,566 of NC_090929.1, read as the reverse complement.
TGCTATGAGACGAAGACCCTTGCGTGATCAACACGTACTGGCTGATTAAAGTGACCAGAAGGCACACTATAAATACAAATGACTTTCAAATAGTGACCAACATCTCTTTATTGCATCCGTACAAGCACAGTTAAAACACCAAAGCTCGATTCACCCTATTGGGAGCATAGATGGAAAGTTTATAACCCGGCAACAGATTCCATGCTGTCTCCTTTGAAGAGTTACATTTTTTGCATCCAAACTCAAAGGCTGCACAGCATTGCTCTCCTGACTTCCACTTGTTCTTTCCAAGTTTTTGTTTAAAAGAAATTTCAGAACAAGCATACATTTGGGGATTTTAGCCTTATAGAGACAGGTACCTAGTTCTCCCGATGTCTAGTGCATCCAACCTATCCATGCAGTATGACCTTGTCATGAACTTCAGATCACGCCCCTTTTGGACCTACTGGTCCTTGTCTCAACGGGGCTTACATTCCGTACTACTTCCAAAATGGCCGTCCAGATCTGAAGCCCTTGCTCGCTCCATGCACTGAACGCGGCTTGATCTATTTATAGACCACGCCTTCCACGACTCCTCGCGTCTCAATGCTATTGCAGAGTAGCCTCAGACGTGTGTTCGTAGCTCGCGGTATTGTTTCCTTTGTCCCAGTGCTATTACCCGCTCCTGACCCTTTCCCCCTTCCTGATTCCGAGCATTACTAGCTTTTCCCAGACTCCCGGATTCCTGGACTCCGTGCTCCCGGAACTAAACGCAACCTGGAACCAGACGAGACTTGAGCAGCGCTGTTCAAGACCAGGAGCGTTCACAAGAAGTCAGCGATCGAAGACACCGGCAAACACCGGACCCAGGTGAGAAGGGGGGAACTCCTTGACAGTTTGAGACGCCACCCGATCGAACCTAAAAACGAGATGGAAGCCGCTGTGCAGGACTTAATGCGACGCATGCAAGAATTATCAACCGAGGTCCAAAATCTTAAGGCGGAAAACGCAGCGCTCAAACAATTGGTCTTATCCCGGGATTCTGCTACAAAGGAGGGTGCCCTGTTGGGCGGTATTGTTGACAAGTATGATGGTTCGGCAAAAACACTTCATGGATTCCTGGATTCATGCCTGGTCCACTTTACCTTTAAGCCCTATTATTTCTCGACTCCTAGGGCTAAGGTGGGTTTCATCATATCCCACCTTTCCGGCAACGCCTTAACTTGGGCAACACCCCTTGTTAACTCCAGCGATGCCCTCCTAGACGACTATGATGGGTTCATACAGGCCCTTAAAGGCATGTTTGACCGTCCAGAGCAGGTCTCTACTGCCCAAGAACGCTTGCTGGACTTTCAACAGGGCTCTCAAGATATGCTCACTTATGTGACCAGATTTAAACAATTGGCTAAGGAAGAAGACTGGTCCTCTGAGGCTAGTTTTACCCTGTTCAGGGGAGGCCTGAACGATGGGATCAAGGATGAACTGGCCAGGGTGGCTCGACCAAATTCATTCCAAGCACTAATGGACCTGGCCTTGCAAATAGACTTTCGCATCCAGGAAAGGAAGGCTGAAAGGAAGAAATCCAAGGGAAACCCACCCAAGACGTCCTTTGAGAGCACAGCCAGAACAGACGCAAACCCAAGTCCAGCCCCAGAACCTGAACCCATGCAAATTGGAGCCTTTTGTGGACCCATATCACCTCAAGAAAGGCTAAGAAGGATCCATACGGGTTTGTGTATGTATTGTGCTTCAGACAAACATTTGGTCAGGGAATGTCCTCTGGCACCTCCTCGGCGTTCGGGAAACGCCAGCTCCCGATCTTAAATGGAGCAGAGATTCGGGAGAGAGAAGTTTGCTCCACATCAATTTCATCCTTGAACTCTCCTGGACAAAACAGTTTGGTGATACTACAGGCCTTCCTGTCGCCCTCCAAAGCCAAGACCTATCCCATTCTGGCCATGGTGGACTGCGGAGCTATGGGAATTTTCATTGATCAAGACTGGGTTGTTAGTCATCATATTCCGTACGAGACACGAAACACCATGCAGCCGGTGGAAGCAATTGACGGAAGACCCCCCTCTTCAGGACCCATAAGCCTGCAGACTAAAGAGATCCAACTTTCTATAAACCATCATCAAGAGCGGATTACATTCGACATCATTAAGTCAGCCCATTACCCCATGGTTTTGAGAATGCCCTAGTTACAAAAGCACAATCCGTATATCAATTGGACAGCAGGATCATTATTCCTGGGCTCAGAGTTCTGTATGTCCCACTGTCTATCCCTGGATCCCTCCTCAATAACTTCTAAAGAACCACCAAGAGACCAAGAAACACCACTCATGGTTTCCAATATCATACAAGTTCTAGAGGCCTATCAGGGATATGCTGATGTATTTTCTACTGCCATAGTCCAAGCCTTACCCCCTCACAGGCCCGAAGACTGTGCCATAGATACAGATCCCTCAGCTGTAATTCCCTTCGGCAGAATGTTCATTCTTTCCGAACCTGAGAAAAAGGCCCTTCGGGAATACCTAGACACTAATCTTGAAAACGGCACCATAAGACCCTCGAAATCTCCAGCGGGTGCTTCGTTGTTCTTCGTTCCCAAGAAGGATACGAAGGAACTCAGACCTTGCCTCGACTATCGAGGCTTAAATCAATGCACCCTCAAAGATCGGTACCCACTGCCCCTGATCTCGGATATCCTGGAAGCTGTGAGAGGAGCCGTAATATTCACCAAATTGGATCTCAGGGGTGCCTACCATTTGATCCGTATCCGGGAAGGAGACGAGTGGAAGACCACCTTTAGAACACCCTTTGGCCACTACGAGTACCTGGTCATGCCCTTTGGACTAGCCAATGCCCCAGCAGTATTCCAACGTTTTATGGATAGGTTGTTCTCTGATATTTTGTTTCTCTTCGTCATTGTCTATCTGGACGACATATTGATTTTTTCCAAGGACCCTCTGAAGCATGAAGGCAGTTCTACAAAGACTCCGGGAACATCACCTCTTAGCCAAGCCTGAAAAATGTTTGTTTCACATTACCTCTGTGCACTATCTGGGATTTATCCTTAGTCCAGAGGGGATTGGCATGAACCCTTCAAAAGTAAAGGCCATTCTCGCCTGGCCTACTCCCACGTCCGTGAAACAAATCCAATCCTTCCTAGGACTAGCCAATTTCTACCGAAAGTTCATAGCCACCTTTTCCGAGATTGTACAACCTATAGTGGCTATGCTAAAGAAGGATACCCCATTTGTCTGGTCAACATTACAAGAAACTGCATTCCAGCGTTTGAAGACCGAGTTCACACAAGCTCTCATTTTGGCTCAACCCGATACAAGTCGACCCTTTTTAGTGGAAACGGATGCCTCTAATTACGCTATAGGAGCAGTGTTGAAGCAGAAAATGGAGGATGATTTGGAACACCCCGTTGCTTATCTTTCAAGAACCTTAATTCCGAGTGAAACACACTACTCCGTCCTGGAAAAGGAACTCTTAGCCATTCGCCAAGCCTTCACTGAATGGCGACACCTACTTCTGGGAGCCAGACATCCTGTCCAAGTCTGTACTGATCATCGAAACCTTCAGATTCTACAGTCACTGGAGTGCAGGAACAGTCGTCAGGCACGTTGGGCCTACTTTTTTGCCCAGTATCAGTTCCACATTACTCATGTCCCTGGATCACAGAACCTGATCGCTGACGCCTTGTCTCGCTGTCCTGACTATGTGACCACTGAAGATAAGGCATTTCCTAAAATGTTTTCTCCCACGATCTTCGTAGCCCAAGCAGTTGATCTCCTGGAAGAAGTCCGATCGCAAACCCAATCCTCGGAAATATGGAAGGACATTTCAACAAGAAATCACTGGAAATTAAGAGCCAAGGAAGGCTACTTATTCAAAGACAATGCACTACTCATTCCTACATGGAAGTTACAGCAAAAAATAATAAACCTTTGTCATGACACACTCCATTCCGGGCACCGAGGTATCACCAACACCCTCCGTCTTATACAGAGACAGTTCTGGAGGCCTAAAATGAAGTCTGACGTACAGCAATACATCCAGGCTTGTATAACATGTGCCCAAAATAAACATAACAAAAGACCGGCGGGTCTTCTTCTGCAGCCCACTCTACCCTCTAAACCATGGGAAATCATCGCTACAGACTTCATAGTGGAGTAACCACCTTCCCGAGCATATACTACCATCTAGGTCACCATAGATTTGTTTACCCATATGGCCCATTTTACGCCACTGATGAAACTGCCCTCCTCTTCAGAGCTAGCTGGAATATTTCTGGAACACATATTCCGACTACATGGGCTTCCTTCCAAGATCATATCTGACCGTGGTCCTCAATACATTTCACCATTCTGGAAACACCTCTGTCGGGTACTAGGAATCCAACGTGCCCTCTCTTCAGGATATCACCCCCAAACCAACAGAGCCACAGAACGTGTAAATCAGACACTGGAACAATATCTCTGATGTTTCGCCACCAAGGTCCAGGATGACTGGTCTCTCCTGATACCAGTTGCGGAATTCGCATAAAACAACTCCGAACACTCAGCGCTACAGAGCAGCCCTTTTTATTGTAGTCAGGGGTTCCATCCATCGGTTTTACCCTCGGTTCTTCCTTACCCTACACCAGTACCTACTGTTGACTCCTGGATCGAAACTCTTATCAACATTCACCAGGAGGATAAAGAAGACTTAGAGAAAGCCAGATTGCAGACCAAGAGGTATTCGGATTCCAAGAGAAGACCAGGTCCATCCTATACGGTCGGTGACCGAGTGTGGTTGTCATCAAAACTACTCCCCCGACACTTGCGACCAAACAAGCTGGCTCCCCGCTACTATGGTCCATTTCCCATCAAGGAGATTATCAATCCTGTCTCATATCGAATCAAGCTACCTGACTCCTGGAAAATAATTAATCCAGTTTTTCACACATCCCTATTGAAGCCCTACATTCAATCCTCTCGAAAATCCAGTAGACCTCCACCTCTACTGGTTGACAACCAACTGGAATATGAGGTGTCCCGGATTTGTGACTCCAGGTATAAGCGGGGCCATCTTCAATACCTAGTGGAGTGGAAAGAATATCCTCCTAGCGAAAGGACCTGGGAAACTGTTTCAAATATCAAGGCTCCTCGGTTTCTCAGAAGATTTCACCTAATACACCCGGGCAAACCTGGAGGAAAAGGCCTTCGGAGGAGGCATGCTGTCATGAACTTCAGATCACGCCCCTTTTGGACCTCCTGGTCCTTGTCTCAACGGGGCTTACATTCCGTACTACTTCCAACATGGCCGTCCAGAGCTGAAGCCCTTGCTCGCTCCATGCGCTGAATGCGGCGTGATCTATTTATAGACCACGCCTTCCGCGGCTCTGCATGTCTCAATGCTATTGTAGAGTAGCCTCAGACGTGTGTTCGTAGCTCGCGGTATTGTTTCCTTTGTCCCAGTGCTATTACCCGCTCCTGACCCTTTCCCCCTTCCTGATTCCGAGCATTACTAGCTTTTCCCAGACTCCCGGATTCCTGGACACCGCGCTCCTGGAACTAAACGCAACCTGGAACCAGACGAGACTCAAGCAGCGCTGTTCAAGACCAGGAGCGTTCGCAAGAAGGCAGCGATCGAAGACACCGGCAAACACCGGACCCAGGTGAGAAGGGGGAACTCCTTGACAGACCTACCACACATGTTACTGGAAAGTGTGCCCTCAGTTTAATCCTTGCTAAGTACCTCATGCCTTAGCACAGGGTTGTACAACTCCAGGCTTCAAGGGCCAGAAACCTGAAAGGTTTTCAGGATATCCCTCATTAATATTCACAAGAAACAATGTTCGTACATTTAGTATCATTGTTTGGAAATCTATCTCATTGATATTAATGAGATGTAGCCTGTAAATCTAACATGTTTCCGGCCCTCAAGGCCTGGAGTTGGACAAACCTGCCTTAGCATGTCAATACAATTGCAAAAACAAGCAAACCACATATGTAACTGAAACCTAAAAAGTAAGTCAAAAGTCGATTTTACCTCAATATAGACTTATATCATCAGGGCACATCGACATGTTTTACAAAAGTACCTCTAACCTAGGTCCCTCTACACACTCGTGTCACTTGAATAACCCAGAAGTTCTGGGAGAAACGTCAGTGGGATCATGTGAATTTAGCCAGGAATTGAGACCAAATAGCCTCAGATAACCTCCCATTCCCCTTTCGCTTTATCATTCTTTGTATCATTGATGTTGAGAGGGTATTAGGTCATATTATCCCCACCAATAATATCGCCATATATATATGGTCATTGGGAACGGCCATAGTTGATATTGTTAGTGGAGATAATTTTGGGGGTAAATGGGAGCAGGGATTGCGGGGGGCCCCCTCTCCCTTTAAAATAATAAGGGGGTTGCAAGGGTGTCCCCCACAGGTTTAATAGGTTAATATTGCGGCAAAAATATGGTGCCATTCTTGTATGGCCACATTGTTGCAGGGATATTAACACATAGAACCGTTGACAACAGGTTCTGCACCCATTCCTCCTATGTGAGGATGTAGGGGATGTCCACATCCTTAATATGTGTTTTTAGATGCCAAAAGCCAACCTGAATAATTAGCATTTCTGTGGATTCCCCAACTCATCTGAATATGTGTCATTCCTTAGTGTGAGTGCCACAAAGTCGTATTCAGGATTTTGCCTGCTGCTCCTTGTTCAACGAGTTTGTTGCATCTCTCCATAAGCAGTTTCTTTCATCTACCTGCATTCCCATAGCACGTGTGTTAGGCTTCCTTTCCTTATGTAGCAGCCTCATCAAGCTTCAGAGTCACACATTCTCTCCTGTGCATATTCTCGAGCCTTCTATACACTCTGTTGACCAGTCTGGCTCTCCCCAATTTAAGAACGGCAACTTGATGTTGCAGCAGTCCAACTGCGTGGCTGCATTAACCTCCATCCCCAGTGCTTCCAAGCATTTTGCAAGGAGCTTCCTACATACTGTTGATGATACCAATGAAAGCCTGCAAAGATATTTTTATTGTATCTATTTTGTCAAGTATTTACAGAAAACAAAACATTCAGAATCATAATGGACATGAGAAACAAAACCTCTAAAAACTGTAATACACAGCGCTCAAATACATACCTCCATACAGCTTACAGATCCAGATCTACAAAGCATTTCCAAATTCTTTCATGAACGTGAAACTTTTTCTGCTGAGAGAACAACACCTTTTCAATCAAAGACACGTTATAGATCTCCTTCACCCAGTGCTTCATTGCAGGGATATCAACAGATTTCCAACCACTCAGAATTATTTTTTTTAGCTGACACAGCAGCTCTGAATAGCCACTACTTTTCTGGACCAGCCACCTCATCAGATACATTTTTAAGAGCAGAGACATTTTTAAGGAGATTGGCATGGTGATGTAATTGTATGCATCTACAGATAAGAAGACCTCAATGACTTTAATTAGGTTTATTTATTATATTTAGTTGCTGTTTTATAAAAGACTGCTAATTTACAAAATACTTTGGAGCGCACACAGACATTTAGGGGAGGAGGCAAGAAGGGAGTGGTTGGGATGTATCAAAAAACCTGGAGGCCATGCAATCCAAGATTTTCAAGACTTTACAAATTTTGTACAAGACAGCAAATTCAGATCTTGGTAGACCTAATATTTTAATATTAATACATCTCTTTGGTAAAACCCTTACATGTGTGATCCTGTGGGGGGCTTGTTTGATCTACAGACTTATTATTTGCAGTTGAGTAATGCTTTTATGGACAAGAGGGATTTAGGTCCTTTCCTAAACTTCAGGTGATGTAGTTGTAGTGACAGTTAATGCACATGCACGTTCTGTTGCTCCAGGCCTGCTACAAACGGCCGTCTTTCTCAAAATCTCTTCAGTTTGAAAATTATGCAGGCAAGCGGTCTGATAACACTTTCAACTGGCTTTCCAAGTTACTCTCCCAGTGATGCACAACATTTGAATTCTATTCTTCTTCGGAGGGGTATACAGGGTAGGTTTCTCAATGCTCTGGTAAAGTGTTTGTGCTTCTTTGAAATTGAAAATTAGGTGCATGGACAATTCTGAATGGCCTGATAACTGTTGATTTTTTTTTTTGGAAGCCGATACTATTAAAAAAATAATTTGAAAATAATCATCCTCTATAGCATTTGGAATTTTGGGGTTCATCTCTGATTCTGCCAGAATTTCATGTAGTGCTCTTGGAGAGAAATTGCAGCTAATAACTGTAGAAGATATATATGTTAGTTGAAAAAGAGAAATTGGTTAAATATTATATTCAGATTTCTTGCTGTTAGAATACCAAAGCTCGGGAATGATGCGATTGATGCCATCCGCAGAGCAGAATTTCTGTTCACCAAGATTCAGGCAAAGCTGGCTTTTACACATTCAGGTATGGATCATGGCTTATAGTGACATTTTCGAATGCCTTTTTCTCGAATGAAAAATGGCGGGAAAAAAAATTTCTAATATTTTTTTTTTAAATGTAAATTGGGGGAGCTCCCCCACCCATCCCCCCATTTTTTATTGACCCTTTTTTAAATTAACTAAATAAAAAATAATTTAAAAAAAAATTATATTCAGAATTTTTTTTTCGACATTCTTTTTTCCGACAAAAAGGCATTCGAAAATGTGCATTGGAAATTTTAATTGGGTACCATGGATCAATGATAGACATTTGGTGATTGTGAGCACTCTGTAAAATATTATATGATTGAATGCAATGCTCTCCAAAAAATAATGAAATCCAGAATGGCTTAATGCTGAAATATCAAGTAATTAATGTAAAACAGATAACACAAAGCTACAGGAAAAACAACCAAGGCGCTAGGTTTTAATGAACACTCGAAAACATGTCATTAAAAAGGTGCCTCTGCATGTTTGCTGGAATGTTGCATGGGGGATACAGTAACTTGTACACATTGAATTTTAGTGTTCTCTAAAGAAAATTACAATGCAAAAGTTAGCAACACCTTAGAATATTCATTAAATCTATTATTTGAGTGTTATCGCAAGCAGAATCAATTCAAGGTGAACATTGTTTTGTTGCATGGGGCAACACATATATAATGTGGCTTCTAAATCCTGTGAACAGAAGCTGCGAACTTCAGTTCACCAAAAACTGTAGGTTTGTGCAAGTGCCAGTTTTATTGAAATGGTAATTTTCAAACCCCATTATTCATTCAATATGATACATGATTAGAAGAGTTAATGTGCCCAGCTGTAAATAGTCCTGTTTTCAAAAATGTGCAAAACAAGTCAAAATGAATTCCGGGATCAGGGTTTCCATGGTCGTATATTTTTAGGCAAATTTCTAAGCCCATCTTTGTAATAAATTGATATGTGTCTGTTCAAGCATTAGATATGACTTCAACTGAAGCAGATGCTTACACAGATTATAACCTCTGATTTTAGCAGAGCATAACTGTCATGATTCATTCTCTTTTCTCTCGTTCCGAACACTTTGGGGGCATGATGTGGGGTCTGTTTCATATTGGACCTACCTTCTGACCCATACAACACAGCTCTGTGCTGATTTTGGTGCTCAAATGCCCTATTTTCCATTTCACTTCCCTTCTGGATCCCTTTCAAGTTTTTGCCAGCTAGAATGCTTTTGTAGTGAAAGGACTGCACTTCCCAGTATTCCTTGTTCACTGCTTCATCTCCATCCTTGCAGGAAAAGGTTGGGTGGAAGTAGAGGATAAGGAACACCTGTGGTGGCAGGTGCTACGAAGCATCACACCTGAGGCGTGTGATTGTTAGACAGCTTTAAAAGCTTCTGTCCAGCGGTGGTCATTGTTGCAGTGTTCCAGTTTGTGACCGGTTTGTTGTTCCTGGTTCTTATGCATAGTGTCTAGTTCCTAGTTTATTTTTCTGGGATTTCTAATTTAGTGTGCTTATCAGTATCTTCTGCTTCATGGATCCCCTTTCTGTCTTCCTCTGTTTTGCCGTCAGCACTTTACAGTGCTTTCCTTTTCCTGTGCAGCCCAGTTTGTTTGTGTTCTTTTTTTCCTTTGACATTTCCCTATTCTGCAGTGTAAACTTGATCCTTTAGACACCCCTCATTTATAGATGTACTATTTTGCACCATTTCTGTTCCTTCCCTGGATGGCTAGGCGGGAGGTTTTGCACTTGTAATTTTGCTTTCCTTGCTCCTGTTGGTTTACTTTCTCTTGGAGTTTGTTCCTGGGTTTCCCTTGCACTTCTCTCTTTGTTCCCTATTGATTGTTAGATGCAGTGTGCTATTGTATCCATCGCCTATGTGAATGCCTAGGTTTTCTTTACTATTCTATAAGCACTATTCCTACTTGTCCCTTGTCAGTAGTGTTATGTGTTAAGTTATCCTCCCTTTGCTGTTATAGCCTTTATGGGTCCCTGTTTAATCAGAAGGGTGTGTGGGCTTCGCTGATATTCCAATTGGTGTTTCTCATCCTTATGAGTACTGCATTTAAGTGTTACCTTATACAATATCATCAAGGGTGTTAGCTCACAGATCCTGTCATTGCTTGTCCTGTATGTGGGTTTAGCGCTGACAATTCCTGTAACAGCAATTGTGGGTGAGGAGATTGCCACCTTTCTTTATACTCATAAGAGGCTTCTAAGTGCTTACCCCACATCCCTTTTCAAATATTTGTATTCTTATCACACTCTACCTTCACATCCTGGGTTTTAGTGTACATATATCTTGGTTCTGAGTGCCTGTTGTTTGACACAAAGCTATTCACTGTGTGTTCTTGTTCACATTTCCATTGCCTTATCCACTGCATTTGTCCTCCCATGAAAATAACACCTCATAAAGAATGTATCTCTTCCTTTTAACTATCTGTTAAAATGTCCCTTTTTTACAGAATGTCATGTTAAGGATTTGATAGGGGCAGGCTGCATCCAATTGAAATGCAAATTAGTTTATGCATATAACAACTGTTATTTTGTTAAATGTGCATTCACTGGAGCATAAGTGGGAAAATCAATTTGGACATAAATTCAATATTTTGTATTCGACATGAAAAACAAAGACATGTATGAATTCAGTAAAAAGGAACATCCCATGTATGTAATAATTGCATATTAAAATGTGATTTATTAATAAATGTGTATATATAAATAACACCACTATGCATGTAGTGACAACAACATAAATTATATCTCCAGATCAGAATATTCTTGCAAATGGGAATATATAATTATCATACATTTTTATGGGTCCATAATGAGAATTATATGAAACAAATATTCCAGTCAAATTTTAACTGCTAATTCCACATGGGGCTGACACATCTGTTTATAACACAGAATTCAATGGCCAATTGAAAAGAAAACGAGTGAGGAGGGTCTTTCTTGGTGTGAGAAAATGAAGGGAACCTATCACAGGGTGTATTCAATCCAAAGTTCTGAATCAAATGTTTCTTCATTGGTAGAGTTTGCTGTGGATTTAAGCTCAAACACATAGGAAAGAGAGAGTTTTGGGTAAGCAGAAAAGCGAGAGGGCACGTCAGACAGGAGAAAAGATGACAATTCCAACTGGAAGTTGTTGTTGGAAAATCCTCAAAGAGGACATTTTCCAGATGGGACTGAATGAGGAGGCATTGCACAAGACAGAACAAGATCACCTAAGAGGGATTTTTGGAGCAGGTGGAAAGACTGAAAGGAAGCCCTTATCTGGTGGTGTTGCCTGAAGCTGATTGATGGCGACACTTGCCCTGGCCCTTTGAAAGATAAACCAGTATAATGATCGCACCAAGTATTAATTAAATCCCAGATAGCAATTAGCAGTATTTGGTGGAACCATGTTCACAAGCTATGTCATTGAAAGGGGGATTATAGTAGAAAAAGGCTTTGTGATTAATAACTAAAATTGCAAACCTTAGGTAGTTTACCATAATAAGGCTTTTCTCCAGCAATTTGGGATCTCTGGAGGCCATATACATTCCAGTTAAAAATGTTGAATGACAAGACGTTTTGATTGGTTTCTGCCATAGTTAGAAAATTAATTGATATCTATTCCATAATGAATACATGGAAATGGGGTATTGTGTGGGTGAACCTGATTCCTTGGGAATAGTGAGAAAGTTAGGCGCTGATCATCCGAATTCCAAAAAGAAACACAACTCCCTAACCCAAGCATTTAAAATAATTGCAACTAATGTATCTATACCCAAAATTGAAACCAATAGTTTGCCACACCTAGTGGTCAACATTTTATATTAGAATTAGCCCAAGAATCAGAGAACCATATGTTAGATCAAATACGTTTTTTCTTTCTCTGATTCCAATACTTATCAATGGTTTCAGAGAAAATTAAGTTAATTGATCTGTTTCAAACTTTATTGGAAGAATGATTTTCCATTTTTTAATTGAATAATCAATGTCAGTGTATATGTTTACATTGAGGTGTATATTAACTTATTATCTAGAACAGTCATACTTATTGGTTTTTCGATGTGCAAATTGGAATGAAAACATTTGAGAGACAACAGCGGCAAGGGATGTTGGGAAATGGTGGTGTAGACATTAAAAAACCATGTGGACCAGTAGAGCATTGAGGTTCCCCACATGACAGGGTGGGGGGTTTCAAGAAATGGCCCCATCTAACTCAAGATGATTGTTCAAGAAGGACACAATTCACTTCTGTCCAATACCCTTGATGTACAACTATGATTCTAGTATATCGAGAAGAATAGAATAATCCACTGTATTGAAGGCTGTTGAAGAGTCTAAAATTATAATTCCCACAGATTAGGGATTGTTGGTTCAATGCTTCTACGAAAGTCTGTTTGCTTGTAAAGGAGGAGAGTTATTCCCTCCCTGATTGGCAAACAACATTTCTAAGAACTTGTCTTCAAAATATGGATTGATATTGGGTGGTAGTTCACTAGATCGATGGGGTCTGAGCCCTGTTTCTGCAGAGGGATAACACTTCCTTCAGTTGAAAGGGAAAATCCTTGTAGAAAGGGATACAATTTAGAGGGATGTTGGTGAGTTGCCTAGTGTTTCCATCAGTGACTGAGTAAGGTGTGACAAGCAAGGATTTGTTTGCGCTTTGGATAACTTGATATTTGTAACAATTGCCAGTGTGTCTTCTAGAGCTATAGGTTGGAAGAAGTCAAAGTACATAGCCTGGCAATGTGTTCTTGATGTTAGAGACCTTGTACCAGCAGATGTCTGCTTTGCCATTTGTGAGAGATTGTATTGGCTTGACTGTGGATGTTGTTTGAATTCGGTTTAATAGTTAATTGCAAACAGAAAACCGTTCTTCCAATTTGATGTTCAAATGGCAGATATGCTTATGGATTAAGGTGTCGTTTTTGTGGCGAATGGTGTGGCTGTAGGTTGTTGCATACTTTAAGCATTTTCCTTTGTTAGTCAATTCTGGGATTTAGTCTAATCTGTTCCAACTTTTTAATTAACACTAGTTTTCAGTCCAACCATTTGTTCTTGGGCTTCACCTCAGTTCAAGGCTGCTTGCAGATGCATAGAGCTATTGTTTCCATAGATTGGGTGTCTGCTGCGTGGAAGTTGACAAGTAGTGTCTCTGGGGTTGTTGCTGAGGGTTGAGGCATCTGCATAGGAGGTGAATGAGTTTTGAAAGTTTCTGGGTTCACATTCTTTTCTCAGTCTTTGGTTGTTGAGCTCAATCTTCCGATTGTCTACTAGGAGGGGGTTCTAAAGAAATGATCATATTAGGGCGTGGTTGGGCCAGAATCTAGGCAATACCCTTGTACTGATCATGAGGCATTTCCTTGCAAGCAGAACATCTATGGTATATTTCTGGGCATTTGTAGGGCATTAGATGGGTTGGGTGAACACCATGCCTCCCATGGTATTGAGAACATTAATCGCCAAATTTCTATCAGTACTTCCCATGGAAACATGCCAAGGTAGCTTTAGCTTCCGCAAATTAGCGAGGGATGAATGTGCCAAAATGTCTCAAAGTACCACTTAGCACTCTCTGCAAAACACCCTTTTAACATAGTGGCTGATAAAGGGGGGTTTTTGGGGGGTTGTCATTGGATTAGAGCAGAGACGAAACAGGCAGACCCCTTCAAATTGATGATGGTGGCAACTGAAAATATGCGGGTGCTAAACTGACCTAATTCTGAAAAACTGCTGTCAGGAAATTTTGAGGACTCTGGGTTATGAGCCATATATTTTCTGAGAAGCCTGGATATTGTGTGAATCCAGAGATTGAAGTGAACTGTTAGCCCATCTTCTTGCAGGCCTGGAATCTGAACGGGGTTAAATGAATGTCAAACATTATAGATATTATAGATGATGAGCGAGGCTCTCAATTAAATGTCTAAAGAAGACTAGTGATATGGAAGACTGGATGCACCTACCGGATCCTGTGTGATGCCCTTGGAAAGGTCCTGTCCAGGTCAGAGGACAAACTGACTAAGAACAGGTGATTGTCAGAGGTGTTGCCTATAGGCACAAAATAATTAGTCATTTACAGTCCATAACATACTGCAGAACTCCAATGCCTCGGATGCACTGAACTCTAAGCATTTAGTCAATTTATTTTGCATATGCAGTATTATGCCTATTGAATACTCAAGAATACTTTTGCAGAAACCTGAGCAAATGAAACATCAAAAGTGCGTGGGCCTGTGGATGTACACGTGTTTGTCTTTGTTAGGGAGTCAGACCACCAAGAAAGTGGTCTTAAGTGTATACAGGGCCACTAAGGAATGTGTACCTCTTCATTACGAGTTTGACAGTATTGTTAGATCTAGCATTATTTGACAAAAGCAACAGAAATGTGGGCTTCATTACGAGTATGCCGGTCTGGAAAAAGATGCCGGTAACAATGTGTACCGGCACCTCTGCCCGTAATGACAGTGAACTACTGGCAGGTCTGACCTGTTGGTAGTTCAGGGCCCTACCGGCAAATAATTCACTGAAGCACCAGCCTCTGGTAACAACAGTGCCGGTGCTTAAGTGGTTCCCATTCCGTGGAGTCCTATGGGACTTCATGGGGATGGGAACTTATGTCACTCCGCTGCCCGCAATATCCCGGTAACACCGGAATATTGGGCAGCGGAAACAGTAAGGTGAGTCTGCCGGTAACCCGCTGGTGGCAACAACGGGTTACCGGCAGACTCATAATGAGGGCCAAAGGCTGATTATTTTTCACTTCATCTTAAAAGGCACTATACTAATTTCAAAGTGACCCCAACATTGTTTTTACTTTGTTTACTGTTTAGCAGGAAAGTGCATCTTTTTTCTCTTCAGTACATTAAAAATGTAATGCATAGGCAGGTCAGAACTGATGCTTTTCTGCATTGTCAAAATGTAAAATAGTGTCATTAACCGCTACTACACATTATAAGTTTCCACCTTCATATTGAAGGTTTGAATAGGTAGACAAAATAAATGCTTACAAAATACCCTTTTAGGTTACCATTGCATTTGTTGTTTTTATTTCGCTTGCTTTTGAAATTCTTCTTTTAAAGGACCACTAAAATTGAGTACGAATTATAATTGTTTTAAGTGTATGTAAATTGGTTTGTTGATTTTGTAAAAGGTTTTATAACCAACTACAATATAAAAGAAAAAAATAATATTGCATAAACCACGCAGGCTAAATCTGCTTCCTAGCTACCTGTCAAGATTCCAATCTCCTGTGGCTCAATAAGCCCACAGATGTGTAAGTATTTTAAGCTGGAGGAGCTCAGGTTTAGGCTTTTATCTTCATTACATGCACCCAGTGGTGCAACTTAATTTGGGGTACATGGGTGTTCAACGCCCCCGTGTTTATCCAGATTTACGTTGAATAGCGTTTTGTCAGTTCTGAAGGCGTCTGTTTGAACCACACCTGTCATGATTGGCGTTCATAAAAGCATGTTGCAGTTCACGTGAGTACGGTTGTTCCAGTGAGTTTTTCTCAAAGCTGTTATTTGCAACCCTATTGTCAGTTTAGGTTGCGCAGGGTTCTCCGAATCTGGGCCTTCAGGGCCGTGATCCTGACGGATTTTCAAAATATCCCTCATTAATATTCATGAGGGAAAATGTGCATACATTTAGAATCATTGTATGCAAATATATCTCATAAATATTAATGCGGGCTATCCTGAAACCTGACATGGACCTGGACAATGAGGCCTGGCGTTGGACAACTTTAGGGTTTCGCAGGAGGTAGCAACTAGTAGCAAGTAGGTTGTAATCCCCATGACAGTGATCCTTCTGCGTGTAAAGGCCTGAATCTTCATGAAAAGTGCCAATGTTTGGTTGTTAAATCTGTGATGGCCCACACGCATTTTAAAGACAAATCTCCACCACAGCCCCACATTGATTTGGCTAATTTGTGGAGAAATTCCAAACGAAATACTAAAACAAATTAAGAATATCCCTGCTTGTTTGACAAGCATAAATGTGTGCATTTTTTATCCTTTTAATGAATAACAACAACCTGAATGCCTGTTTCAAATGGCCAATTCCGATAGACACTGATGACCATTGAAAGAGAAAGCGAATTTGGCAGACGGAAAAAGAGAGAATATGAGAATATGTTCAGAACCCTACAAAGAACAGAAGGGCTTGTGGATCATTTATTTTCAAGTATGTTGGTGCTGCTGAATGCACCCCCTTAAATGCCAGGAATGCCCATTTCAAGTGTATCCATTTTTGTAACTGGTAGTCAGTACAAGCTTCTGAATAAGGAAGCAATCTCTCTTGTGTCAAGAGCACACATTCTGTGCCTGTTGGATTTTGGTCAATACAACAACAACACAACCACTTTATATGGAAATGAACATTCCATCAATGAATAAAAGCAATAAAACACATACGTTGCATTATGAAATAAAATACAATCAAAACATATATTATTGTAACATCCCTCATAAAATAAAAACTGTATGCACCTTATTTTTTTTTTGTTTAGTTGATAAAATTAACCTTTCATATTAAATGACAATTTTACATTTCAATATACATTTCAAACATTTAAATAAAAATCCCAAAAATCTGTCAAATTTTCTATACACCAGATGGACACATTATAAATCATAATTGTCTTCAAATATATGACACATGTATTTAAACTGTCCTGTGAATTTACACAATTCATTTGCAATTTTGGCTTCCTGTTTCTGGGTAGATTGACTCCAAAAATTTTACTATTGCCACTCTCATGGCCAGTTTTGTGCTCGAAAAAATATGTTGCCAAGTGCCTATTTGCACACTCATATTTTGCTCACCCATTAAATTCTTAAAATACAATTTTCGTTGCAAATTCAACTGGGGACAATGTATTATGCAATGTTCCAGAGTTTCCTTTGGCTTACATTTTTATAAAATCGACAATGGATTTGGTCTTTTGTGATTTGTTTCCTTCTGACCAACACATCCACTGTTGGCCATATATTCAAACGGAAGCGGAAATACTTGTACCAAATCTTTGGGGAAGGAAATTTAATCAAATAGTCTGCGGTTGCTCAAAATGGCTTATGACCAAACAATTTTCGGTCAAAGTCCTTATACTGCAAACATTTCGATTCATTTACACACCAGTCATACTGATGGATCTTCAGTTTCGCACGTCCTTGGTTGGTTAGAAGAAGTTCCAATTCAATTGAGGCGTCCGCCATCGCATTCAAAGTAAATTGGCACCACGTTCGAGAAAAAAGCTGATTCCGATCTAACATATGGTTCGTCATTATACCCAGTATGTTAGGACAGTCTAATCCTAATAGACATTTTCGCAACCATGCACAGTATTTCCAAATTACATGAGAGTACATGGACAATAACCCCAATTCAAAGCAAATTAATGGTAATGGGGTAGAAGAGGGGAGATGTAGTACTTGCTTCTAGAACAAGGATTCCAATAATTCCCACCACTTGCAATCTTTTGGCTTTGTGGCTTCTGCGCCACAGGCCAGAATCAGAATCACTTTTTGATGATAGAAGATCAACACATGTTTTACTGAGAATTTACCAAACTTCCCCACTAATATTTTCGCTTGTGACACCAATGTACGTAGTTTGCCTCTTAATTCTGGCTCATAGAATGGGTTTGTCAACGTGTCAGATAAATTTATTCCCAAATACCTATATTGGGGTACTTTTAAAAGTTCAACACTCTGTAATTTCCACTTGTATGATTTTACCATTGTACAAGACTTCGGTTTACAAACCATAATTTGTGTTTTGCCATTGTTGATTGCCAGATGATTTTCATTTACATTAATATCAAGACCATTCAATAAGTTCTGCAATCCCGCATGGGTTTTGGACACCAGTACTAGGTCATCTGCATATAGCAGGTAAGCGATTCTTTTACTACCTAGGCTCGGCGGATCACTTGGGTTCTGTCTTAATACAACTCACAAATCATATATAAACAAATTGAATATTGTAGAGGCAAGAATGCACCCTTGTTTTAGACCTCTATACGTGGGGAATATGGATGACATTCGACCTGCCAGTGATAACCTGACTTGCATAGTTGTATTTGTGTGTAGAAGAGCAATCAATGCCAAAAGAGATTGTGGGCAATTATATTTTACCAATTTATTGTACAAAAGTGTCCGATCAACGGAATCAAACGCCACCCGGAAGTCAACAAATGCAAGGTTTATTGTTTGTTTCCAGGAGGCGTAATCCGATTGGAGCATATTCAACGTGATAATGTTCAGAATTGTACTGAGACCTACAATGAAGCCTGACTGGAAAGGATCTTTATACTGGGCTTGAGAGGACAGGTATTCAAATCTCTCAGAATAATGCGCAAGAAAATGTTCCCAGGAGCATCTAACAACGCAATGGGTCTATAGCTGATAGGCTCTTTCCTAGCCCCCTTTTTATAAATGGGAACTACTATAGAGTGTTTCTAAGTTGGGGGCAGCATTTCGGTCTTGTTAATGATGGAGAATATATCAAACAATATCTTTGCCCAAATTTCTTGATGGCTTTTTAAGATTATGTTGGACAAGCCATCAGGGCCGCAAGCTCTTGATTGACTGGCTTTTTTGATATATATTCAAATGTCATCTAAATCAAACTTTAAGTAAAAATTTGTAGGAATTAATAGAGATTCTAGTTTTTGTCCAACTTCTGGGACCCTGTAGAGGTTAGAAAAATGGTCAAAACAGGAGTGTTCTGCAACTTTGTTAGCTTGTATACTTACTTGTGAACCCACACTAGTTTGACTTTATAGGGTCCATGTTTTGGCTACATTCTTGTTTTGCAAGGTGCTTAGCATTGTCAGGCCATCTGTTTGATATAGTTTGGCTCGCCTAATCTTTACCTGGTTATTATATCTTGTTCTGCTGGTAATTAGATTTTTCATCCTGATCTCAATCGGTTGGTTTATTGCTTCTCGTTTCTGTGATCTGTATAACCTTTTTCTTAACTTCAGTTCGTGGTCATACATGTGGATTTTTGGTAAAGCATCTCTCTGTTTTCTAGAGCTTAAGTTCGTATTACTTTGAAAGGCCTGCATCATGTCTGAATATATCACACTATTGGCGCAATCTCTCGAAGAAACTCTTAATAACTCTTGATTCAGACATGACTGAAAGTTACCCAAGGACTCCTCCGACCATCATAGTCTGTTACCACCATTAGTTACTGTAAGATATCCTTGATGATAAGTATCTCTCTCTTGGATCGTACCACCTTGCATTAGCCACTTGGCAGTTAGTTGCTTATGGTCACTAGCTGTTGTTTCAACAATTTCAAAGTCAGTAAATGCATGAAAGAATTCCTCGTTAGTATAGATGTAGTCAATAGTTGAATACCACACCCCTCTCTGCCAGGTCAACCGGGGGCTGGGGGGATATCCGACTTGAATGCTCCATTTAACTTGTACAAGTTATGATATTTTACAAATTGGTTCCACTTAGCTATCCTGATTTTGTTATTATTTACTTTATCATTTATGCAGTCAAGTTTTAGGTCGCCTGCAATAAGAAATTTCGAAACAGTGGTATCCATTGTGATTAGATTTAACAAGTCGATCAGGTCTTTTAAGAAGCATTCATTGGATATACCCTCCGGATTCCAGTACACATTTATTATGGTATACGTTGTTGTATACAGTTGTAATCGAGCCATTTTCAAGTACAAGTTTGGTGAAGCCCAAAAGTTGATGCTAATGTCGGCACTTGCTTGAATGGCTATTAAGAGGCCAGAGGTTGGTCTTCCACGGAGGCCTTTTTGGACAGGATTCAAAAGCACATCATGCTTATTCCATAGTGGAGGTGAGGTTAGCCATATTTCTTGCAACATTATTACGTCGAACATGCGTATGGAATTATTGTTGTTGTTTAGCATATGAGAGAAGCCCCTAGTGTTCCAAATAATTAGGGCAATTTCCCTAACTGATGGTTCTTGTTTTAGTTACCTTTGTCTAGTCCTGCATTTGCATTCCTTATTCCGTTTCTGGTTACCAGATAAACTTTGCTGTATTGCTTGATAGTTATTCTTTTGTAATTTTGATTGAACCCGGCCTTGATCATCAAGCACAGCTTCTTCAGCCCATTTCAAACAGTTGTTTTTTTGCTGACCACATATTGTTCTGGATAACTCTGGATTGCATCCAGATTCTGGCAGAATGAAGATTTTGTCCACTTGGAAATTCAACAGTACTATATCATTAGAACTGATAGCCTCTAATTGAGGAATGTCAGAAAAGATGGACAATATGGATCTACGATTTAGATCATATTGCATAATCGGTTCAGGTCTACAAGCCAATTTCAAGGAGTAATTAGCTGGTTGTTTTTTTTAGCAGGGCCGCTAGTTTTTCCTTCTATTGGCGTTGCTATTGGGTAAGATTGAGGAACTGAGTGCTTAGCATCTTTATTCAGCATTGTTTGTATCAATTGAAGCAGCTCTGGGGCTACATCTGCTAAAACTAAGCAATTTTTTTCCAAGGCAGTCAACTGATTTTGATGAGAAGGGGCCCCTCCAGCAAGTTGTTTATGATCTATGTCACTACGTTTGCAAGGGAGCCTCACCTCACTGCTCACTGCCTGTGCCATGCTTTGATGAGTCAAAGGCAGGGCCTGCTTTTGTTGTATTTTTAGCTGCTCCACCCTACTAGGCTCTCTATTTGTCTTTCTTATTAGACAATTATTGACCCGCCATAAATGCATCAACAGCACGTCTATTTTGTAGACGATGCAGCTCAGTTATGGAGAGTTCGGAATCAGCAACTCTTTTGCAGAGCAAGTCTGAGGATGTTTTCTTTTGTGCGGCATCTATTAAGATATTCTGTTTTGTGCCAATCGCTGCTGCCTCGTTTACCAGGGCATCCAAAGTAGCATATGGTAGTAGGGGCTTATTTTTATTAGAGTAATTGGAAATAGAGCAAGAAATTTCCAGCTGGTGGTATTTCTTTGAAACTGCATTTGATGCAATTATGGCACTTTTTGGAGGAACATTTAAATGTGAGAAAAAGCTTTTAGTTTTCGAAGAGTTGTCCTTCTTCGAATCTTTGTGATTTTTTGTCAGTTTCTGTGTAGGGGATTGCGTGTGGTTCTTTGTAGCACCCTTGGTAAAAATGGTGTAAGCAGTACTTCTAGGAATTGTGACCACCGCTTGAAGATCCACTGCCCCTCCTTCCACACCCGATCGGGAGCACTGGACATTAATGTTTTTAATGATTCCTTCAATTAGTGGAACTACCAAATTGTGCATGGGTGTTTTTGTATTTGTTAACTCATTTATCCGAGTCACCACTGCTATTTCACCTAAGGCGATTTGGGTACCAATACCCGCCGAGGGTACCGCAAGACACTGTGCTTTCCCAATCGGAGGCTGAACAGCCGCTTTTTGTTTTTAGTAGCAAACTTAATTCAGTTTGCCAAGTCATTAGTTTGTCCAATTGTATTGTTTGTTCAGAAATCTTACCATCTAGGGATTCAAATAATTTAAATAGTGACTGCAGCGCAACATTAATTGCTTTCAAAGTTGATGTTACTAAGTTCTTTTCTACATCGACTTGTTTTTGGGTAAGATGTAATGAGGAGGGACTTTGAGGACAACGTGGAGTTGGGGCAAGGTATGAAATTTCAATCGCTGAGCAATCGAGGGCATTATCAGAAAACATTACAGGCGATTTTGAAAGATTTTTTGACAAATCATTAGATAACAGTTGGGGTGAAAAGCCTGATTTACTTATGTTTATATCAATTATCGCAATATCAGGGCAAGTGCAAGGATTCAAACTGTTATCACATCTTGGCGACGCCGTGGCCGGTATGTTATTCAGCAACACGCTATCTGATAATGAGACATGAGATATAGAGCCAGCATAGCTCGTCTTTGATACATTCACACTCACAATGATTTCAGTCGTGTTAATTACAACATCATTCAGATTCTGATTCACTTCATTCCCTCCATTCACCCCCTTAGACAAACCAATGTTAGGAAGCCAAAGGCAACCCAATCTTCGAGGTGATTTTCTCTTCACTCAAATTAGACATATTGTATTTCAAAGGGTCTTTACAGAACTTCTGTATGTTCGCCGTGGGGGGACCTTTGGAACCGCCACTCATAACTTTCCCAGTTCACAAGGCTACCGGCGTTGAACTACAGTGAGAGGGCGGTCCCTTCCGGCGATTGGATGTTAAGGAGCTTATTGGGGCTTGGTAAGGCACGGGCAGGATGTTAGCCGGCATTCCCGCCTTCAGAGAAGGGAGCCGCGCCTGCATTATTGGAGGGCTCACGCTATACCAAATTATCAGAGCCCCCGGATTTGTGAGAAACAGTTACAGAGGGGCGCCTCGCTGCTCGCTGACACGATAGACAGCGAGACAGCACCACTCTGCAACCACTCCTCGCACGCACAGTGATTTTAATGGATGAGCTGGAGAAGGGGCAGGCTCAGTAAGGGAGTGGGCTGCAGCAAACAGAAAAGAAAATAAGAAAAGTTACTTGAGTGGCCAATGCCAATTGTCCAGAGAGCAAGACTTGCTGGCCCGCGTTGCTGGCGTACCCAAACACTTTCCACAGCAAGTGTAATCCAACAAACTCAGGAGATCCAAAAGCACAGCGTCTCACAGCGAGACAGCACCACTCTGCAACCACTCCTCGAACGCGCGCTATTAATTTACAACATCGGATTTTGCAATAAAATGTGCACTTTCAATGTAAGAATACATACAATTTGAATAGACAGGTCTGGAATTGATTAAACCAATGGAAAAGCAATTCAACTATGTCTCACTCTCGAGCTCTCAATATTGGGAAAAGGAATTTCTTCCTCAAAACCACGTATATAGGGCAAATAATAACATGAAGTGCAATGGACTATTTCCATTAAACTAAGGACAACCACATTAACACTCAGTATTAAATTTGCCTTCTGGAATACTGTCGCTATCTACCTGGAATAGTAAGGAGGATTGACTGTTTCCTTGGTCTAGCAGCAACAAGAAAATTCCTATAACAAAAAGATACACTTTAGTTTTTAAGCTTGTCTTCCTTCCCAATCCTGTATTCATAGGCTAAAAAACTGTCCACCAATAGCCATCTTTATTCGTTGGTGACAATGAAAATTAAATACTTTGTAAAAATAAATGTTCAAATCGAGGATATGCAAGGTAGATTTAATATATTGTTACCAATGGGATGAGGTATGGCTATTTGACAACATAACATCTTCTACCAGGCATCTTGTTAACGATAGATGAGAACATCCCATATTTTCAGCCAATAGAGCAATGGCTGCAAAGATATAAGGTCTTCAATATACTTCAAATCTCATTCTTCTTGCAAAAGATAACCCAGAAAACCCTTGGACATCCCCATGATTTTTCTCAAAAATTGATTTTTATTCACTTGAGCCACCTTAATATGATAGTAACCCCACGTGGCTGCACCATAAGACAACAGAGGAGTCTATTTGGCCTGATAAATCCAAATAATGTGCTCAGACGGCAGCCCATCGTGTTTCCTGCTGTATTGCACAATTGAACCATTAATTTAGGAGGCCTTAGACACTTGTTGTTTGATATGCAAATCCCACCTCATGTCACGAGGAATTGTTACTCCCAAGTAGCTAAAAGAACCAACCCAGTCCAATTTCTTATCTTTAATTTACATTGCAATTCCTAAGGGTTTGCTACCACCAATACACATAAGACACAACCTTTAACTTGTTTATGTTGATTGTCAAATCTTTTTGTCCCATATAATCGTTGAACCTGTTAACCTATATTTGCAGAGCATGCTTTGTCTTAGCCATCAAAACTGCATTGTCCACATACAACAACACACACAGTTTTTGACCAATCATTCTGGGTACATCGCTTGTCAAATTAGACAGCCTGTGAGGCAACAAAGTTATGTACAGGTTGAAAAGTAAAGGTGCTAAAATACATACTTGTCTTACACCTTGTGATACCTTTAATGCATGCGTTATGTTGTCCTGTGCCCCCATTCTTACTCTTGCCCTTAACTTACAATGCAGAGCAACCAAAACCTGCAAGATTGGCTCTGGCATTCTCAAATCAAGTACAAGACCTTCCAGAGCTTGTCACAATGAATACAATCAAAGGCTGTGGAAAGATCCATAAATCCTAAGAATAACAATATGACCAAACTTAAATTCATAATTTGATCTGATGTGCCTTAGCCTTCTCGTATACCATACTGATAATCCGTCAAAATGTGGTTATCTACTGCCGAATCCATAATTCTACTATGCAATACTTGGCCAACCACTTCACTGAAGTATCGATCATAGGAATTGGCTGTTAACATGCTGGATCACATTTATTGCCTTTCTTAAAAATTGGTATGACGATTGCCTCCTTCCAAGTTTCTAGTATGAATGTTTGGTGTAACTCCATATTGAAAATCTCAATAGCTATTGGAACATATACTATCGAAATCGACTCCAGACTCACGGCTTTAGCATTTGCTATCACAGATAATGCTTTGGCTACTTCTGTTGCCGTGATTGTCATAGCAAGATCACTGCAAATCCCCACATCCTACTCCAAAGGGTTTGCTTGCTCGGTGTCGGGGTAATAAATTCCTGACTCATCACAATGTATTGTGTACTCGCGTGAAATGTATCCAATGGTCTCACTTACTACTCAACAATTTGTTCAATTGCAGATGTGTTGATGCTGCTTAACCCATCCACAATCATTTTCCAGTATGCTTTCTGATGACCTTCAACCATAACTCGTTCCAGATTCGCTCATGCCTGCTCGTCTAGTTCAAATTTCCTAGCTTTTAATGTCTTTTTGTAGTGGGCCCTAGTGCTAACTATTTCCTCCTGTGCTCTACTTTCCTTTCCTAACATTTTCAACAGAATTTGCTTGGCCGTTTTCCAATCCTTATTTAACCACAACGCCCTCTTTGTTATTGTTCTTGTCCCAAAGTACGTTCTCCTAAATATCATCAGGTTGCTGATGTTATACTGCTCCAGTCAGCCTTTTGACTTCTATGGCTCTACCCTCCTTCAGGCATGTCTCTATTTCATTCAAGACCACATGCATAACCTCTGGGACCTGTTTCTCTGGGTTGATGTTTCCCCAACAAATTGTTTTACAAATGCCCCATTCAACTTTGTTCTCATTCTCTATATACACTTCCTCCACCCTTAGTATCAGAACGAGGGGGTCATGATCACTTTCAATCCTACGAACCATTTCAAAATCGTCAA
This sequence comes from Ambystoma mexicanum, assembly GCF_040938575.1. Taxonomy (NCBI): domain Eukaryota; kingdom Metazoa; phylum Chordata; class Amphibia; order Caudata; family Ambystomatidae; genus Ambystoma; species Ambystoma mexicanum. The sequence continues at coordinate 684,962,917 of NC_090929.1, read as the reverse complement.
CACAGGACAAATGTTATACCCCCAATATAGCACATTTAAAACAATGCCTAGATTCAAGGATTTCGTTTTCGGGACCAGTCACTGTGTAAAGGTTTGTAAAGTTCTCAAGTGAAAAATACATCTTATTGTAACCATGTTTATCTGTGGTGCCAATGGCATCTCATCGTCAAAGAGGAAGCCAGGAGTTTTACTTGGTTACTTAGAGTAATAGACTGGCCAAGTAAGTGTAGAAAAGCAAAGTCTTGCCGGGTTGTCCTCTTTTTTTGGTCTGAACAGAATCATTATACTCTTCAAGTTATTCAGCTGAAGATAGTTATATTTGATGCAAGACTGGATGACATCAATTAAGATGATCTACAATGTCTTGAAGTTCCTCCATCAAAGCTGACACTGTAAAATAAATCTGTGCATCTTCTGCATAGGACTCAATGACCACAAAGGGTGTCCTCACAATTTTAAACAATGGCTCTATGTACATTTTGAAAAAGGATTGAGAAAAGTGAGAGCCCTAATAGGCGACAATGGTAACCATGGTGGTGGTTGAGGAGCAAATATATACCACTGGGCTCACTCGTTCTAGATCCCCAACAATATTGGAACCAGCTCTAGATTGTGCTGGCCCTGTGGACTTGCTAAGATAGCCTATGAAGAAGGACACAATAATCTATAGCTGAAAGGTCCATAATGACCATCAGAACTGTCTTACAAGGCAGCCAAGTTATTGTGCAGCTAAATAAACTTAGATATTCTGGTGCCCCAAAATGCAAGTTAGGAAATCTGATCATAATAACACCCCAAATTTACTGGCTAGCTAGGCCCCTGTCTACCATTAGACTAAAATACCCCTTTCTTTGTTTTGCCATGGACATGGTGCATTGGAAGTAGTAGACTGAAGCTTGTGGAAAATATCCTTTTGGAGGAGTATTGGCATAATTTTAACTCACAATGAAAAATACCCACGTCTTTATTGCCTTTGCAGGGCATTAATAGCAATTATAATCACTTGACAAAATGGCCATTGTTTTATTGACATTGAAAGTATTAAATACCATGTCCTCCTTACTAAGATTTGAACCTACAATCCAAGGTTCACTGGCCCAGTCCCTGGTGATCATCAGATAGACCAACAGATCATCCACATATAGTGATATTCGGTCTTCCCATCCTCCCAGCCATCTGAATCCTGTGAGTACATGATCTGACCTAATTATTTTAGCTTTGGCCTTGATGGCTAAGACAAACAGCAGTGGGGAGAGCAGGCACCCCTGTTGGGTACCCCTCTGGAGTGTAAAGCGTTGTGATGCAAAGTTGTTCACCCTTACCTTGGCCATGGTGTTAGCGTACAGTAACTTTACCCAACCCATGACTCGGCTGCCAAATCCCACCTTTCACATCAAGGCCATTAGAAGGTTCTACCTGGTCAAATCGAGTTTAAGGCCATTATCATGTGTTGGCCCTGTAACAACATGGATTTTGGCAGGGAAATATGTACCCATCTCAGGTTCATGCTGATGGCTCTGCCTGGGACGAGCCCACATTGATCTGATTTAATAAGATGTTCTATTATTTTGAGCAACCGATTTGCCAAGACCTTTCCGAGGATTTTTGTTTCGTTGTTCAGCAGCAAGATGGGACAATATGAGGAGCTCTCCTGTGGGGGCTTTCACTTTTTATGTATGACCACAATTGTGGCTGTTCTTAGATCACTCAGTAATTCCCATTTATCTCGGCTCTCTTCAGGCATTTTGAGCACTTTGTCTCCTGTTTTCTTACAAAACTTGATTGGGATTCCATTCGCAACTGGCTAATCGCTTCCTGTAGATCCTCTATTGTGATCTCCCTATCAAGTTGCACTGTTGCTGGTCCCCCTATCGTTGGTGTATGGATCCTGCTCAGGTATGCAATCCAAACTATCTTCATTCGGCCCTTCTACTTCACTATATAAATCCTGTTAAGTACTGGGCTAATGCGCAGGGTACCTGCTCTCCCTGTGTGTTTTGCTCAGTATCTCCTGTCACAATATTTCTTCCCCATTCAGACTCTTCCTCTCTCCTTTCTAGCCATGCTACTATCATGCCTGCTTTATCCCCTACTAGTGGTACCACCCGGCGCTGCCCTGGTCTGTAGCTGACATGCACTTGGAGGTCTGCTATAGCCTTGTGTATGTTATATTGTGTTCTAACTTCCTATTTTATTTAAATCACAAAATCTGCAACCTCCTGAAAATGCCTATATTGATAGCACGGGGCCGGACCCCTCTCCACCCCGGTGCAGGGCACATGGGCGTGGTTGGTCAAATTTCACCATCACAAGTACACCCCAGACTGGTATGCCGACCATGTGTCCTAACTTCCTATTTTTGAATAACTCGCAAAATCGTCAATCTCTCGAAATCACCTATACTGATAGTACAGGGCCATACCTCGCCCTGTGCAGGGCGAATGGGTGGGGTTGGTCAAATTTCGCTGTTGCTAGTACACCTCAGACTGGTATGCAAACCGTGGCCCAACATTTCAGCCCACTACCTGTTATGGGGTTGGAGCCAACCCCGAACATACAAACTTTCCCAAATATCTATATAGATTTCATATATTGTAGCTTTCGTTTCCCCAAACACCTGTTTAGCTTTATCTTTGGACACTGAGTTATATTCTGCTATGACTTTCTTTATTTCCCTTCTTGTAGTTATAGAGTTGTCTGTTATGCAGAGTTTCTCTTTCTTTGCTATTTCCCTTTCTAGATACATTTACTTTGTATGCTTTCCAGACCGGGCAGCTCCTATTTACAGGCCCTTGTTTATTCTAAAGTATTCAGCTGTTTCTTCATTTAGGGTTGTAATTATTTCAGTGTTGCCTAAATAATAAGCCTTTGTTCTCCATTCGCTGTTGCCCTTTCGCTCCCTTCCCTTCACTACAATGCATAGAGGGACATGATCTGAGATTCCTACTTGTAAATGGCTTACTTTTATAACCCCGCCCGCTATCGTGCCTGGTGTAAAACAAATAGTCCAGTCCGCACATTGATGTATCTGTGCCAGAGTAAAAAGAGAATCCCTTCTCTCGATATCTCCCAGGTACAGGTCTCTCCACACATCCCTCAACCCTGAGGCCTCAGCAAATATAACTAGTTTATTGCATGTAGAGTTTGGGCTGGTTCCTTCCATATGTCAAATTCTGTCACCCCCCCCCCCCCCGAATGCATACAATCATTCAAATCCTCTATCACCACTGTTAGCTCTGCCCCATGTGTTGTCTGTAATGTTTGTATGACCTTACGCAGGTCTGCTTGTAAAGGTGGGGAGGTCTGTATATGTTGAGCAAGGTCATTGTTTCCCACCAAATCTCCCCTCATTGTCTCATTTCACTTTATCTTAAATGGTAATGAGTTCCTAATCAGATTGGCCACCCCCCCCTTGATCTTCTATAATAGCCTGCATACTCCACCGCCTTGTATTGAATTTGCATGATGTTCTCATTAGGTGGGTTTCCTGTAACATCACTATGTCCGCTTTCTGCCTAGTAAGGTATTTTGTGACTATCCTTCGTTTATTTTGTCGTTTAACCCGTTTACATTCCAGGTTAAGCATTTCAGTTCTCTTTTTTCAGCATTTTTCCAGGTATATGGCTTTTCTCAGTTGGAGGGCTTGTCTTTATTTCTCTCCTTTGTATATCTTTTATATTCATGAATGGTCGCTATTTTTCGTTCGTTTAAGCCTGCTACATTAATAAAACCACAACCAAAACACCCCGTGGAACTCACCCAACCCCATACTTTCCCCCAACATGAAGCATCTGTCACCCTTTGAATTTAGAAAAACCTTCAACATCTCCCATTGGTGAGAGTCTTAACGTGGGGGTTGTACTCGTCCACCCGCTGCGCTCTGACGTAACACCCTTCTAGACTTCGTTGCTCCATCACTGGCATTTCCCTAACAGGATTCCGGTTGTTGGTTCTCATTCCATTGCATCCTCAGTTGGTAGAATTCTCTACGTAGTCTGTTTTTTTTGAGAATTCCCAATTTTTGTGTAGTCCTTCTTTTTTGCACGGTTCCTTCTGGGTTTTCGGACCCATTTGGGGTCCATGGGTTTGGCCCAGTCCCATGCTTCTGCAGGATTGGTAAAGATTTTGACTCCTTGGGGCCGATCACCCTGAGCGTTGCCGGGTATATCATGGCATATTTGATCTCTTGCAGTCTTAGCTTCCTCCACACCATGTCAAAGGATTGCCAGGCCTTCTGCACAGCCTTAGTGAAATCCAGGTATACCTCCACCTTTGCCTCATTTACCATTATCATGCTTTTTTCCCTGGCGATCTACAGGATTAGATCCCGGTTTCTATAGTTCAAGAGCTTTGCTACAACCAGTCATGGTGAACTTCCCGGTGGGGGTTCCTTGCTGGGCACCCTATGGTCTCTCTGTACTGAAAAGAAATTCGACATGCCATTCTAGCCCACCTAATCTTTGATCCCGGATTCTAGGTATAGTTCCATCGACGGCTCCTCCGTCCTTTCTAGAGACCTCGTAACCTCACCTTATTTCATTGTGCCCTCCCTTCCACATCCTCTACTCTGTTTTCCAGCTGTTGTGTCCTGGTCAGCAGCAATTGAACATTCTTTTTGAGGCAAGCCAAAAAGGGCGGGTATCCCCCATCCTGGCAGATACCTTATGTACATCATGCCTGAGCAGACCCACATCTCTCTTGATGGCATTGATTGTCTGTTCTAATGCGGTTCTAGCTTCATGTATGGCTTGTAGGGTGTCCTGGGTCGAGTGAGGTTGTGTCCCCTTCCCATTGGGTTGCTTTGTGGCTGGGTGTGTTTCTTTTGCTCCGGGTGCCTGCCCCATGGTCATGTAGGTATACATCTTGACCTGCCCGCTGGTCTTTTTGTGTTTTTTTCATTTTCTGTTGTTATATCCCCTGATGTTTGTCCCCTCTGCAGTTTCCATTGTATCCCCACCTGGTTTGCTTTCCCGGTCTTGTCTGCCACGGATCATGATGTGTACTCCCCTGCTGGCCACACCCACCTGCATTGGGCTGCTGATAACTGGCTATTAATTATCATTCAATCTTCCATGTTGGTTCCTTTTGGGACCCTGAATGTGGGATGGAGTCTACCACTCCCCCTCTTTGTCTTTCTCTGGCCACCGCTGTGGGTGGCTTCACTTGCTTGGAGGTATCCCAGTGTCAGAGGACCTCGCCTTGTATTCTCCTCTCCGCTGAATCTCCGGAGCCACCCAACGAGTCTTTGCGGGAGTGGGGGTTGCCCCAGTATCCGCTACTGCTCTGTCCATTCCTTACATGTTCAGGAGGCCGCTACTACAAGTAGGGGTCGCTGCTCCCTTTCAATCATGGTTGACAGCTGCCATCTTGTCTTCCTTGCTCGTGTCTCGTGCATTTATTATTTTCACCTCACACCGACTGCTTACTCCTGCCCCGGCTTACTACCAAGGTTTCCGACTTCATAGCCTTTTTTTCCCAATCCGACATCACCCAGGATTCCAGGATATATTTGGGGTGTATTGTGCCATTAGAGCTCAGCGGTCCCAGTCCGCTGCTACTGCATTACGTGTACCACAGCACCACCACCATGCCTTATATTCTTTGCTGATAAACCTTTAATCACATAGAAGGGCTTCTTTTGATTGTGCACTCCACACAGGTCTGACTAATGCATGATTTAATTCACAACAGTGTTCATCTGTATATATTTTATGTATGAGGTGGTTTACAATTAAACCTCTTATATGAAAGGAAAGTAATTAAAACATACTTTAGAAATATAACAGTGCAACATACATTTACATTAAATTGAATACTAAATCAAAAATAATGAATACAATCACCTCATTCATTAATAGCACTGTATTAGACCAGGTAGACATCTAACCCAAAAAGCCTTCTGCATCCCTATGGGTGATACAGCTTCACATTTTCCAAAACACATTTCCCCTAATCTATTTCATACAGTACAGGCAGTTAATAAATGGTTTGCAGTCCCAATACCGTGATCTGCTTTAAATAATCGACAAAATCACTTCCTAGCTCCTAAGATCTCCAAAGACTGAAACAGATTAAAACGAAATCTTGTAGACAGTCTCCTCTTACATCGATTGAGAACGGCCTCCAAATAGAACGAGAAGCACAAACCATGTGAAAAACCACAATTTTTCCTAATTTCTTTAATGTTCAAGTAATTGTAACGCAAATGCAGGTCCAATTCAGAGTACCCATTTTTTAAAATTCTTTAATCATTATGGGTGTCGATTTGTATAGAGCATGGCACAGGCTGAATTGTCTCTTGTCTCGCTCCTGGCAATGCCAATTGGAAGCGGTTTGTTCCCTCCTTAAGAATAAGTGAAATACATTATTCTCCAACATTTGATTGGTGGGTATGAGGTGAGTGTGGGGGGCTTGGCAAGTTCTGTGCAGAATTTTGAATGGAAGCATAAAAAGAGGTGGCTTGGACTGAGGTCCATCCTTGATCCTCCAGAGTAGCCCACCTGATAACACTAAATCATAATTACTCTAGCACCCTAATCTATGGGTCGGCACAACGCATTTGAACTAGAGAAATTTCTTGTAGGGTATCTCTGTTTTTTACTTAATAACTCCTCCTGTTCACATTTCTTGCCTTTTATCTTATTGTTAGTCTCTAATACAAATGCAAATATAAACTATACATTACTCACATTACTCTTAAACTGAATGTGGGATAACATGTCATACATTCCTCCTACACTCTGAGACAACTCCCTTGTATTAAGGGCAATTACTCTTAAATATTGGCTATGCTCAGACATCCAGGTTGAACATCCATTCCACTTCCTTTGCTCCTACCTGACCTCAGAGGGCTGTTTCAGGCTGCCCTTCATGTATGAATGTTCGCAACCCTGGAAGACTTACAGGAGTCATTATTGGAAATCTAATGGGAAGGATCCCAGCAGAAATGTCCACTCTCAGGATTCTACAGAAGCTCTGGCTTCATCCGATGTCTGGATAAAGGGCAGGGGAATCGCTGAAGGTGCTCTCCATCCAGCAGGTCACAAGAGGAATGATATCTAAGGCAACCCATGGGGACGACGTGCTCGGGAAAACTATCTTCATCCTGGTGGTCCTCCCTCAGCAGCTCCCACACAGCTCCAGAAAATCACATCTCTTACCCCCTGATCTACGGGGGGCACATACGGCATGAAAATATATCATCAGTCAAATATCCGGGGTCATTTGCATAGCGGAAATATACATAAACATATAATTAACATATTTATCACATTAATTTTCTTGATCGCACCTTTTCTGGAGGGGATGATTTGTATAACTGAGCAATTTTCTCAGATGATGTTGGGACCATTGCACATTATAAGGCACAACTCGGGGAACATAGGGCATTTTAATATGTGCAACTGTGATGCACACATTCAAATGACCTTTGAGGAAAGAGAGCATATTTGTTGAGCCCAACTGATGGGATGCATGGATTAATCTTAAGAAGGGAATTGAATTCAAGTCTGCTACTCAATCCTGCATGACAGGCTTCTTCAGCTCTCTTTATGATCTGTTGGCATCAACATTGTGTGAAACTGTGTGAGCGCTCGTGATGATGATGTTGTTGTCCTTTTCTCTCTAGTTTAGTACTGATCCATATAGTTTTCTCATGAAAGGCTTGCATATTTTCTATATCTCTAAGGATTTATTTCTCAAAAACTGTAGAGTTGGGTGTTTTAACCGCTGCTTCTGAAGTGGACGGAGGCTTGAAAGCCAGGTCATTGTCAAGGCCTTCATTCAAAGAATAAGTGAAGTCTAATTTTACACAATAGAGCACACAATTCTGTTCTAAACTCAAAAAGGTCTTTGGGAATTTGTAAGAAACATATCCCAAGCCTGTGGCCAAAACCCTAATTTCTGTCTCATTCAAAAAGCAGCTAGAGATGTTTACTACCATTATCTCCTCTTCCTTGGATCACGTAATGTCCTCCTTGGTACTGTCTGTGTGGTCTCCTATCTGACGTTGGTTTCGCCACCTAGCCATACCTCTCATTGCATGGAATAGACTTGCTCCGGAACCTTCCTCCTCAGGCAAAACTAAGGCCAACAATCCAGTTGGCATAGACACTCAGGGACTCATTAGTCCATGTGTTTAGGTTACCAAAGATGACGAGGTTGTTTGAAATGGCCAGAAGGTATTTGGCTAAGTCAATGACGTTAACAACGAAGGTGAAAATAAAGGGGGGGGGTGCAGGGCAGGTGATGCATTCCGCAAGTATGTAGTGAAAGATTTGTTGTGAGCAGGTTCTACTGATTCGCAGGTTATGGAGTTAAGGGTGATGATGGCAACTCCACCAATTTACCAATTTTTGAGGATGATCTTATGCGTTTGGAAGCAGATCCATGTTTCTGTGACAATCAGGCAGTGTAGTGAGTTGTCAATGATGAGGTTTTGGATTTTGATGTATCTTTATTAAGTGTACTCCAAAAAAAGAACTATCTCCGGGAGATGGGCAGGAGAGGTGTAACACTGACTGATGAATGGCAGCAACATTGGGCCTGGGTGGAAGGAGCGTGTGAGGAGAGTGGATAGACTGGCATTTCCAGAGGCCAAAGTCTACTAGGGGTTGTGGGTTTTCTGTAGGAGGGTGGGGGGCAATGCAAGGCCCTGATATTCTTTTTTTGCATATTTTCCAACCTGAAGGAAGGATGATATGTGCCAATGGGAAGATTCTGCATGGTTGAGCCGGAGTACAGACATGGCATACCAGAGGCATTGTGGGGGCCAGTGAATTGCAGTATATGAGCAAGGTCATTGAGAGCTGTCTCCTGGGGAGGATGTGTACTCCAACAAGAGAGTTGGCATTTAGAGTGTCTAATGGCTAATAGAAATCTAACAGAGCGAAGTTCTTGGCTTGGAGCATTACCTTTCCATTCTTATAGTGATTGATGGTTAGTAGGGAATCAGGTGGAGGAGGTTGTGACAAGTTTGAGCCCATCCCCAGTTTCCTGGATCCCTTTGTGTTGGCAGAGAGGATGCCAATAGAGAAGGAGCGGTGACATGTCTGTTGCATTGCTGGCATATTCATGGTGTAAAAGATGTCAGTTTCATTTGTTCCTCCTTTCATGCAGTGACAGTGGCCATCAATGAGTGTTCACAGAAGGATCGGAGCATGAAGAATATGCGATTTCCTCTTCCTCTCTTTGAACTGGATGACACGAACCAGGATCTCTAGGAATTTACCTAGATATGGAAAGTTTTGGGAGATGTCAGACACGGCATGGGTGGATGGCTTTGACTGAAGCCCAACTTGTCATTGGGTAAACATGTACCACTGAGAAAGATGTGCAATCACATTGCTTAGGCGGTCAGACACCTAAATCAAGTTCTACAACCGCCAGATATGAACAATGTAATGAATGTTATTCTACTGTGTGCAATGGATGTCTTACCCAAATGCAAATGCTCCTTTCTGTAACTAAGCTAACGACAAGTAATAGCGCTGCGATGTCCAAGGGCTGTATGTGCGCTATACAAATGTAAAAAATAAATAAATACATTTTTAAAATTTATTTAATAAAATTGTTTTAGTTGAATTAACAACTTTTTCAATTATTTACATCTTCATTTCCATTTCAACAATCAAAAAATTCATCTTATAGAGAAATTTAGTCAGACATCACACAGAGAATTGTACAGAATGGAACTTTAAAGCAGTAAAACCATCAATGAACAAAGTAAATTAAACTAGAGACAACTCAAAAATAAAAATGTTAAATCTTTTGAGTTATTTCTTAGATCAACTATTTTTAGTCCAAGATGATATAATTGACGCAGCAGTTATACAATGCACATTCCTATGTTTCAGAGCTAGCAAAAACTGTACAATGTCTATGATAACAGAAGTATTAGAGGTATTGAATATTGACTCCCATAATTCATCTTGGGTTAACATAAGACGATGTTTAAAATATTTCTGAAGAAAACGAATCCTCATGTCTGATAAGGATGAGCAATCAATCAGAAGTTGTCTTGTGGTCTCTACGGATTCCGGAGCCTTGCAGTAGGTACATACTCTAGATAGTTTTAAGGATTTATTATATGAAGCAAGTTTGTCTTTAGTGGGAAGTAAATTGAACCGGAAGCGTAGACAGGCATCCGCATATTTCCTATCTGGAAACTTGATTAGATACTGTGGTAAAACCTTTACAGCACGCAGTTGAAAAGCACCCTTTTTAACAGCTTGATATGCCTTCATTTGGTCAATAGTGTTTATCCAGTCACTTCTCCATAATTTCAATTTGCCCTTTTCTGGGAATTCTAACAATAAGTCTATAGTAATGTCAGCATCCTGAAGAATTAAAGTACATGATTTTTTCCATTCTAACAGCAGTTTAAAAGTTGATTTGTTTAAAGCCTTTTTTAACACAGGAATCAAATTCTTGTTTAAGTCAGTGGAGATTAAACACTGCCTGTAAAGAGCTAGCATGAGCCAGGAAACTGAGGCATTCAAGGAAATGAGACCCAATTCAAATCTTATAAGGGAAATAGGAGTACATGCTGGTAATGAGAGGATATGTTTCCAATAAATACCTTTCAAAATATACCATTTGACAGCCTTAGGGTTTATCTTTGTTTGACTTCCAAAAGTTATTATTGGTAACACTTTTTTGTAAATAGAAGATCCTAGATGGAATGGTAGAGAATCTACCGTAGTTTCTCTGAAGGGCTTTGCCCTGTATAGCGAGTAATGTCATTCTAGCTGAGAGTTCTACTTGATATGGAAGATCCAAGGCATGTGTATTTATGTTCACTCCCAGATATTTGTACTCTTGTACTTGTCTCAGAATACAATTTCCCAGGTACCATTTGAATTTGTAGTCGGCTAAAGAGCGGTCGTGTTGTAAAATAAGAATGTTAGATTTCGATGAGTTGATTATCATTTCATTTGTCTGGGCATATTCAAATAAAGCTGAGAGTTTCCTTTGTAGACCAATAGGAGTTCTATCTAATATCATAAAATCGTCTGCATATAACAAATATGAAATTTCATGCTCATCCAATTTTGGTGCAAATGAACGTGTAGAATTAAAAGCTAGGTGTATGTCATTAATATAAAAGTTGAATAAAATTGAAGCAAACAGACATCCTTGTTTTAGACCAGAGTTGGTTTCTATTGATTCTGACAGCTGACCATCGGATGTCAATTTGATTCTTATATTAGTATTAGAATAACATTTAGAAATTAAGAACCTGATATACAGAGGACACTCTGTATGGAGAGTTTTTGCCATAGGACTTGTCTCGACACTGAGTCAAAGGCTTGCTTAAAATCTATAAAAGTAATAAAAACCGGTTGTTTAGATAAAATTACTTGTTGTTTTAAACCCGATAAAATGAATAGATTTAGCGATGTTCCAATTCCCGGAACAAAGCCCGATTGATTCACATCAAGGAGATGGCATTCACTGAGCCATTTTGAGAAATCCCTAAGAACTAGTTTTGCAAAAAATTTCCCAGGAGCATCTAACAGTGCTATTGGTCTGTAATTGATGGGATCAGACCTGTCGCCTATTTTAAATATGGGAATTATTATCGCCTGTTGCCAGGATGGTGGGATTTGATTTGACTCAATAATTCTCGAGAAAATCCTTTTCAACACGGAAGCCTACATCTCAGGATTTTTTTATGTATTACGTTTGTGATTTGGTCGGACCCCGGTGCTCTTGATGTGCTTAGTTTCTTTATTATAATTAAAATATCTAGTTCATCAAATTTGAGATCTGTTAAGACAGGGTCAGTTATAGATTCAAGGTTACACTCCACGTTAGGTTTTTGAAGGAGTGATTGGAAGTGAGTAGACCAAACAGTGCCCGAAATAGGATTCAACAATAAGGATCTGTGTGCATTGGAAGGGATGTTATTAATAACTTTCCATATTTCTCCTGTGGATTTGGTCATTAATGCCTTTAACATGATTTCCGCTTGTTCTTCTTTATGATTATGTATAATTTGCTTAATATTTGTTTTGTACTGTCTTTTTATTTGATTTTTTAATAACTTACACAACCTAACTGAAGAGCTCCGTAAATTGTGTCTCAGTTCTTTTTTAAGATTTGAAATCTGTAATCAACGTGGATATTTGTGTGTGTAAGGGGGGCGAGACATTCCACATACTTCTTCCTTAAGAATCAAGATACAATCATTGTAAAAAACATTAGAAGAACTAGAAGAGTACTGATGTAATTCTGAAATTTTATTCTGTAGTTTCACTATCTGAGCAGGATACCATTTCAGGAGGTTGCCCGCATTGTTTATGTCAAGAGTAGCTGGATAGTACTCTTGGTTCTCCACACAATGAGAGATCCAGGTGACTTTGAGTATGTTATGGTCACTCAGCTTTGTTGGAAGAACCTGAAATGTCGCTATCAGATTATCATCCTCTGATGAGATATAAACATAATCCAAAGTGGATTTGCTTTCATTTCGACTCCATGTCGGCTTCGCTGGGAAGTCTTCCGGTGTCGATCCATTTAGCATCGAAATATTTCTCAGTAAAACCAATTTGAACCACCTAAATGCTCTTGAAGTGTAATTAATATTAGGGGAGATACAATTAAGGTTGAAGTCTCCAGCTATTATTACTGTCTTGATGTTGGGATTCATTAAGGATTGATTTAAGAGATTGTCAATTTTGTCAATGAACTGAGATTCTGAAGGAGAGACTGGATTCCAATAAATGTTTAGTATTAGACAATCTGGAAACAATGGATGACAAGTATTTGTGGTGGACAATTCAACTACTTGAATCCCAATATTGGGCGATGGCCAGGCTCTACGCGACAATTGGCAGTCGTTACGGACATCAGCTAATAAACCAGAGGCTGGGCGCCCTCTCGTAGGTTTAGATGCAGCAACTATATTGATTTGATGATCCTCCCAGATGGGAACAGATTGGATCCATGTCTCTTGCAAGAGAACTATATCGTACTTGTTTAATTCTTATGAACCATTGAAAAGAAGATGAGAGAAACCTCTAGTGTTCCACGACATCAAGGAATAACTATAAAGAATGCTCTGGAGGTTATACTAATGATTTATCTGATTCAGGGAGTTCTTTGTCTTATTTTTTAGCTAGTCCCATTTTGATGGAGGGGGTATGTTGCTCGGACAAGAATCTAACTTGCAGGAGCAGCAAGATGTCTCTTTATTATCATTTTGATTAGAGAAGACATTTGCATTTTTTAAGATGGAATCTTTAAGTGCAGGCGGTGAAAGGAAGGCTTCTAGGCATAAGCCTCTATTAAATAGTTCTTGCCTTTCATTCCATATTAGATTCCTCACAATTCTTGAACGGACATTAATTGCACTAATGTCTTGTTGGGCTGGAATAGGATACCATACTGATTCTATATTATTAGAATTTATTTGCCGCAGTGATGGTATCGAGTTCAAGATTAATAAAATTGTTGCGCGGTTTGGGAATGGGTCCGAATAAACTCTATCAAGCATTGTGATTCGAATACACTCATCTTCTAAGGTAACAGGATTCGGCAGATAAACCTCCAGTCTCTGCTCTTCATGAACGATATCCAATGGAGTCGATGCCACAGGGTTTGACAGGGCTCGCACGGAAGCAGATGATGTCAGGTTAAATTTATTTACTATTGGCAGTTTCAGAGTTGGCTGAAAAGGTGCTGTATCCATGTGAGTGTTTGACATGGTTGGGGGAAGGGTAGTTGAAGGTTTAGGTCTCTCACTCGTAGCAGATATGCCTAACTGCCTTTCATTCCTTCTTTGATCCAAGGTTTTGAAGGGGATGGAATGAGTGTCAAAGTTTACATGAAATGTTGGAATTAGCTGTTGTTTGTTAGGCAAAGTATTGTGTAAACCGTGATAAACATCATCTATGATTGGATCATTGGGATAGACAGATAAATCCATAAGCTGCTTATGCGTATCATTCGAAATTTGGTGACTTGACTCATCATTGTTGTTATTTACCGATGGGATAAGGTTAAGCTTCTTACCTTTAGAGAAGTTGAGATCCAATTCAGGAGGCATGGCAGTGGTTGGGGGAGCAAGAGGCAGATTTGACACTTGTTCCGGTGGTTTGTTGGATGATTCAAAAGAAAGGAGATCAGCAGAGACCAAATTAGCAATGAACTTTTGGGTTTTAGATTTTTAATTATTATTTTTTGGAGGAGGAGACACATTTTTGATTTCTTAGGAGGTCTTTGTTCAATATCCAGATTGCGATTGGATGTATTAAAACTTTGGGAAGTACGCTTTCTGTTGCCTCTCCTTCTACATTTATTGATATGAATAGGTTTTGAAAATACCTCATACAGAGGTTTTTTGATGATTTGAATGTCTGGAGAGTTGATTATTGGCTTGATAGGACTAGTAATTGGAGGGATTGCTTGAACCGTGTCACCAGCCTCCTCAATTGGTGATATCTCCAAAGGTATTACAATTTGTGGCTCTACCACTAGTTCTGACATAACAGTATTATTTCTGGATGCAGCAAGCCAGTCAATTTCTTTATGCAAAAGGAGTAAAGACTTGTGTTATGATACGGATCTGAGATCCAATACTTCAAACAATTTAACTACTGAAAAAATACTTGTGTTAATGGAAATTAGTGCAGCTTCTAGTGCCGGATTGGCAATAGACGGAAATCCAAAAGACGGACGCGGAAGTGGCTTGGAAAATGAGGCAACTAGTGATGATTGAGATTCACCAGGTGAAATAATATCATCAGGGGCATCAGTAGTATATAATTCCGGAGTTTTAGAAAGTGCTGAAATGTTGATGTCATTAGGAGCAGCTGAATGAAAAGGGATGGACTCAGTCAAAATAATATCAGCCGACTGAGTAGATGTGGAAAGCGGAAGAGAAACTGGGCAAGATGGATTGCGTAAGTCATGGGAGGTAGCTGTAACTTGGTTAAGACCCGTTGTTTTGGTAGACAAGGGATTTACCACTTGAGAGTATAGTGCCTGAGGCACACAAGATTGGGAGGGTTGGGTGTAGTTCATGGTGGTAGGTTCCACACAAAATTCAGGAAAGTAAGTTGGCGTATGGAAATGCTCAATGTTCGAGGGGCTTGAAGCAATCGATGCACAGCGTTGCATTGTTGTGTCCGACAAACAAGGAGGCTGGTCTGGACTATTTAGACAATGCTGTTCAAGAATGGCCAACTTGGACAAAGCCCCGGATCCCCCACTCATCCGGTGATTGTCGGTGGAAGTTGGATCGGAGGACTCAGGATTCTTTAGAAATGGCGGATACCAGGGGAGAACCCTATGTTTTTTTTCAAAGAGGCTCCATGTTTGGGCAGACACGTGTTTACATGGCGACTTAGTTAGACTCGGGCGATGAGATAAGAGGCTCGGAACACATGGCATGCCTGCAGTGAGTCAGTTCATTGTCACAAGTGATTTCACAAGATGAAGCTAGCAGTGACAATAAATTAGCAATTATGGGTAGAATAACGGGTGCAAGTTTAGAAGGATGGAATAGGATGGGGTTGAATGAACCCGGGAAGAATAAGGAAAGACCACGTTTTGGCGCCCGCCAGCAGAGTAAATGGCTGACTCACTGAGCCGCGGTCCAGCGATCAGCAGTCAGTACTCTACGGGTACTCGCCTGGGTGCGCGAGCGCAGGTGCGCGCAGAATCTGAATTTGTAAGTTGGACACAGGGGGGCGTGGCTAAGCTCTAAATAAAGAAATAAACATATATGAGATGACTTAAAATAACTTGTGGGGCCAGCAGTATAGCAGTATAGCAGTATGATAACCCCGTAATATTACCAAGGAAGTCCACAAGGTCCCAAGTAAAGCGTAGTAAACGCTAATCCACGATGAAACGGTGAAGCAGAAGTGAGGCAGCAGAGTTGGGTGCAGACGTGCAGTCAGTACTCTGCGGGTACTCGGCTGGGTGCGCGCGCGCAGGTGCACGCAGAATCCGAATTTGTAAGTTGGACGTCACAGGGGGGCGTGGCTAAATTCAAGGAAGTCCACAAGGTCCCAAGTAAAGCATAGTAAATGCTAATCCACGATGAAACGGTGAAGCAGCAGTGAGGCAGCAGAGTTGGGTGCAGACGTGCAGTCAGTACTCTGCGGGTACTCGGCTGCAATCTCTTGCTGTATTGTTCAGTAAGGTGTCCACCCGGGCTCAGCATGTCAAACCGGCCAAGCAGGGGCAACCATCAGAGGGCCGACTAGGCTATAACTTGGTACATTTGGATGCACCACTAATCCAGGTGTGTACAGGTCCGGAGTATTAAATAGATAATACAGCAGAGCACTTGCTCAGAAAATGTGTACATATAACCTTATAGATTAGTAATATGCCCTCATGCATTAGTGTTTTGGTCCAAATTGAGACCTTCCACTAAAATACTATAGATGTAGGACCATTCATTCTTGCTGTCCTCAGGGGCTGGAATATTGGTCCAATTAGGACACCTTTCCGAAGGGGCTCAGAGCATAGTTTTGACTAAAATCAGACAGTTATAACTAGAACACACCCTTCATCTGGGAATCGCTGTGGTAATTTAGGGTCAGTATTTTTCCACACGTGGATGCTCGTCTTTTCAATAGGGGCATCTGAGAGGCAGATAGTCTCTTAATATTAAGGACAATATCATGTGGCAGGGTATCTTCAATCTTTGATTGTGGCCATTTTTAAAATAATTAATATGTTTTAATTTGTGTAAGAGTGTTGTATTCATAATTTTTTCTGTGTTTTTTTTCATACAGTTTTGGATTCACCAGTAAAGAATCGGAAAACATGGCTAGACTACAGATTAAAGTGCTGGACATATCTCCATCTTTAAGAGCAAAGGGCATATCAATATTAGACATTAAGGGGCTGATGCATGGAATTATGTGCGCCAGAAAATGGGCTTTTGTGAAACAGGGATTTGCGGGCAGAATGGCGCACAAAGCCCAGGATTTGCAAGCAGAATGGCGCACAAAGACCGTTTTTTGGCGCAAATAATTCCATGAATCAGCCCCTAAATTACAAAACAAAAACAGATTAGTTGCCCAAACTGACACCATTAGAAATTTAAAAGAGAAAATGTAAATGTAAAAGGTAAAAGTAAAAAAGAAGAACAAACTAATAATAATTTGATAGAAATAATGATTCTCTCTATAGAGATATACAATTACATACAGGAGCTACTCTTGGCAGGTTAAAGCGTGTCAAACAGTTCACCACAGTATGAACGAGTCCTTGGAGATTTCAAAATATTACATTTTCTCTATATAGGGTGAAACATCATACAGTGGCAAAGTTGACCCTGAAATACACTTTTAAATGAACATTATTATTTCACTTTCTGATCAGGCCATATACTTCAATTTACTTTAATTATTACTATACTTTACATGTTATTCGTTCTTGAATTAGAGCATATCAATAGCTTTTTAAGATCCCTCACATTATTTTGAATTGATAAATTCTGAAAA
This sequence comes from Ambystoma mexicanum, assembly GCF_040938575.1. Taxonomy (NCBI): domain Eukaryota; kingdom Metazoa; phylum Chordata; class Amphibia; order Caudata; family Ambystomatidae; genus Ambystoma; species Ambystoma mexicanum. The sequence continues at coordinate 684,945,449 of NC_090929.1, read as the reverse complement.
TAGATTAGTAGTGTTCAGATATTTAGTCAATTGATCGTTGATTACTTCAGTAATCCTGGCCCACCACATGCTGACATGGGAGTTATCTGGACATTACCAGCACTGAAATACAACAATTCCTGCACAAATAAGCTAATCGGTCTATAATTCTCTAATGGATATTGTAAAGGATACGTCAGATCTTCCCAAAAGTCCTATACAGGCACTTGCAAAGTTTTGTTGTTTGCAATTGCTCGTTGTTCATTACAGTTTGATACATAGGTAGTGGTAGCAAAGGAGAGCGAACACAAATGTGAGGGGGGACCCAAGAAGAGATACAAAGGCAAGAGGATGAGAGAGGGTTGGTGCCTGTAGACTCCTGATCTGCATACACATTACATCCAACCCCCTCCTGCACCCCCAACACACACTCCAAACAAATGAAGGGCCATATTCCATTCAATGTTTGTGTGTTCACTTATTGGGGATTATAGGAACAATTGGACCAGTTCCGGCCAGTTACACAGAGACATCTCTTTAGCTCCAGACCCTGTTCACAATCTTCAGGTAGGTCTGGCTATCATCCTGTACTCTCCCAAATTTGCTGTTTGCCTGGGGGGATCAGGTTAAAGCTAAGAAGCCGTTTTCTTGTTGAGGGAAAGAGTAACCATTCAGGAAAAAGAGACCGAACAACATACAACAAGGCCTCCTGTGAACTATGAGGAAATCATGTTCATATGGTTAGAGCTGGGCAAGCCTGACAGGGCTCGAGCTGGCCCGGGTCAAACATTGAGCTTTGCCCTGACCCTCCTCACAGGTCAGTGCCTGCCCAATCAGAGGCTGGCCACGATCCCCGCCGGCTGCCCTACGCCCCTAAAAAATGCGCCTTGAAAAAGGTGCTCCGCCTGACTTTCTTTTCCGGCCGACCGACTTTGTGTCCTGCCCCTGCCACTCATTGATTGGCTGACAGGAATGCTAACCGGTGCGACCGTGCAGTGACTGGCAGCAATTTAAAAGTGACTCATGAGCACAAAGAGTTGGTAGGCTGTGGCTACCAACTCTTTGTGTTCTTCTGGCGCTCGATCCACTAATCAAGCATTCCCATACCTTCCCAAAAATGCCACTATCCCCTTTTCATGCCGCAGCTCCCGCACCATCCCCAAAACACCAGGGTTATCCCAACACCCCAGTCCCCAGACCATTTTCTTGCCCCAACACTCCTTATCCCCTTTTCTTGCCCCAACCCCTTCAGCCCCCTTTCTTGCCCCTTCCCCTTTTCTTGCACCAATCCCCTTTATCCCATGTTCTTGCTCCTTAGCACCCTTTCTAGCCTGCGTATCCCCTGCTCTTGCCCCTACCCCTTTTGCCCCTTTTCTTACCCCAGTCCCTTTCAGCCCCTTTTCTGCCCCCTTTAGCACCTTTTCTATCCCAAGTCGTGTTTAGTCCCTTTTTCTTGCCCCATCCCCTTTTAGCTTATTGACTTGCCCTCTTCACCCATTTTCCCACCCCAGTCCCGTTTAGCCCCTTTGCTTGCTCCTGTTATACCATGTTCTTGTCCCCAGACCCTTCTAGCTCCCTTCCATGCCCCTTGCACAGGCCCCTGCCCCATTCTGCACAGCCTTTACCCAGGTTCAGATCGTGTTTGGCCCTAAGAGCCAGGCCAGACCGCCAGGCTCAGCCCTGGCTCGCCCCTACGCATGAATTCTCTGGCTCTGCCAGGTCTAGATATGGCGAAACTGGGAAGCAAGTGGTATTAGGCGACCTTTCTGTTGCCTTCACTTTCTAACTAATTGAAACGGCTCCCTTTTGCAAGTAAAACTCAATAATAATTTGAATAAAACACTGGTAGCCTGGAGGATTCAAGCAATCTTATCAAATAATGAAACTAGGGTTTGCCCTCCATAAAGTATCTAAAATCAATGAGAAGTTATCTAGAATTTAGCAGGGCATAGATGTGTCTGAGAAACTTCAATACCTGCCAGAGTGTCTCCTTTCGCCTTCTTGCCCTCCTCCCGTCAGCCTGCACCCCTTAAATGTTGCACTCAAATGTACCTGACACTCACTCATTCAGGCACACACACATTCACACAGACATAGATTCACACATGGACACTGACAGACATGCATCTACATAAATACATACTTATAGGCTTGTCACCGCCTCAGCACAGGACTCCTCCCTCCACCACACTCTGAGCTGCATGGCACAGCCCCCTGGAGCCCCTCGCATGCTCAGTATTTCTCCAGGGAACTCTTCCTCACTGGTGCTAGGTGGGCATAAGCCAGAGGCCTCCGGGGGCTTTGGGGAATGGGAGTTTTTCTCTGCTGGGAGTGGCTCGCGAGGGCGTGAGAAAGGCAGCCAGAGAAAATGCACTTACTGGGCAGTAAAGAGGAACTGTGATGGGTGAATGGCTATGAAGAGAGTGGGAGGGGTCTAGAAATGAAAGTAACTCGGCAGTACTGAAAGACGGGCCAGAGGGAGCAGTGGGCACAGGAAGGATTACTTCATGACCCAGGTATGAGAGGAAAGCCTGTTGCTTTCCAGCAAACTCCTCAATGGCACAATCATTGTAAGACATACACTCATAGGCCCAAGAATATCAAATCAGGCTTTCTCCAAAACATGCACAAGCATTACCAGTTACCATGCCAACCAGACATGTGCTAGGCAAAACTCTTCCTCTTCTCTCATCGGGCTTAATTTGAACCTTAGACTGCAACCGTGCTTCCCTCCCCCAGCTCATTTTTGCATGAAAGTTGGCTAACTTGATACTCTTTTTCATGAACTTAAACTGTGCAAAAATTTAGTCTGGTGTAAACTGACGATCTAGATTTATTTTCTTCTGAGCATGTACGTCTGTTGCCACCCCTAAAGGAAGGGTCGCTAGCAAAACCAAAGGCTCGTTTTGGATTGAAGGATACAGTACATCAGTGATTTCTTTGAAATAGGATAAGATTTCTTTCACAAACAATTGTTATTTGGATATACTCGCAATATGTGGATCATTGCCTATTTAAATCACACCCATGCCAGTATAATTTAGAAGGAATATTAGGCCGAGACTATTATGTGTCATATAGATATGGAGTTATATTTTGAATGCGTTATCTTTCAAGCAAACACAACATTCAGATTGGGTACTCTGTGCCTCCATTGTTCCACCGAGGGAGCAACATTCAAATCTGTTCCATATCTTAATATAAAGGGAAGCTTGTTTCATCAGTGTTCTATAAGAACGGGGAGCTACATGTTGATGAAGCTGAAACCTGCCAATGGATTTAAAGGGACTCAGGTATCTGGGGTCTGTAGTCTTTTCATATTTAGATATAACTTTCACTAGAAAGTGCAAGTGTTTTCAGGATCAAGAATCATGTAAGGCTGGTATTTTCTTTGTAATGCCCCAGAGATCTGCAACCTATGGCTCTCCAGATTTTGTGGACTTCAACTCCCATGAGTCCTCACCATTGATTATGCTGGCAAGGGCTGAAGGGAGCTGTAGTCCAAAACATCTGGATAGCCACATGTTGCAAACAAATGCAGTGACAGATTGTGCTATCATGTAGAGTCTTGATTTGTAGCGTCCTGCGCCAGCTCATGCTGCCCAGTCCTAAGAACTCTGCCCAGGTTTGGGGTGGTGGTTATTGATGAGTGGTTCCTGTTCACAGTACAGTACCTTGACTGCAATCCTAGAGAGGTGGAATGGAGGTTAGTGTAATGAGCGCAAACTAGCTTGGGTTGTCATTTCTACATCAAACTTACCCTTTTGGTGCCAGGGTGATGCTTACAGAGTCTACAGTGGGGATGTCTGCTAAGAACTCTCCTGAACCTTGAGGTGGGTGTTTTGCAAGTAGTGACCACTGAACTACATCTGATTATCAACTGAAAAATGCAGGGTTATGTGCCAAGTTGCGCTGGATAGATAAGGTCAAAACAAGGCACTGGGACTGTGGGTGAATCATGAGCTTTGAACCAGCAGAGATTTCAAGTTCAATTTCATGGGAGGAATTCTTGAACATAAAGATATGCAGTCTTAAAAAGAAAGGCTGTTTTTACCACCACAGCTGACAACAACCAAGACCCTCCTTTCACATTTCCCCTTGTGACTGACAACCACAATTCCCCCCAACAAGGCAGCTCCCTATCCCATAAAACGAGCAAATTCAAACTCAAATCAAAAAATGTGTTTTCAAATTAAACACAATTGAACTATTAAGAAAACAACCGTGCACAAAAAGACATAATAGCTTATTTACCTTTTCTTGGTCAAATGAAATTCAGAAATTGTTGCAGCAATCCAACCGGAGGAATGATGTGTTCTGGAAAGAAAGAGCCCGGCAGATGGGAGTCTTTCGTAAAGACAACCGTCCCTTAAAGTTGAATTCATACAGACAAAGAGTAGTATTGCAGGATTTAGGAGACATTTCTGTGCTAGACTAGAGCTTGAGATGTCTCTGTGGTTTGGGATTCGGGCGTGCTTGTTGGCCATTGGCAGAGGGGTGCATAGGCTGATGTTCAAGTGAGGTGTAACGTGTAATGCGGTCGGGTGTTGACAACTGTCTGAACTTCATTGACCTGTCAAGGTCCAAGATTGATGGCAGCGTTCTGAACATAATGTGAAAACAAAATCAAAATATCGAGGCTGAGTACCCCAAATGGAAATACAACGAACACGGGTTACAAAGGAACATACAAAGATATTTTTTATTTTATACTGAACAGTTACAGAGAAAAAAGGTAACAGATAGCTATCGGCCCTCAGTACAACACAACGATCTCCAGCGTGGTTCAGTGTGCTTAGTGAGAGATGCTGTACAATAGAATTCGTTGCTCTTTTATACCATTTGCGAACATGATGTCCAACCCTACTTCGGGTTAATATTCCTCTAATACATTACTGATCTAGGGTTCATCCCGAGTTCATACCACTATATGCATAGGGATTGCCTTTAATACATTCGCCAACAAGCCTACATGGTAACAGTGTATTTTGGGATATCTCATAAAGGTCTTCTCAAACATTAATACAATGTAGTTAAACAAGTGTTCTTAGTTCAGTATTTGGATACATTGTTCTTAACATATGCTCGTGGATTAGTTTCATTGCACGAGTAATCCTTTACACACAGGTCAGCGAAGGACAAGGTCTCAGTTCACGACCCCAACAAGTGGCCTGCAGGCAAGTTACATATTAATTACACACAGAGGTCAAGACGGCCATGTTGTATTTCGGAATGACATCGTCCACCATTTTAACTCACAGGGTGACTTTACAGTGAGAACCTAAAATGGCGGATTGACCTAAAATGGCGGTTTACATTGATTCTAAGGTCAGGACCTTGCAACACCGATTCCTTCAAAGCACCTTGGCATAGGCCAATATACATATATTCGTTGCAATAGGAGGTACGATATAATTTCCCGTTTGACAAACTCTACTTTTGGCCTATGCCAAGTGCTAAACTACTTCGGACCTCCTTGCATCATCGTCCATGCACCCTGAAACGCTGTCAGAAATATCATCAGATCATTCGCTAAAATTTCCTTTAACACGTATTCCTTGGAGGTTTTATCCGGGGCATACACTTTATGTCCTATCGTATCTATTGCTTGTGCGCAACATCCCCCTAGCATCGAACATATACTAGGTAGACACTGGATACAACAACAAAGGAACAACAGAATTCCCAAAATGATCAGTAAGACCGAAAGTACCTTCCAACCCCAAGATCGCAAGAAGTCCCAGAACCAAGCGCTAAGATCCCATTTTCCCTCGGGAACATGCACTTCTGAACTAAGGACGTGCAAATTCTGTATTGCCTTGAAGATAGTTGGGGAAGAATCTGGCACGAAAACACAGCAAGCGGACCCCACTAATTTACAAACTCCACCACGTTCAGCCATAATGACATCTAATGCCATCCGGTTCTGAAGTGCTACTAGTCTTATCGCTTTCTGTTCTAATGTCATATTATAGAGTATGTCCGTGGTCCGGTTGATGGTTCTCTCCAGTACTCTCGCTAGTCTTCTGATATCTTCGGAATTCACTATCTGCCCCCAAAATGGCACAAATGATTTTGCTACATCTCCCAAGACCTGTGCTGGAGTGTCACCGTTCTCGTCCCGCCATGGACGAGCCTTTGAAACCTCTACTGTACTAGCTATGAACACCCCAGGTAACAGGGTCCATAAATAACAAGTTCCCTGCCAATCCCTGGGCAACCATGGAAATGCTACATTACCGCAAACATAGTAGACAGGTTCGCCTACATACAAAGGTCTGTCTTCCTCAGTCAAATTTGCAACGTTGGCACAACATCTAAAATCTCCCATTGACTGAGTACCATTCCTCTGTATGCAGAAAGAAACTGAATCGGGGCTATGGTTAACAGTGTAAGAAGGAGGCATGGCATTCTTATTGCCTATCTGAGCCATCTTGAAGGAAATCAAAGATTGGAAAGGACGAGACAGTCTATCAGAAGACCTAATAGAAGCAACATTAAGCTTACTCCTATTTGCGAAAAGCGAGCATCCCGGGGAGTCAGAACACGTTTCTCAAAGCTATTCAAATTAGTGCCATCAAAGTTCCCCGAGATGCTATTGTTCCAACGGCCAAAGAACAGTGCTCTAAGAGAAGCATAACAAGCAGTTGTCAAAGTTAAAGGATGAATATACTAACCTAGCCCCTTATCCCCGTGTTGCGGTAAATGTGAGCAGACCCAACAGTTGGACTTATTAAAAATGGCATGCGTGGCATTCATGATAAGTAGCAGAGTATTATTGTGGTACCTTTGTCTATGCTGGGAGTCCCTAGGGGACAGAGTATGCAAATGTTCAAAGGGAGTAGGAACAGTAGGTACATTTTCAGTCGGTAACAAGGACTCTAAAGGATGAGTTTCCTTGAGGTGCCATAAGCCTAAGACAGTGACTATTATAAAACCAAATATTATTATAAAAACACAGCAATACGTTTTCAGGGCCCAAGTATTTTGTCCATTATCCCGGTTGGTCACACAATCATTTACAAGTCCCATATGAGCTGTAGCGGTGGCAGGCATTGTAGTCTTCAAACGGAAACCCCCAATGTTCGTTGCTGGCGACCTCCCGGCCACGCGACTTCTTAGTCCTTCCACAACCCTAGCCAACAGAATCCCCTTTCTCAAATTTGGGCAAAAACAAGCCCTCGATGATCCTTTCTACTCCGAATGCACAGCCGAACCGGGCTGTAAGTCTATCAGATGCACAGCAAAACCGTGCCGTAAGTCTATCTTCTTGGACGCAGATTGTACCTTGCTTTTCCCGGTACTAATTGATCCGGAAACAATGTGTCGTCACTTCCCGTTGGAAGCAACGTATCAGAAACAAGTGAAGATGCCGAATTTGAAACAGCAGTTTCCGGAAGCAAAACATTTGGAGAGTGTGGAGACAAAATGGCAGGTTTCCCAAGCCTCACGGGCTCCGAAAGATTCTCTGATACATTCTCAGCGCTATTTACTGCTTTGTGATCGTTGGTTGCAGTGTTAGCGAGGGGTTCTGTTTCTTCTGTATCGTGTGGCAATGGGTGAGTACGTTTCTTGACGTGCGATGTGTGGATCCAGTTCTTTCTGCCAGAAACCCGCACCCCCGTCTGTGTGACCAACAGGACCCGGAATGGGCCCCGCCAGCGAGGGTGCAAGGCAGGAGGAACGCTCAAATGCCTTGATGAGCACCCAGTTCCCAGGCCGTATGCTGTGGCCCTGGCCCTCGTATCGCACAGGTAAAGCCTCTCGCACCTGGTGATAAATCAAATACAGGTTTTTAGTCAACTGGCTGCAATAATCTGAAAGTAATATATTTTCAACATTTCTCAAAGTTGTACATTTAGGAAGGTTGCAGATATTGGCAGGTCTCCCCATTACCACCTCAAATCGAGAGAGCCCAGTCTTAGTTTGAGGGGTTGTACGCATGGCTAATAACACGATTGGTAAGGCGTCCGGCCATTTTATTTTAGTGCCGGCACACGTCTTAGCGAGCTTGTTCTTGATGATACCATTGTGTCTTTCTACTAGTCCGGCGCTCTGAGCGTGTCTGGCCGAGTGGAACCATTTGTCGATCTGTAATGCCGCACATATCTGCAGAATTACAGCAGCGACAAAATGTGGACCATTGTCTGACCAGATGTCTCTTGGTAGCCTGAACCGCGGGAAATATTCTTTTAACATGGTTTTCGCAGTAGTCATGGCTGTAGCATCTTTAACAGGGAAAGCCTCAACCCATTTACTAAAAGCACAGATGACCACTAATACGTACTTCATATTGTTGCACCGTTTGATTTCAATAAAGTCGAAATGGATGACTTCGAAGGGGACAGATGGTGGCCCAAAACTTCCCCTTGGAGTTGCCGTCCCGTTTCCCACATTATGTTGTAGGACAATCATGCAGTCCTGAACATAGCGCTGGGCAATTTTCGAAATGTTGTCATTTGCCCAAACTTTCTCTAACATTTTCGTGACTTTCTGGGCACATATATGCGTAGGACCATGGTCTATGATGACCATCATCATTACATAAGCGTCAGAGAATAGCCATTTCCCTTCTACTATGTCCACCCAACACCCATCATCATTGAGTTTCCCCAAGCCTTCAGCCCACCTCTTGGATTCCTCTAATGTGGCATCGGCTTGGATATCCCGTACAGACCCAACACCCTCGTCCATTGCATAGGCATTTATAGTCTCCCTTGAAACATACATCTCCGTAAAGAGATCGGTAGCAGTTTGTTTAGCTATCTGAACAGCGAAAGCATTCCCTTTTCCTATGTCATCTGTAATCTTTCGATGTGCTGCACATTTTATGACAGCTAACTGAATAGGGAGCGCAAGTGGATTTTTGTGCCATGTGAAGTTAAGAACCCTCTCTCTGACCAAAGTCTCCCAAAGTTGTGAACCACCCCAAAGGCATACTGACTAGCAGTATATATGTTTACTGTAAGCCCTTCGGAAAGTTCACAAGCTCGGGTTAATGCTATAATCTCTGCGGCCTGCGCCGACTTATGCGTGATTCTCTTGGTTTCCACGACCGTGCTTAATGTGATGTGGTGATTGCATAAGCAGCTGTGGATGTACCATTCGGAAGTTTGAAGCAGGAGCCATCACAAAACAGCTCTCCTTGCGGATTATTCAAAGGAGTGTCTTTCAAATCAATTCTACCCTTTGTCTCTTGTTCGGTAGTATACAGACGTCATGTGACTCTTCATCACCACAAGCAATATCTTGCGGGAAAGGTAGGAGTTCAGCCGGATTAAGAACACAACTCCTCTTAATTTGGATGTGAGGAGCAAACAAGATCAATTCATATCTTGTCAACAGTGCGGAAGTGAGGTGTTGCGTTTGGGTTCGGTTCAGTAGAACATCTACAGAGTGAGGCCCCATCAGGGTTAGATCATGGCCTAGGACCATTCCCTCACTCTGTTTTACAGACGCAGCAGCGACAGCTCGCAAACATCTTGGCAAAGCGCATGCTACAGGATCAAGGGCGGAAGAAAAGTAACCACACGGCCTATTCTTCCCTCCATGTTCCTGCGTTAATACAGCCAAAGCACATCCATCACATTCATGCACAAACAACACAAAGGCCTTTTCATAGTTTGGTGTGCCCAAGACTGGTGCCGAGCATAATGCAGTCTTGAGCAAGTCAAATGATTGCTGGTGTTCCGCGTTCCACGGCAATGGCGAAGAAATGCCCTTCTTTGTCAAAGCCAACATCGGTTTGATCACTAGTGAGAAATTCGGGATCCATGACCTACAGTAAGAAGCCATTCCTATCAAGGCTCTAACTTCCTTATGTGTATTTGGGACAGACATGCCAGAAATGTGTTTTATCATTTCAGGTGTCAATCTTCTTCCCTCCTTTGACAGGAGATAGCCTAAATAGGCGACCTCCCGGCAACAATATTGAAACTTTTTAAGCAAAGCTTTGTGACCATGTTTAGCCAGATGAATAAGCAACAACACATGCCCTCCTTGCAGGCACTTTCAGAGTCTGCAGCTAAAAGCAGGTCATCAACATACTGAAGCAATGTACAAGTAGAGGGCAGCTCAAGAGTATCAAGCTGTTCTTTCAAAGCCCTACTGTAGATGCAAGGACTCTCTGTGTAACCTTGAGGTGCACAAGTAAATGTGAACGAGCGTCCCCCTAAGGTGAACGCGAACAAGTATCTACTATCCTTGTGTATAGGAATACTAAAGAAAGCATTCTTTAGGTCCACAACACTCAAGTAAGTAGCTGTAGCTGGAATCATGGTCAATATTGTCGTCACATCAGGCACAATTGGAAATTGCGGAGCAACGACTTTATTAATGGTACGTAAATCAATTATGAAACGGAATGGAATTGCATTATCGTCTTTCTTGTACACAGGTAAAATCGGACTATTGCACAAACTTCCTGAAATTTCCTCAATCACCCCGCGATGCACAAAATCGGAAACAATGCATTTCAAAGCTCGCTCGCCCTCAACTGAAATCTTATACTGTGGAATGCGTGGTAGCTCAATTCCATGTTTCAAGACTTTTTTAACAGGCTCAATCTGTAAAACACTGACATCATTGTCGTCAATTGCCCATAAACTCTCTGGTACATCAATGAATTCTGGCGGCAAAGGTCTAGTCAAGAATTGCGAGACAGAAAGTTGATGTGGTGAAATCGTTAAACGCACTCCGTCAGAAGAACAATGAATCACTGCATTCAATTCTTTCAATAGATTCAACCCAAGCAAATTCTCTCCACAATTTGAAGTCAAAAGGAATGGACAGTGGTCCATAAAGGGACCCAAAGAAATAGGCACTGGCGAAGAAACTGGACAAACAACTGGTGTGCCAGAAAACCCTACAGAAACATTGGTTTGCCCTGACAGTGGAATGTTTGGAACCCGTAAATGATCAATGGAACACTTCTGTGCTCCAGTATCTATTAAAAACAGATGTTTTCTATTTCTCACTACCATTTCAACGTAGGGACCTTTCTGAATGACGTGAATAGGTGTAGGTTCCAAACCCTGCTTCGGGAAATCCTAACGAAACACAATATCATCAAAATGAAGTTCTTCAGATTGATATGCAGCAGAAGGATGATCAAATATGTTCCTAGTATCCACACTCGGAGTCTGATTATCCTGTGAAAAAGGTTGCTGAGGATCCTGTGCAAATTGACCTCTACCAGGGCCCCCTACACCCGGGCGACCTCTGGATCATCTACCCATATTCCCAAATGTGTTATTTGACCTCTGTCGAAGGACGGGGCATTGTGCACGCCAATGACCCTCTTGTCGACAATAGGCACACTGGTTAATGTTCACAGGACCCAAGGGCACATTCCCTTGTGAAACATACTGACCTCTCATCTGCGAACTACCCCCTCTGGGGCCTCTAACAATTTGCTGTAATAATACTTTAGTCTTTAAATCACCTTTTCATTTTTCAACTCTATCTTTTTCATTGTTGACACGATTCTCGAGGTACTGAACCATGTGCAGTACTTCTGATTGGGACTTCGCCTGCCAAGCGCTCTCAGAAGACATAATTTGTGACTGGATGTCAGCAGCAATCCACGCACAAATTTGTCCACAAATAATCTTTTCCCAGACTCTGTGCCTAAGTCTTGTCCGCTGAAATCCGAGAATACCTGTTCAAACCGATTAAAGAACTCGACTTCCCTTGGACACAGGCCGTAAGTTTGTCCCAAATAATTCTTTTCTCAGGAATTATGGTTTTCAATTTTGCAATAATTCTATCAGGTAAAGTTAGTATCACCTGGGGCGGTCTTTCACCAGCTGGCCTTTCTCCATCAAATCTAGTTATGTTCGCCCATGTATCTCCCAAACCTGGTACGTCGTCTATAGTCCTAACTTGTTTCCATAAATCTACGGGCAGGAGTACAGGAAATAACAAATCAATATCACCTAGGGTGAATACTGAGGACTGCAAGACGGACTCTATTTCTTTATAGAATCCTGTCGGATTTTTCCTAATATCAGGAATAGATTGTCCAATAGTATTCACTTCCTGTCTTGAGAACGGAACATGAACAAACTGCGATATATAATGTGCAGGAATGTCCACAGCAACTATACCCGCCGCAGCATCGGCCACAATCTCAACCTTCGGGACAAATGTCGGAGGAACCTCTCTCATAGGCAACTGAGAAGTAGGCAACTCTGAACGCTTACTAAGCAACAGAGCTAAGTCGAGCGCTAAAGCAGTCAAAGAAGTGCCAAGTGAAAAAGCTCTCTTATAAATACTCAATAACTCTGTGGGACAACTAATTTTTCTCGTTACACAATCATACTGTAGGTACTATATCATTACCTGTATCACTTTCCTCTGCATTTCTGGCGTATTCTGACTGTATGTGTCATATACCTCAACTGGAGTTATCGACATATCTGAAATCCATCTAAGCGCGTCTTTTGTACAAATTCGTGCTTCCTCAGATATCGATTTTTGACAAGGAAGGAACCGTTTCTCTACATATGTACTTTCCCCCTCGTCATCCTCATTCTGCAACCTTTCCAGCTCCTTTCTATACTCAAATAACCTCTCGACATGCTTATTAACTTTCTCCGCAGTGTCTCTTGAAAACGCTAAGGTGTTTAGATCCCTTAACCCTTGCAGGAGATCTGTATTATTTAATTTGCCCCACATTACACATAAATGAATCCCTAAACCTTCAATAAAAACATTTTTCTCAGGAAAATTATCCATATTAAAAAGTGTGGCAAAAACATTAGCTTGATCATCTCTCTCCATACAATGCTTAGCCCCTGCAATCAAAACCCTTGACCCCGCACCCTGATCGGCTACAAGCGGCACAAGACCACTTGGAAGAGGGGTAGCAGGCAAATTCAATGGAGGTACTGTTACTGGTGCAATAGGAAGGGGTGGAGGAATAGGTGGAGGAACAGTAACTGGAGGAAGAGGAACATTAGGAGAAGCAGGAACAACAGGAAGAGGCAAAGCAGCGGGAAGAGGAACATACGGAGGTGGCGCAGAGGCACCAGGCCTTCGTTCATTTAACAATTTGTCGATTAATTCATCGGAAACATGAAGGTCTTTAGAAGGATACATTTTCTGAATTCCAAGTGAGAAAGCCCTATCCATAGTCCTAGTCGACTCAGAGGGCCTCATTACGACCCAGGCGGTAAGGGGTTAACGGTGCCGTAAAAGGTGTCGGCGCCGTTAAACCCTTACCGCCTAATTACGAGGTCCCTTTGCGTGTCCCTACCTTAACGGCTGATTTTACCAGCCGTTAAGGATTGGACCCGCAAAGGGACCTTCGAGGTAATTACGGTACTGCAATTTGCGGTACCGTAATTGCCGCCTTCCCCATTTCCTTTGAGCCCTATGGGGGCAAAAATGGGAATGGGGAAGGGCCAATGGTGAATGGGGAACTACCGCCCCGCCAACCTTGGAATGGGGCGGGAATTCCACCATTCACCATGGCGGAGTTGGTAAAATACCGACGGCAACCATGGCGCTACTAGCGCCATGGTTACCGCCTGGGTCGTAATGAGGCCCAGAATGTTTATCTTGGTCATACAATAATGCTTTTTCGGCATTCGTTTTATGACAGCGCACATGTTTTTCTCTACTCTTAAGTTGCAGCAACACTTCTTTTTTCCAATTCTGCAAAACATCGAAGGCTGCAGGTCTAGCCTTTTTCTTTAATACAATTGACTCTAAATACTCAATACGAGGGATTTCAAAACTACCATTGGTTGGCCACTGAAGTTCGGAGGCATGTCTGGTTTGTCCGTGCCAAATATCATTAAACTATACTTCCAATGCCATGCTTACAGTACATATACACGCCGGCGACCCCTCCTGTGGTGCTGGACGGCTGAATTCCAAAGGTTGTCTATCACTGCGGAACAAAGCCCTGAAGCAGGTAGGCAATTTCCCAGGCATATCAAATTACTGGTGTTACCTGGACAATTATTGTGTCTGCAGATACAATACACCAAAATCAAATTATCAGGATATTTAAGAATCGGGTCATGACTCACCTGATCAATCCTAAAGAGGTCCGATCGGATTACAAAGAATCTTACCTAACTAATCTTACCTCGCGTTTAGTGATTTCGGCAAATCTTCCCGCCTCGATAAGTGGACCCTCGTCAAGATGCCGTCTCGGACCACAAGCTAATCGTCCAGGGATCGAGTCGTGCAGCGCTGCTGAGGTGACGCGTCTCGTTCAGAAGGGGCCCCTTATTTTTTCAAACCGTCCGATCCTGGTCCGATAGTGTGTGTCAACCTTTGACAATCCGGCATCAATCTTGAGGGTCCCTTTTTGGGCGCCAACTGTGAAAACAAAATCAAAATATCGAGGCTGAGTGCCCCAAAAGGAAATACACCGAACACGGGTTACAAAGGAACATACAAAGATCTTTTTATTTTATACTGAACAGTTACAGAGAAAAAAGGTAAAAGATAGCTATTGGCCCTCAGTACAATACAACAAACTCCAGCGTGGTTCAGTGTGCTTAGTGAGAGACGCTGTACATTAGAATTTGTTGCTCTTTTATACCATTTGCGGACATGATGTCCAACCCTACTTCGGGTTAATATTCCTCTAATACATTACTGATCTAGGGTTCATGCCGAGTTCATACCACTATATGCATTGGGATTGCCTTTAATACATTCGTCAACAAGCCTACATGGTAACAGTGTATTTTAGGATTTCTCATAAAGGTCTTCTCAAACATTAATACAATGTAGTTAAACAAGTGTTCTTAGTTCAGTATTTGGATACATTGTTCTTAACATATGCTCGTGGATTAGTTTCATTGCACGAGTAATCCTTTACACACAGGTCAGCGAAGGACAAGATCTCCGTTCACGACCCCAACAAGTGGCCTGCAGGCAAGTTACATATTAATTACACACAGAGGTCAAGACGGCCATGTTGTATTTCGGAATGACATCGTCCACCATTTTAACTCACAGGGTGACTTTACAGAGAGAACCTAAAATGGCGGATTGACCTAAAATCGCGGCTTTCATTGATTCTAAGGTCAGGACCTTGCAACATGGATTCCTTCTCAAGTGGCTTATAAGCAGCTTTGCGTAGGCCAATATACATATATTCGTTGCAATAGGAGGTATGATATAATTTCCCGTTTGACAATAATACTGAAGTGCTTGTACAAGTGCACGCTGCATATTGGGATTTCCGGACCAATGGATACAGTGTGAAGAGAAAATGAGACTTTAGTACAGATGAAACTTGTTTTAACTGAAATGCAGACAAACAATCGACAAGCGCTCTTGGATTTGAGATAGAAGTGTAGATAAGGCCAAGGTTGAAAAGGGGTGTGCAAATTTAAATTGTGCTTTATGGATTGTGCCAGGATACAGCAAAGATACACTGTGGTGGAAGAAAGGTGCATGATGCATGGATTGTGCTGAGGATTGAGAGGTGTGTGTGGATTGTGCCGGCAGGGAGCAGAAGGAATGTGTTGACCATGCTGCCATTGAAGAGTTATTAATGGATCTAATCAGTTTTCAAGATGAATGCATGTATTGGTCTGGGATTCAATTGATGTGGAAAGCCAACGCAGTCAATGAAGACTTGGGCACGTCTGAACACAAGTGCGGGCCCTGGAGGAGCACAAGAGAGAACAGAGAGTTGTGTGAATAATAAAAAGGAGACAAATGTACAAACAACCCCAATATATCTAACACCCTCACTGTATTCTGTAGTGGCTTTGATGTGGTGTTATGCATGCTACAGGCGTCACCCCGAGCAGGCATAACTGTGACAAGTCAACTTCCGGGGTACCCATGGCCCAGGGATGAAAATCGGTTTCTAAACCATCAATCCACCCCACACCTCTAGTATGCCAGAAGGTATCCGAAGAGATTGGAAACACACGCAAATTATAAACTTCCTTGTCCAATTTTGGCAACGTGGGCAGAACTGCATGTTTATTTCTGCAAGGTCGTGGTTCGCTGGTTAGTTCCAACACAGTGAAAATACAATTATTACCCAATGATAAAAGGGACTGTCCAGTCAAGGTTGCAGAACAATATCTACTTTATTATTATCACAGCAGACAGTTCTAGCACACTACAAAATACAACCCACCCTGTAAATGAATGCAGAGGACAGACAGTTTCAAAGAAGGATGCACTCTGGATACTGACAGGAGGGTAGGTGGTAAAGTAATTGCTCTTAATAGTTCAAGGATACTTGGATTCAATACAAAGGTAGCAATGGGTCGTAAAATGTCACTAGGGACCTTCAGAGAAGGACGAGGTGGACATAACCACAATGTACCTTGTGCTGTAGATGTTCTTGTTGCTCGACAGGGTAGCATCAATTTCAGGGCACCCTGCTGCTTCTGCGACAGAGTTCAAGATTGGAGACAGCTGCGGGCATCCGCCGGCAGGCAGCTCGGCAAGTGAGGCTGAACAGATGGCTGCAGGCTGGCCTACACGGCGGCTCAGGGTCAGGAATCAATGTCTCAGTACGGGTCGGTGGGTCTGAAGCACTGCTTGAGGCATCTCAGACGGTGTTAGTGACTGCAGCGTGACAATAGTCAGCTGCACTGTTGGTTGCAGCTCGAGGGGCTCTAGTGGCTTGAAAATGTCCTTTAAGGTGGACCTCAGTAGATGCTGGTCGATGCTCTCCTCCTAGCTTCTGGCCTGAGCTTGTGTTGTCCTTTAAGGCGGACAGCCCAAAGTTGAGGTGAGTGTTGTGGCAGCTGCATTGTTCTTGGTTTGGTTCACAGACTCACTGGCACTTCCCACCTAGGAAGCTTGATGCAGAGCCTAGCAGGACACGCTGTGTGCTGGCTGGGTACTGGTTATAGAGCTGCTGGGGGCTCCTCTGGATTTGGTATCTCCCTCAGTACCCTGGGAGATGTTTAGGAGAGGAATCTTGCTTCCCTCTTGGAGGTTCTGGCCTTCCTTCACTGAAGATGTAAGTCAGACTGTACCTTCAGCCAGGGTCCAATGCTGAGTTCTTCTTGCTACTCCTTGTGAAGTCTTCAGATGATCTGCTCAAAATTTGGGCTCAGTCCTCTTTTAAAGCCAAATGGATCACAGTGATTGGTGTAGGCTAAGCCTACCTTAATGAACCAATCCTGGGTCCCCACCAACAATCTCCTGTATGTATGCATGAGGTCATAACCAGAGTGCTTTGCAACAGAAGGGGTAAAGGGGTGAAAACATGTAATACTAAGTCCCACCCATCTTCCTGTCTGTTGTGGATCATAGGGTCTCTGTAGTTAATTGAGCTCTCTGTGGTTCATGATTAAAGCGGCAGGTCTGTCTTGAAGCTGGGGCAGGACCAGACTTTCTGTCGCAATCAAATCACATACTCCTACCTTCTGAATGGGGTCTCCCTGCGGGGATGACTACTGTAATCCACACATTCTCAAACATGACATTTCACTGTCCATTGATACTAAGGGTGGGAGCAAGCTTCAGGTTGACACAGTGCATAGCAAAGGTTGTTGGGGGTTTCCTGTCTCCTTTGTTAGCATCTGCAGCCAGGCCCCATGTGGGCTTATATCAATTACACTCTGATTAGTATGTGAAGCTGCCACCGGCAGAGAAAACAAAAAGACCTGGCGGATCCATGGAGCCTTTGTTAGTTAATTAGGCTGGCCATGGCAAGGGGAATGTTTTGCCCTCCCCCTTCTGAGAGGAGATTGTGTAATCCTGGCTGTTATATCCCAGCAAAATATGACAAGGGGGACGGAGCCTCTAGGCTCTATCCAACCAGAGTACACGGGTCTATGTGTATGTCGTGCCGTGAGCATAGGAAAATGTGTGCAGATTAGGCCCATACATTTTCCGGAGGTTCATCCACCATCATGCAATTTTCTTTAAAATTTCAAAAAATCCATGCGAGCGCACACACACCGTGCGGATGGTCGAATTCCTCACAACGACCACATCTCCCCTATTTGAATTCTGGCCCAGAAATTGAGTTGTTGCATCCCGGCCCTTTTTTTATAAGCTTTGGTAGTGGAGGGAACATTTGATGGAACCATAGGACCACCTCACTTAAGGCATGTTGGGCCTCATTACGAGTTTGGCGGTAGCCATGGAGCTGTTAGCTCCATGACTGCCACTAAACCGGGCTCCTTTACCGGGTTCCCTGAATGGGGAATTACTGGGCCCTTCCGATTTCAGAGGGCCCGGTAATTCCCTCCCTCAGGGAACCTGGGCCCAGACCTTCCCCATTCCCATTTGAGCCTCCATAGGGCTCAATGGGAATGGGAGAGGGAGCTAACAATGGGCTGATTACGACCGGCCCGTTGTTAGCTCCCTGGTCCCCTCGCGGGACCCGGTAACGACGCCTGGTTTTACCAGGCGTCCTTACCGGGTCCCGCGAGGGGACCTCGTAATTTTGCGGAACGGGTTTAACGGGTCCGCACCCATTAGTGGACCCCGTTAACCCGTTCCGCGAAGGTTATAATGAGGCCCGTTGTCTCAGTTGGTCGAAACTCTAAAATATGTATTGAGTGAGAAGTCGGGCTCATGGTGTCAAAAGGCAAAGCCAAGAGCCCAATGACACCCACCATCAATAACTAAATATGATAGCCATTGCTCTGAGACTAGGTGGCCATTTCAAACCATCTGCTTCCATGGTGTCTGGCTCGGGAAGGAGCCATTTTGCAGTTGTATCTGTGGGCAAGGGAAGCCCCTGCTTCCCTCCAGTGAATGACTGCAATGGAGCCGGTAATGTAGGTGAGAAGGATTAGCAAGCTGAGGTATTGGCCATGTCTTTGATAAAGGACACTGGAGATGTGTCTCCACAGGTGCCAACATGAAGTCACTGCCAACCCAACACCCTCAATCACACCCCTTGTTTCCCCTTTATTTCTATGGGAAGATAGTGCAAATGACCAGAGACTCTTGCTCTGATTAAACCATGCTTTATTCAAGGCAGGCATTTTTAACAGGGCATGGGAGGAATTTAAAACTATGTTGCTTCTGAAACAAATGCGTTGCCTCTCATCTATCCTCCTGATAGCGTGCAACTTACTTCTGTTATTTTGACACCGCCTCACTACAACTTTCCGGGTCTATTCTGTAGATTACCTGTCCGCTTCTGAGGCAGGTAGACCTGCCTCCCTGCCTTTTCCTCAAAAACCAACATACAAAAAAAATGAATTACCGTTTCAACATTTAACTATAGCAAAGGTGAGGGAGGCCCTCTACTGAGAACGAACACTGTGTAATAACATGTTTTATGGGAAAGTATCTGCTCAGGAAGGCCTACAGCCAGCGTTTCCTCTTTTTACCTCCCACAGAGGAAAGGTACAATTAAATGGTTCTCTGATTATAGCGTTGATTCTATTTTTGTCAAACTTTATACAATATTAGTGGAACAATTTTATGTATTAAATTGGTTTAGGATTTATGAATGTATTGTGAGGAAGCTTATTTATTCTTTGTGCAACACTTACATATTATGCTATAACACCAAATAAATAAATAAATAAATAAATAAATAAATAAATAAATAAATAAATAAATACATACATACATACATAAATAATAACATTGGTATAGCAGGCCAGCCGTACTATGAATGCCACAGTCTGATTCGTGTACACTGTGGTTTGCACCAACACCTTTGAGGAAGAACACGGATAGCAACGACACAAGCCCATCTGCTCGTCTTGCTCTTAAAAGCAATATCTAAATGCTTCCAGCACCAGCCTTTACCATGTTTGGGGTGTTGACCCATTTTCAAGGGCTTGTGATGTACTTGTCTCGGGAGGATAGCTCAGGGGCATGGAAAGGCCTTTGGCGGGTAAATGGACTAGACACAGAAATCTGTTGCCTACACATAGTGGCAATGATGCATTTATAGTGTCGAAGGAGGATAGCTCAGGGGCAACACGCTCGCTGATGCATTTATAGTGTCTCAGGAGGATAGCTCAGGGGCAACGCGCTCGCCTTGGAAGCAAGATGACACGGAGCAACACGGGTTCGATCCCCGGGTGCACTCTTACTCAGCAATCCATATCATATATCATACCAAGTGCTCCACCCATTGATAGCTGTATTTTCATCTTTGGAATTGTGTTATCCACCATGAGTTATCATTATTTTTTTATGTGTGTTCTTTGCACAGTGCTCTGATGCACCTATGTGAGATTTGTTCCCACTATATATAATTTCTTTCTATTCAGTTCTCCAGGAGGATCATAAACACATTGGAGAAAGACGGCCTTGTTGGATTGGTCCAGTGCTGTTGGAGTACTGAATTCAATGGGGTGCTTAAGGGAAACTCTTTTAATACAGATTGGACCTTACACTGCTTGGGACAGCTATCACACCTCTGAAGGGCTGACCTTACCTTACATCGAAATGGCATTTTGTGAGTAATTTGAGTGGCAGCACGCAACAATATGTTTTAGCTTTGCCACCACCTACGTGCAATTTGCTGTTAAAAATAGAATGTTAAAAAATCAGCAGTCCTTCCTCTCCCCAAATAGGAAAGGAATCAACGAGGTGCACTGCCAATCCAACAAGAAAGTCAGTGCACTGCCCCTCCTAAAAAATAAAGAGATTTCACAGCGCTCAAAACAAAGTGCATGCTGTAATAAGCATATGAGCTGAACAGGTGTTTAGAGGGAAACGTAAACCTGCCGCAAGTTGTGCATCATTGCCGTGAACCAGGGGTCAAGTCCTAAAAAAAACTGGGGGTCTCATTAACATACCAATTGAATGTGGTGTCACCAGAAATTTGCATATCAAGTGCCCTCTGAAAAAAGTAAGGGGACTTCTGAAAAAAGTGGGGGTCTCTGTCCACCTGCGTGTACCCTCGACTTGAGCCCTGCCATCAGCCAATGCCGGTGCTCTTGCCCTCAATTAATGAATTAATCTTTTATAAAATGTTTAATACCAGAGACCCGTCTCTAAGTGCAGGGCCAGCATTCGATCTTGTGTTGCTCTGCTTTGTCTTACTTGCAAGATAAACGTGTTGCCCTTGAGCTATCCTCCTGCCCCTCAATGTAAGAAAGAGATGCTGATGGACACTTCCAGGACAGAGAATGTTTGGATCCATGCATGTTGGAGAACACTCTTACCTTGGCGAAAGAAGGACACACGGCCGAAGTTGCAGAGATTCTGTGAGATATGGAGAGAAAAGGAAAACAAAATGGCGTCTGGAGAATATGTCACCTCACAAACTCAGACGCTACTATGGAGGGAAAGAGATTGGAGTACAGTTGAATCAGTCAATCTCTGCACTGATTAAATTTGAGGCAGGAGAAAAGCCTTTCCCAGAGCAGAGCAGGAAGGCAAGGAGAAGCAAGTAGTATATGAAAGGAGACCAATGAACTAACGGGTGAAGGTGGAGTTCAAGTTCAAAGGGAGGAAGTGTAAGATATACAGAGAAGAACACTGGAGTCAGAGATCTGGTGGGAAAAGCACTTGAACCTAAGAGGTACTAAGAACCTTGAGAAGCACTGGAACCTAAGAAGTGGTGAGAACTCTGAGAAGTATTTGAACTTAAGTGCTGATGAAAGACCTGAGAAGCACTTGAATCTAGGAGGTGTTGATGACCCCAAGAAACTCTTGAATTAAAGAATGTTAGGAACCCTGCAAAGCACTTCAACCTTAGAGGTGGGTGGGAGCTCACAAGAGCACATTAACTAAACAAGTTCTATGAACCCCAAGAAGCTCTGAACCCAACGAGTTGCTGAAAACCTTGAGAACCAAATGAACATAACAGGTGCTCAGAACCGTAAAAAGAGCTGGAACCTAACAGCTAAAAAGAACCCCGATCAGCACTTGAATCTAAGAGGTGATGAGAAGCTTGAGAAGCACTTGAATCCGAGGGCTGTTCTGTGACTTGGAAGCACTTGAACCTAAGAGGCACTGTGAACCCTGAGATAGACCTGAGAGACCCTAAAATGTCCTCTATTGCTTGAGATGGACTTCAACCCTAAAGGCACTGCGAATACTGGGAAATACTTGAACATAAGAGACACTGGGTTAGAAAGTGAAGTGTCAGGGCACCCATTCCAGGTTTTCTGAATTCTGCTGCACCACAATAGAGAGAGATTGATCATGTCATGAAAACACACTTTAAAAAGAAAGGTTTATCCATGCCTGTGTGTTTTGAATTTTCTGCTGTGTGTACGTGTGTGCATTTAT
This sequence comes from Ambystoma mexicanum, assembly GCF_040938575.1. Taxonomy (NCBI): domain Eukaryota; kingdom Metazoa; phylum Chordata; class Amphibia; order Caudata; family Ambystomatidae; genus Ambystoma; species Ambystoma mexicanum. The sequence continues at coordinate 684,923,306 of NC_090929.1, read as the reverse complement.
GAGTTTGAATGTGTGTGCTTGTGTGTGTATGTTTGAGTGAATTAACCTGTGTGTGTGTGTTTTTCATTGGGGATCCTGCGTTTATATTGTGAATACAGGCCTCATGATAAGGTTGTCAAATGCACCTGTTGGTGACCTGGTATCCATTGGATGTTTTCATGTGTTTCCCTGCTGGACTGATTGTAAATTGTTTTGCTTTTCAGCTAATTTTACTCCAAAGTTATACTGTTAAATGCACTATTTCTAACCATTAGTTTAACGCTGTCATTCACCCATCTTCAAAATCTTTAACTCATCCATCTGCATGATGCCTTTACTTATTTATCGATCCTGATAATCATACATTCACACCTCTCTCATTCCTCATTCCTCACCTTTGCATTTCTTCACCGCCTTCTGCCCCCTCTCGAAACACTCTGTGTTTCCCTCACCATATCCCATCTCCATAGTTTGTATGAATTCAGAAAATGTTTTCACCAAACAAAGGGCACAACTATTGGCTTTGTCAGCGATTGTTTATCCAGGGCCCCCTCTTGAACATGTCAAAGAATTCTCTCATGTCTGTTTTGGACCCCAGCTAACCAGCTTCCAAAATGGGTGTTCTGAGGGGAACAACCCGAGATCGAAGTGGGAGGGAGCGGTCGGGTCCGGTGCTCCCATACTTTTTATTTTTAGGTTTCACTGTTCCTATACTTTTATTTTAAAAAGAAACTTCCAGAATGGGTTAGTTTCAAAATAAAAGTGTAGGAAGAAGTTGAAGCTTGCACTTCAGTGCACTGCACTGAACATTCCCTTAAATAGCAGGTGTGTTTGGGGGTTTGGATTGTGTGTGGAAGGGGCGCAGTGATGGGATTTGTGGGAAGCGGGGGCAGGCCAGCAGGGAACATAGTTCCACTACTTCTTTTAGTACACTTCGACCACTGGGAACAACCAGGATAATGTCAAGCTGTGGTTTGGCCGCTGGTTTCGGCAAACTCTGGAAACGCAATAAACATTGCACTGTCCAGATCCTCTCCTGTGCCTCAAAGGGGCACCCAGAACAACCACAGCCCTCTTATCTAAAGGGCTTTGCAATTTTACAGTATCTCTATCAATTCGTTTTTAACTTTGCTATTTTTATCAAGTTTATGTGTACTTCGTTGTACTAGTTGTCATGCTTTTGTTTGCGACCGCACGCGCGGGGGTGACTTGGGTTAATTTCCTGCGCCACTGTAGGTATTAAAGTAAAGTAATAATTGCTCAACGAAAATTGAAAGCAGAAATGGTTTCACTTCTTAGGCTGCCCAGGCGACTCATCGTGTTTCATGAAGGGTTAAACCCGTCTGTTTGATTTGTTTGGGGTTTTAAGGAAGCACCTCATTTCTCCGTCATCACAGTGATCAGTACAAAATCAAGCAATAATGTAAGGTGTCACCTAAAAAAATGCCTAACTTCTAATGGGCCTTGAAAAGTTGTGCGGGACACCCCATTCAAGCAGTGAGTATGTTAACACGAGGAGTTACAGTTCTCAATATTGCCACTAGAGAGCAGCAAAACACTGTCCAGTAGCAGTTTGGTCCCGCTCGCTTACTCCGTTTCCCTGTTTGTACCCACTTGACATCGTTTAGAGCAGGTTTAAGGTAATGTCAGCCCAGGACCAGCAAAAGGGCAGCACGGTGAGTCTGGCCAGTCTCCCGACATTACACAGTGAAATCCGATGGATGCATCGGGTGTAACACTTTCTATGGAATCAACTTGTCATTTTCGCAAAGCTGCCGCTCCCGTTAGCCCTCTGCATTTCCAGGATGAGCAGAGTAGGTTTTCAAAGAGTTTTGATAGACAGAACATTTCGCTCAGCTGCACAAGGCATACAATTGACTCTTGTTAGACTGAAATCTCGTGAAAAGTTCACTCTTGTTAGACTGCCCCGTAGGTCACAAGGTGAGCCTCATTTCGGGGGGGGGGGGGTCGCTCACCCTCTGGCTGCACCTGAGCTGAGATCCCGCGCACCGACACACAAACATGCACACACAATAATTCACACAAACAATCCACGACACCGTGTGAGAGGCTTTGCACCTGCTGCCTTATCCTTAGCTCACAACGCCTAAATAGGAGCAGATCTGGAAATGGCTGGAGAATCTGTAACCTGTTGCTCGAGGCCCCCTCACGGTTTGCTCCAGACTAGGCCTTGTGAATGAGATCTGCAATGCGCCGCATCTCCCATGTTGCGCGCGTGCACATCTTTGCGAATCAGGTCCCCGGTGTGTTTCAGCGTTTCTAGTAAGGACACTCCCTGCTATTCCTCGTGTTAACATTTTCTTTTTGTAAGAATGTTCTTTTGCATACATGCACACGAATCTCGGCTTTTGTGTGGGGACGTGGCCTCGCGAGATCACGGCTCGCCGAGGGCTTGCGAGACCACGCTCCAGAAGCGCGCAACCTCCGAAGTGCGCAGCATTTTTAGAGCGGAGTGGGAGACCAGCGGACCCTCCCCAGCGCTCCTCCTGTTCAGGTCCTCAGCCTGACCCTGTTCTATATATATATATATATATATATATATTGTTCCCCAGCCTGTGACTATTGCTATGAGCATAATTCCACAGCGGTGAAGCAACTGCATTGGTGGCTCAAGAGACTTACCTCCAGCTGACCCATGTCAATCAGTTCACCAGCATGTGTGCTCATAGAACAAAGCCTTCTTTATACAATCTGTCCTTCAGTCACACTTACGCCACTACATTTTGTTTACCGGTTTCTCTGAGGCAGTGGTAGAAGTGTATCAAAAAAAGTAGTGGAACTGTGACCCTGGCAAGGCAGAGAGTAGGCAGGAAGGGATCAACGCGCAACACATTTGTCAAGGATCTCGGGAGTATAGCTCAGGGGCAACGCGCTTGCCTTAAAAACAGGACGAAACAGAGCAACACAGGTTCGATCCCCGGGTCTGTACTTAGAAACCTCTGGGTATTAAGTGTGTTATACATAACCTATCATATCATGCTGGGTGACAGCCAATTGAGTGACTAATTTGAACTGGATCTCCTTTTGGGTGTTAACGTGGAGAAGTGTCAAAAAAGTCGTGGAACTGTTAACAGTAAAAAAAAAAAAAAAAAGTTATGGAACGCAGCTCCCGACTGTGCCTGCTCACTTCGACCACTGTTCTGTGGTATTAGAATTGATTCCAAAGGTAGATGAGCCCTAATATACGTTTCTTGAAAAAAACGCGTCATTAGCATAGTGTCATGGATTGATTGGGGTGTTGATGGTATGGGGAACGGGGTACATGCCCAGTGGCTTAATTCACCACCTGCACAGATAGTTGTGCAACCCCAAAGTCACCGGATCAAATGCTAGTGCAGCCGATGCAGCCTTTCATCATTCCGGGGTGCAAAAAACAACCTTTGAGTTGGGTAAGGGGGAACGAACACCTGTTATTGACATCGCTAGAAAACGGCACCTTCTAATGTAGCCTACACTACATGGAAAGATGACCTTCATAACATGAAGGTCGTCTTCCAGAGCTGCTGAGAAAGAGCAGGAGCATAAGAAGCCACGCAGCGCTCACGTGACATGACGCCCAAATGGAAGACGCTGTCCCATTCCCCAGGTGCATTCGATCACATTGCATGACGTAAAGCCAGAAAGCGGCAGCATTAAGCAGCAGGGGCTCCGATTTTTAGCATTAACTGTAGTGATGCACTGCCAAATTAACTGTAAAGGCTGCCTGAATTTCAGGTGGCCTCCGGTTGCGAGGAGGTTATGTCAAGCACATTCCAAAGTGAGTAGTTCAGCAAATACATTCCCGAAATGTACCATTTCCACATGTACTATTCAGTCTAGATCCGTTTCCGGAATGGCACTCTTCACCTCCTTTCATTGATTCATATATTCTCTCTCTTGTAGCGTCTATGAAAAGCAACAGCCTCTGTCTCAGTGTTGAACTCTCGTCTCACAGGCATTCCTTCCGTCCTGAAGCCACTTTTGTATCTGTCACTTCCGGCTGGACTTTTCCTGGATGCGTGTACGGGCAAGTTCTTTTCTTCTAGCAAAGCACTTCTTCGACCATTATGATATTCAGGGTGGCCCGCTACTATGGGCAAAGGGGTGGGGGATCCGCATACAAACAAAATAAAGAGAGGTGGCATGGCATCGAAGCCTGGCCTCACCGCCTCTCGGCGTAGACACGATGAGTGGCAGGAGAGAAGCCATCTCCTGTCAGTCAATATCCTCACGTTGTAGAGAGGAGGGCCCCCCTACCTTCCTTGGCGAGTGTGGAGGGTGCGAGCAGGCATGGTAAGTGTTTTTTATGTAATGTGTTTTTTATGTCTGTATACACGCATGTTGGTGTGTTTGTTTTTATGAATGCATCAATTAATTAATTCATCTTTTACTACGCACTTAACACTGGAGACCAATCTCTAAGCACTGCACAGCGATTTGATCCTGTGTTGCTCTGTGTTGTCTTACTTCCAAGGCAAATGTGCTGCCCCTGAGCTATCCTCTCGGCATACCTGCATGCATGCTACGAGGTGTTTCAATGATGTGTGAATGCGTGGATGAAAGTGTTATTTGTGGACATGACTGTCAGCCCCCACCCTTACATTTCGGGGTAAGGGCTGCTTGGGGCATGGCATTCATTTTTTCATTACCCTTGACGCACAGTAAAGCAACATGGTAACTATTATTGCATGGGTGGACTGGTCTATATTGTAATTGTAATTGTTTACTTGTTCAGGGCTTATTCACAGGGAGCAAGGGAAAAACAGTAGTCATTCTTTGGCCTTGAGGTTTCCAAATGATTTAACAAAAAGTAAATAGAGTACCAGGCCTGACGGCATTTCACCAAGTGCATGAAGTGTAACAGGAAGCCTGTTCATTCAATGTAGGTTAGTCTAGCTACGTACTAACACTTATTGTGTTTGCTTTATCCTTGATGCATAGTTACTGCGCATCAAGGGTAATGCAAACATGGTAAGTGTTATTATGTGGCTAGACTGCCTAGCCACAATATAACACATACCATGTTAGCTTTACTCTTGATGAAGTTACTATGCAACAAGCGTAAAGCAACATGATAAGTGCTATTACGTAGCTAGACTGGGCTACATTAGTTGTGCTAGTCTGCAGTTACTTTCTTAATTTGGCATAACATTTATTACTTGACATCAAGTGTAAACCAAACATTATAAGTGTTATGACATGGCTATAGTGGCCTACATTAGTGGTGCTAGTCTCCATTTACTTGCTTAATATAACGTGACATTTTGTATTTGGAATCAAGGTTAAAGCAAACATGATAAGTGTTAGGTAAAATGTCACTTACTGCTATTTTACCTCTATATTTGTGGTCCCCCAAAATGTTTTGCTTTTGCTTCAGCCTCCTGTCCTGACTTCTGCCAGTGGAACACAGCCTTCAGCTGCACTCCACTGGGTTTTCGCTCATTGTTATGGGGAAACTGACTTGTCCTTCTGACAGTCAGTACTGGTAAGCTTTCTTTCCCTTAGTCTTATGACTTTGTTGTCACTTTTAGCAACTGAATATCAGTGCACAAAGAATATTACTTTACCGTGCACTGGGGTCCTTGCATTTTCCGGGCCCTAGCCATCCACTAAGGATTTTTTGGTAACTGGACAATGTGCCTAGCAGTAGACTGGTGGCAGCATAAGCTTTTTCATGTATTTTTATGAACTTTTTATCTGAGCCATACCGGGCTTACCACGTTTGACTCATGACTGTGGCTAGTGTCTGTGATGGCAGTGCAATACAGTCTTTTGTCTTCTCCTTTGGCCATTTTTTCAGTTGGCTTTCCTCCTGATCTTCGTGACCCGTGGAGTCCTTATTTGGGCACTCATTCGCCCCGAAAGCAAGCGCTTTTCGCGGGCTCATGTATGTCATGTGTGTGGATACCCAGGAAGTGACTGGGACTGTCTGCTCGCAATCCACCCTAGCGGTGCCAGGATGTCTGGTGTGCCTGCGGACATGAGAGCCTCAGTGGTCCCTGGTTGGACCACTGTTGGTGTGCATGAGTGGGCAGATCTCCTCATTGGCTAGCCATGTGCGAGCATGCCCTGGACATTTTTGGATATGAGGAGGGGTCTTCAGTGCAGACCCGCAGATCACCCATAGGTCAGAATCAACCTAGACACAGAGCCAAGTATCCAGAGAAGCAAAGCAGATCTAAGGACGGTCCAGAACATTCAGAAAATGTTTGGCACCCTGAGCTCGCTGTTGTCCCGGTAGAGCCCTGTTTCGCACTTTATCTCCCAAGGCCTGCAAAGGTGCTTTAACCCCTGGATTGGTGGGACCAATCACTCTCCATGCCTCATCGGTGCCCTGCACAACAAGCCTTCTCGGATGTGTCGCTGAGCCCTTCAGTGCTCTAACTAGCTCATATCTTGGCACCCATGCTGAAGTGTTGTCTCATTGAGTTTCGGCTTGAGCTTTGGGGAAATCCCAGGTCGCACTGCATAGCACCTTCTTGCCAAATGTTGTCCCAGCTACTTTGGGCCATGAGAGAGAAGCGTGCATCAGTCAGCGAAACTTGGGTGACCCTGCGTCACTGTGCGACAGTGACAGTCACTGCTGGTGACTTTCCTGCCTTTATTCAAGTGTCCTGAGACCAGCTGCATCAGTGCTTTCTTTGTCCTGCAATCATGACAAGAGATCCAGCTCCAGTAGTAAACTGGACTCGCATCCGCACCGGCAGCGCCTTTGCACCTTGAAGCTTAACCAAGGAGGGGATTTTGTACTCCAGGCAACCTTCTATGAACCTGCCAAGTTTGACCCAGTGTGAGCTAAGGGTTGTGAGTAATCATACCACTTACCGGTGGCCCCTAGTTAATCCAACTCCCTTTTACAAACAAAGGATCCCTTGTGGTCCTTTCCCTGGCTCGGTGGTCTCAGCTTCCTAAAGCCGTCCGAAAGTAGGGTACATCGTTGTTCTCCACAGCAGATCCTCAGCTCTCTCTCTGAACCAAATTCTCCAGACTTCGATATCCTGTTCTAACGTTTACTCCCCTTTGAATATTGTGTTTTCTCACTTTACACATCACTGAGAGCTTTTACGCACAAATGTGACATTGAGCACAAGGCTCCAATCTTCGTAGGCTGGACTTAAAAGTTATAGATATCCATTGCTGGAGTTGGCCATTGTGTTAAAGCTTGTTTGCTTTCACTCCTCAAAGGTTATGGTGGGAATCAGCACTTTACCGCATTGACTGAATAGTGACTGTACATATATATTACGGGTTTACCCGAAATAGAGGAAGGAAAAGGTCGACTGCACACTTAGTGCGCATCCGGCCTGGTATAAAAGATTGAATCCCATAATACAGATCAAGGGCAGTGGGGGTTTCGGGGGTATCTCCTGCTCTCCTAGTTCAGTATTATGGGATGCAGAGGTGTCCCCTGCATACATTAGATACCCAACAGGGGACAAACAACCGAAATCTGAAAAGCTCGAAATTACAAAATGCGAACAAGTGAGCTTCGCAATTTTGTAATTCAAGCTTTTTTATTTATTTTTTTAACTTTGATCTATATTTTACATAGTGTGTGTTTAGGTAGTGATATTACTGTGTTTTCCATTATTCACTTGGCTGTGTTCTGGGCCTAATAAATGGTGTATGTTTGATATACTACTGTCTAAAGGTAATTCTTGTCATCCTACTGTGTGTGCTCATCCAAGACCTCCGATCACCCCCACTGCTCCTGAGACTTAGCTTTAGCTGCTCTCCAAGCTATCTTGAATTGTCCTGGCTAACTTTGCAGAAGTGTTCCCTGTTTCACTAACAAGGGTTGCCTCCTGAACATCTGTTCACCGGAGCAGAGTTCAGAAATCCCTTCTAACAATAAGTGGTATTATGTGGCTACCCTGGCCTATTGTGTCAGTGTGCATTTACTCTCTTACAGTGGCATGGCATTTGTTACTCTTTACTTGGCATCAATGGTAAATCTAACATGATGGGTGTTATTACAGGGATAGACTGGCTTATGTTGGTGGCTCCATTCTGCCCATCCATTCTTTGTGTATCATGGCATTTTTGAAGTTTGCATCAAGGGTAAAAGCAAAGATAAATGTTACCGTATGGTACACTGGCCTATATTGGAATAGCTAGTCTGTATAGACTTTCTTTGTTTTGGTGGTATTTGGTCGTCTGAGAATTGATCATGGCAAACTGTTTGAAAAAACCAGTCTGCATGTAATCAATTATCAGACGATCAAACACCATCAACCACCCCTCCACCCGCCTTCCCTACTTACCTGTTCACTCGCCGCCTGGTCCACTTAAGCCCTGCAGTGTCAGATCCGTCCCTCTAACGCGGGTTGGATCTGACGCCAACCGGGTCCCTTTTTCTTGTTCTTTTTTTTTCCTGGTCCCCCACCTCAAATATTGAGGAAGCGGGGGCCACCCCCGCAACTCTCCAAGGCTAATACATACCAATCATCGGGAGAAGGGACACTCCCACAACCCCTGCTTCACATGTTCGATATGTTTTAGCCACATTTTTTGTTTTTATTCGGTCGAATGGTACAGGCCAAATTCGGTCAAACGTGCCATTCGGCCAAATAAAAGCAAACAAAAATGCTAATATCACTTTTTTTATTTGGCATGCTATTTTTTACAGTATTCAGTTACATTTTAAATAAAAAAATGACAAAAAAATCGACTTAGAATAACTGATCAGAGACTGCTCCGAGTGGTCTATCTAAATCAAACTGTCATGCCCCTGGAAGCACACGCATGCGCATGGGCTGACAGGTTGGTGCGGTTGGACGAGGGAGATCAGGGACTTCACAGGTAAGTGTGCAATTGTACAAGTGTGTGAGTGTATGTGTGTGGGTGGGGGGGTCTGCCTTTGTGTCTGTCTGGGTGGAGGAGAAGGATGAATGTTTGTGGCAGGCAACGGAAGCGATGGGTAGATGTGAGTGTTTCGATGTCTGTATGAGTGAGTATGTGATGGGTTTGAGTGAGAATGTTTTGGGCAGGGAAAGGAGGCAGTGGGGTAGTAAAGGTTAGCACAGGGTTGAAACCCCTGATTTTCAGGAAATTCCACCAGTGTGCGAGAGGGTAGAGGAGGAGGTGGGCAGGATTAGCTCCCTGGTTGGCTGGGGGGTGAAACCTTCCAGTAGTGTGATATTTCTGCATTTGAAGGCTGCACAAAATTAGATGCAAAAAATCAGTCTTTTTTGGATGTGTGTCCTTCAAAATGCAAAAATAACACACAGAACCATTTTTTCTGGCTGTGAGTCCTTTTATGGTAATACTGGCATATATTGGTGCAGCTTGCATGGACATGTCTGGGCACAGCCAGCATGAAAATGTTTTATACTCTGGCATATGTTGTTGGGAAAAGCATCTTGAAAATGTTTAGGAAAGTGGCTCTGTGCACTGGTGGTGTCTTTGGTTTATTGTGTGTACTACCATGCAAAAGGGATTGCAAACTATGTGGCTTCGTACCTAATTTCTCACAGAAAGTGCTATAAAATCCAGCATTTGTTTAAAAAAAATTCTCAGTGGAAACCCCCTCGCTCCCCTTCTTTGTTTCAGGCTCCCTCGCTGTGCTTGTCGCTCCCGCATATTCGGCGCATAAATGTACGCTCCTCTAGTTAAAAAAAATCACCAGCCCCTTCAGATGATAAATTCCACCTGATCACCAGTATGCCTTTCCCAGTCAAGTGACTTGGAAAGTATGTTGCTTCACTGCTCATTCTTTACTCAAACTTTCTGCAGCCCTGCAAGTTCGACTTTCAAGCCTGACATCTAGATTAATGAAATTCCAGATAGTAATTTGAAGTATTTTGCGAGAACCCATTTTATAATGCATGTCACTGAAAGGGGGAAAATAATACAAGGCATGCATTCTTTGTGATTAATAATTACAATTGAAACCCTAGTTTCACCATAATAAAGCTTTTCTCCAGCAATTGGGGATCTTTGGAAACCTTAGGCATCCCAACTTGAAATGTGGAATCAGAAGCCTTTATTATTTGTGTCTGCCCTTGTCCATAAAGTTATTCCTTAATAATCATGTTGAAGTGGGGGCTGAGAGGGTGGACTTTAGTCATAGAGAAAAGTGAGGGAGGTAGGGGTTACTGTCCCAGCTTTTCAAAAGGAAAGAGAATTCCTGACAATATGTTTCTGTGATGCCAACATTTTCAGAGAAAACTACCCCTCCGCCCCCACCAGGACAATCCCACCCCAAATTCTAGGATAAGAAAGCAGCAGTATTCCACATACCTTCAGGCAGCTTATCTATAGGAAAGAAACGCACCCTGTTTCCAGTCACCTTTGCAGAAATATCTATATGTATAAAACAAATGTGATTGACTATTCTAGATAAAAGAATAAAATCCTCTACAACATAAACATACACATTGATATTGGTTTATTGTGATTCAAAAAGACAAAATCATTCTTAGAATAACATTTTAAACAAATCCATTTACTTACTTTTCTGTGAAACCATCGACAACTGTTGGCATCAGAGAAAAATATTGGCTTGACATACGACTTTCTTGTTCTAGGACTTATTCAACTCTAAAGGTTGGACTCTATCAGTGGCAATCTATTGGTTTCTAGCATGTGCATTGATACAACAATGCTTTGTGGGGTTGACCTGATTACACTTATTGTAAGGGTTAAGTTTCAGGAATTCGCTTTCTTTTTTAGATGCTGGGCCACTAACATCTAACTCCCTCACTAATCCTTAGGGCCCAGGACCACCCTTTCAACAAGTTCATTAAAAAATGGAATTCAAAAACGTTATTGACTAGGACAGGCAGGAATCATGAAGGCCTGTCATTCCACATTTAAATATGGGATGTCTAAGGCCTCCAGAGATCCCAGTTTGCTGGAGAACATCATTATTATGGTGAAACTATGCAGGGTTTCAATTCTAATCATCAATCAGAAAGTTGATGGGCCTTGTACAATATTCCTCCTTTTACTGACTTCGATTATAAACTGGAATTTTCCCAAAATACTTCTAATTACTATCTGGGATTTATTTAATCTGTCGCACTATTTTAAATGTTCTGGGAATATTGTACACACCTCTGGATTGTCTTTCAAATGCCCAGTACAGGTAGGGATGCCAACCAGTTATGAGGCACTCTGCTAGCCACGCTCTTCCTTTCAGTCTGTCCACCTGCTCTCAAAATCCTTCTGTGGTATGTGGTTCTGTCTTGGGAAAGGCTTCTGCATTCATTTCCTTCTGAAAAAGGCACTCTTAAGGAGAATTTCCATCAGCTACTTCCAGTTGAATCCCCAATCTGCTTTTCTTCAATTGGGCAAGCCCAGTTCCTGTTTTGCCTAAAGCTCTCCTCTTTTCACATGTACAATGTTAAATATACAGCAAACTCCACACATGCAGCTTAATTTGACAAAGAAAATTTGGATTGGATAGAGCTCTGATGGGTTCCCTTCACTTATTCATGCACACTGGGATCCTCATCTTTGCTTCAATTGGCCCAATGTATTTTCACATATCATACCATGTTGTATAATCTGTGTTTTAGCCCCCCCTTCAGGGATTATGATCACATTGGACTGATATATTTGTTTCCCATATAACTCCCCCTGGCACTTCTCCCCATCCCCATTCCCCGCACTTGCACAATCTGAATGACATAAAGCCTAATAAGATCATTATTTTGTCCTCCCTTTGTTTCACCCTTCTTGACTTGTCACGCCTAGAAACACTTGTGTACAGGCACGTTAGAAATGCCACATCACATCATATCATAACTCCCGGTTTGGAAATATGCCTTTGAGCATAATTCAATATTCAGATTCGCAAGAAAAATCTGAATCCACAGACATCCTTCATGATTTTTGTGATGGCAAAAATAACAGTTATACATCTTATTTTAAATGCATCTATAATTCATACATTTTAATATATCCTTTTAACATGTATTTTGTTCTAATTTTCATTTCAAATTGAGATCTATTTTTAGTCTTCATATCGGACAAATGGTTCAAAAACTTGAGCCAAAAAGGTATTTACTATGTGTCACTTTCAAAGGCATTTCTTTCTTGGTGCACATTTCATTGTACAATTCAGCTTACATTACATTTTGTTAGCATTTTGGTATCATACAAAAACATTGGCTGCTATGAACAAAAGACCCATTGTTTAGGCTGATTTTAATGTAGCAGACACACCGTGCTGGGTTGTGATTTTCTTAATTAGAGAGGCATGCACATGTTCCCCAAATATGCAACAGTAAGGGAGCATAATGAGGGAGCCTGGACCAACCAAAGTCACCAACAGTGCAATTAAGCAGTACCCAATGGGCCTCATTACAACCCAGGCGTTAAGGGTTTAACGGCGCTGTTGGCGCCGTTAACCCTTAACGCCTGATTACCATTTTAACGCCTGCTTTTAGCAGGCGTTAAAATGCAAGGCGCTAACCCGCCTTGGTGCTAATTACGGCACCGTAATTTACGGTGCCGTAATTAGCGCCTTCCCCACTCCCATTATGCCCTAAGGGGCAAAAATGGGAATGGGGAATGGGGATTTACCGCCCCACTCACCTTGGAATGGGGCGGTAAATCCGCCATCCACCATGGTTTAAACAGAGTTTACACCATGGTGGTAAGGTAGGGAACTTACCGCCTGGGTTGTAATGAGGCCCAATGCATTTTCATGATGCCTTTGCCCTCAATGTATGACAGTATAAAACATATGTTTGCACTGGCTGTGCTCATACCTTTCCATGCTGGCTGCACTAATGTATACTAATATTAATATGTAAGAACATACTCTTGTTTGCTTTGTGCATTAGACCAGCAATTATATTATAAGGAAAACATGTCCGTGCTGGCTCTGCCAATATATAGCTGTATTCCCACAAAAGAACATGTCGCTTTTGGCTTAGCCACTAAACATGCCATGCCATAATAAGAAAACATGTGCAAACTGGCTGTACCATTGTAAACTTGTATAGATGTAACACCTATCATGTTTGCTTTACCTTTGATGATCAGTAAGAAATTATAGCCAGACTAGCTACACCAAAATATGCTACTCTGGCCATGTAATGAAACTTACATTTGTTTTATCATAGATGCCCAGTAGAAATGCCATGCCCTAGTAAGAAATTATAGCTAGCCTGGTTTCACCAAAATACACTTTGTAACCCTTATCATGATTGCTTTATCATTGATGGGCAGTAAAAAATGCCATGCTACAGTAAGAAATAGCTAGGCTGGCTGCACCAAAGTGCCAGTCTAGCCACGTAAGTATATTTATTGCTTGTTACTCATAAATGCCCAGTAAAAGATGGCATGCCACACTGTGAAATTATAGTTGGACTAGCTGCACCAAAATATGCAAGTCTAGCCATATAATAACACTTATCATACTTGTTTATCATGGATCCTGTCGCGCCCCGGGCTCCCCTACACAGATACAAGGGCAGTCCCCAATGTGCATGGAGAATGCCCTGGCACCTTTCCCTGCGCTGGGTTGGCCGTGGGCGTAGACAAACTACGATTCCCAGCAGGCCTGGGACCGCCTGTCACATGACGTTTCCACGATGTGCCCTCCGCACCGCCCAACGCAGTGGCTCTTAACACAGTTGTGAGCTGTGGTTTGGTGCTCCTTAACAGTTGCTGATTTCAGCCCCGGAAGGTTGCATTCCATGTGCCTTCTGATTTCTTGGATTGTTTATTTTGGTCACCAAGCTTGGGACTGTTACACAGACTTTGCTCCCAGCTAATCCCTTTTGGTTTCTGGTTTCTGGTTCCCTCGGACTGCCTCCCCCTGGCTACATGATCTCTGGCATAGTCCCTTGGCAACTATTTTGTTTGATCCTCTGTTTCCGATGCCTCGTTTTCCAGTCCACACATCTCTGATATCGTTACTGTTCCAGTGTCAACATTCTTTTCTAATGCTGGGCACTGCTCTGGCACTCATATTTTATCTGCACATATTGAGAGCCCTGTACACATCACTGGTTTGATTTATAAGTACTTTGTTACATGTCTACATGGTCCCCTTATCACAAGCACCACCGTATCTGAACACTCCTCTTATGGACGCTCTGCTGCTTTTCATCTCCCCCTGAACATTCCTCTTATGGACGCTCTGCTGCTTTTCACCCCCCTCCCCTGAACATTCCTCTTATGGACGCTCTTCTGCTTTTCATCTCCCCTTCAGGTGACCTGTTGGATGCTCTGCTGTGAATTAATACAGGTTACGCCTTTGGATTATTTGCTAGACTCTTTCTAGGATGCTTTGCTGCCTTCTTGTCTGCACATTTTCTGAAGGATTTGGGACTCGTTTAGCTTGCGCCCTCGTGCCGTTCGGGTCAGGGTTCATTCCACCAGACACGCTTTGGTTCTTTTGTTCTTCTGGTACTGTACTCCATCAATTGTGATCATCCCTTTGGGCTACAAGTAGGTTCCTGGCACACTCACACCACCTAGCAGGTAAGAGTGGGGTTGCTGAGGGTGGTGCGGCTGGGACCTCTGGTTAGTGTTGATGTTCATTGAATCTATTGTATCTCCTTTTCCCTTAGCTCTGTTGCTGCTCCTGCCTTTTCACTCAAGCCCCTAGCCTGTCAGGTATTATTTCCATCCTGCAGGCTGCGCTCTTGGGGAGAAAGTCTATATATCATCGGTCTTCTAAGACCCAGGCACCCTCGGAGTGACCCGTCTCCCAGGGTCTGTGGTTCTTTCCCACAGTCCTTGAGACACGACAGATTAAGGAGCCTACTCACGCCTGTCTGGCATGGATCCCGGACCTGATCCGATGGCTGCGCTCATGCAGGCTTTTTCTGCTCTGCGCACAGACATGGCGTCCACCCATGCGACTTTGCACCAACACATGGACGTATTACAGAGCTTTGTGCAGCCTTAGCCTCGTGACGAGGAGTTTGGTGATGCTGCAGCTGACGCACCCCCTCAAGTTCCACCCGTTCAGCCTCCTGCTCCAGCCCCGATTGTTCTACCGGGGCCCTTCCTCTAGCTCCTCCAGAACGCTTCATTGGAGAACCTAAGGCCTACCAGACTTTTGTTAATCAGTGCCGTCTGCACTTTCTTGGTCGCCCTTTGACATTTCCGGATGCCACCGCAAAAGCAGCATTCGGTTTGTCCCATTTAGGAGGGACTGCTGCGGCCTGGGCGAATTCGTTGCTGGAAGCCAACGACTCGGCTTTGTACAATTTTGATATGCTGATTCAGGCCATGAATGCTGTGTTTGACACACGGCACAAGGCACAGGCCTCTGACTGAGTTCCTTGCCATAAGTCAAGGTAAACAGGACCTCCTGTCATATCTCGCCTGTTTTATATCAGTTGGCGGCTGAGACTTCTTGGCCTGAGCAGAAGAAGGTGGCTGTCTTCTACAGAGGTTTGTCGGAAGAGCTAAAAGATGCGTTGTTTGTGGTACCGTTTATCCCTTCAGGATTCCCTGAGTTGTTGGATCTAGTATTATTGGTGGATGCCCGGTTTCGGCAACGGCAAGGTGAACGCCGGGTCCCCAAAATCCATTCCTCCAAGTCCGGCTCTGCCTCCCTACCTATGTCGGGAGATGCAGAACCCATGCACATAGGGACAACACAAGGCCCTCTGACTAAGGCGGAGCGGGATAGACGGATGGCTAATAATCTGTGCCTCTATTGTGGCCATTTGGGCCACTTCATTCGGTAATGTCCCAAACGACCCGTCAAGAGTGCGGAAAATGCCAGGACTGGTTCTTGAATAGAGCCGCCAGGACGAGTCAGCCAGTGAACGGCTCGGGTGGACTTCCACTCTCGCAGCACATCTACCTGTCCATGTTTTTTAAGGCACCTGGGTCAGTGGCTTTTCCCAGTCCAGAGATGATAGACTCTGGTGCTAGCAGTAACTAAATGGACATTCAGCTTGCCAAACACCATGGACTATCCATTGTTCTGAAATCCAGCCCTGAGGAAGTCCATGCTATGGACGGTTCACGTCTGGTTTCAGGCCAGGTAACAAAACAGACCAGTCCCATCGAAATGTCAACTGCTGAGGGACATTCCGAATGGATCACCTTTGACCTTATCTCAATGCCACAGTTCAAAATCATACATGGCCTTTCCTGACTGAAGGTACATAACCCCGTCTTTGATTGGGTCCAACAGACGGTTCAATTTTCCTCTACCTTCTGTTCTGCACAGTGCCTCTGAGCTCAAGACATGGCAGCGTTGTCTCCGTGTCTAGCCATGGTGTCTAACGTTCCTTTGATTAGTGCCACTCTGCGGTCACCAACACCAGAGTTGCCTTCGGAACATAACGATTATGCTGACGTCTTTGACAAAGGTCTTTCTGAGCAACTACCACCACACCGGAGCTATGACTGCCCTATCGATTGAGTGCCTGGGGCAGTCATTCCCCATGGTCGGATATACTCTCTTACCCAAAAAGAGGAGAAACATTTTGGAGAGTACATGGACAAGGCTCTACGTCTTGGACACATACAACCATCCAAGTCTCCAACTGGCTCCCTGATATTTTTCGTACCAAAGAAGGAGGGGGTCCTGGGTCTGTGTGTGAACTACAGAGCTTTGAATAGGGTCACTGTCAAAAACCAGTACCCATTACCCCTCATTTCAGAACTGTTTGATCGCCTATCCTCATCGACCATCTTCACCAAATTCGACTTGAGGGGGACGTACAATCTTGTACGAATGCGACTAGGGGATGAATGGAAGACCACATTTAAAACAAAATGTGGGCTGTATGAGTACTGCCTCATGCCCTTTGGCCTTTGCAACGCCCCAGCCATTTTCACAGCATTTTGTCAATGATGTCTTCTGGGACGTGCTAGACTGCTATGTGGTAATTTACTTGGACGATATTCTTATCTTTTCGAGTACGCTCCACCAGCATGTGCAGTACGTTCGGTCAGTGCTACTATGCCTTTGAGACCACTCACTGTTCACCAAACTAGAAAGATGCATTTTCCATTGCGCCATCAGTAGAGTTCCTGGGATTCCAAATATCTGCAAAAGGTGTACACATGTGTCCTTCTAAAGTGCAAGCAGTACTGGACTGGCCTGTCCCGACGCCCGTAAAAGCCTTGCAGTCTTTTTTGGGCTTCTCCAACTTATACAGATGCTTTATTGCCTGTTTTTCAGCCATCGTGGCACCCTTCACACGTCTTACTAGCCCCTCCGTACCCTTCTTGCTTTGTCGTCCTGGGACGACAAAGCACAGTTGGCATTCCAGGCCTTGAAGGAGGCATTTACCTCTGCTCCTGTCTTGCAGCATCCAAACCCTTCTCTACCATTCATAGTGGTAGTGTATGCCCCTGCTGTTGCGGTTGGGGCTATCCTCTCACAAGTCTGCCATGCAACGCTTGCATCCAGTGGCTTATTATTCCCGGACGCTATCGCCAGATCAAATAAACTATACCGTCATGGAAAGGGAACTGCTTGTGATACGAGGCGCATTCAAGGAAGTGAAACAAACAAAAAATCAAACATCTTCTCCTGGGGGCAAGACATCTGGTCTCAGTGTACACCGATCACCAGAATCTGCTGGCTTTGTCCCATATCAAATGTACCAATGCCTGACAAATCTGTTGGCATTTGTTTTTCACGTTATTCAATTTTACAGTCACTTATCGTCCGGGTCCCTCGCATGGGAAGGCTGATGCGCTGTCTTGTATTGGTACGGACCTCGACACCCCTAAACCCGTAACACCTATCCTACCCTCTGGGTCAGTGTTTTGTATGTGCTCGGTCTCTCTGTCCCTTCTTGATCGGCTATGACAATGGGCTAGGGATCATGCTTCGGTTCTAGGGACCCTGGGAGCACGTCTTGTTTCTGGTCTCCCATATGTGCATGGCTTGCTTTATCTCCCGGACAACCTTTCTAGGTTGAAAGCCCTCGAGTGGTCTCATGATTCTCGTATGGCCGCTGATCCAGGCCAAGCTAAAACCTATGATCTATTGCACCGATGGTGCTGGTGGCCCGGTATGAAAAGAGACGCCAGTCTGTATGTCAACAGGTGTGCTACTTGCACAAAAGTAAAAAACTGTCAGGAAAGCTTTGGGGTCTTTTGCAAAACATGCCTTTACACCCACGCCCCTGGTACATGGTTTCACTTGACTTTGTGGTGGAGCTGCTGCATGTCAAGGGCATGTCGGCTATACTTGTGGTGGTTGACATGTTCAAGAAGATGGTGTGTTTCGTTCCATGCCCCGGTGTACCATCAGTGCCCCTTTTAGCCACATTGTTCTTTGACCATGTGGTTCGGTTCTTTGGTCTTCCCACTGTGATGGTATCCGATCGCGGTTGCAGTTCACGTTGCGCTTTTGGTGCGCTCTGGTCATTTATGCACAGTTATCGTCCTCCTACCACCCTCAGACAGACAGACAAACTGAAGGCACCAATGTTACCATGGAACAGTATCTTCGTTGTCTAATCTTACAGTACCTGTCAGATTGGTTGTCGGCCTTAGGGGCGGCTGAATTTGCCTATAATAACTCTCGGTATTCCTCGGTGGGTTGTTCCCCATTCTATGCTTTTTACGGGCAACATCCTAGGGTGCTACCACCGGTATTACCCTCCTTACAACAGGCCCCGGCAGCCAATTCAGTGTGCAGTTTGCTTGTTGCTATACGTGCGGCGGTAGCTCAGCACTTGCATGCTGCTCAACGCCAGACCAAGGTGCAGGCCGATAATCATCGCTCACCGGCGTCTGCAAATAGACACTGTGATCGAGTCTGGCTCTCCACTAAACATCTAAACATACAGGGGAAACGCAAGCTATTACCATGTTTCGTGGGTCCCTACAGTATACTTCAATGTCTTAACCCTGTTGCTTTCCGCTTGGACATACCGGCACACTGGCGGATACACCCATTGTTTCATGTCTCCTTACTCCGTCCCTTTGTACCCAGTACCCGACTTCCAGCTGCCCCTGCCCCGGTTTCTGTTTGGGGCCAGGATGAATACGAGGTGCAGGCTATCCTGGACACACGGCTGCGTCGCGGAGTACACCATTATCTGATTGACTGGAAGGGCTATGGCTCAGAAGATGGGACCAGGAGCTGGTTTCCAAACTTCACACGCCCCGTCTTCTGTGTGCTTTCTGGGTGGCCCGCTGGCGCAACATCAGGGGTAGGACTCCTTTGTAGGGGGGGTACTGTCAGAACCCGGGCTTCCCTACACAGATACCAGGGCAGTCCCCACTCTGCATGGAGACTGCACTGGTGCCTTTCCCAGCGTCAGCTTGGGCCTAGAAAAACTACAATTTTCAGCCTGTCCTGTGACGTTTCTGCGACGTTCCCTCCGCACCTCCCAACACCGTGTCTCTTAACAAAGTTGTGAGCCGTGGTTCAGTGCTCCTTAACCGTTGCTGATTTTCGGCCCAGGAAAGTTGCGTTCCGTGTGCCTTCTGATATCTTGAATTGTTCATTTTGGTCACCGAATTTAGGACTGTTACACAAACCTTGCTCCCCAAAATATTGCAGTCTACCCACGTAATAACACAAATCATGCTTGCTGTATAATAGATGCCTTGTGAAAAATGCCATGCCATAGTAAGAAAAAGCTTCACTGGCTGCATCAAACACCCTGTCTAGCCATGTAATAACATATATCATGCTTGCATTTTCATAGATTCCCAGAATAAATGCCATGCCATAGTAAGAAATTATAGCTAGACTGGCTCCATCGAAATATGCTATTATAGCGACATTTAACAGTTAACATGATTTCTATCATTGATGCCCAGTGAAAAATGCAATGCTGAAGTAAGAAAAAGCTATACTGGTTGCACCAAGGTGCCAGTCTAGCCATGTATACCTATCATGCTTGTTAATCATAAATGCCCAGTAAAAGATGGCATGCCACACAGTGAAATTATAGTAGGACTAGCTGCCCCAAAATATGCAAGTCCAGCCACATAATACCAGTTTTCACGCTTGCTCTATAATAGATGCCTAGTAAAAAATGCCATGCCACAATAAGAAATAGCTGACTGGCTGCATCAAAATGCCAATATAGCCACATAATAACAAGCCTACTTTATCATTCATGCCCTTGAAAATGGCAGTATCAGCACATGCCAGATGCCCTCTCCACATCAGTGCCCTGACCCTATGCAAGCGCACACAAATTCACCCAACATTCACTTGCTTATTTACACACAGAATTTACTTGCTCATTCACACAAAGCATTCACTTGCTCATTCACAAGCACACCCTTACACTCTCTTATTCATACATGCACCCAGTCACCCAGTCACCTAGGCATCAGGCACTTACTCATTTATATATTCATACATATACACATATGCTCCCTTACAGCATGAACAGAAACTAGGAAGCAAAGAGCACTTCCTGTTTCCTGCACACACACACAAAGGGGCCAAAGTGCACAAACGTCAGTGCCCGGGCTGCCTGAATGTGCAGGGAGGCACACGAGGATCCCCTACTCATATTGATAGGTGCAAGTCACCAGCCTTCACCTTTAATGGGTCATGCAAGGCTGGGGAAAGAAAAAGCCTCCTGGCTTGCATGGTCCATTGGACATGTGTGCTGATTCTGGGAAACAGAAACTGTGAAAGGGATACTATGTTTTTCTTTACAGGTTAAGCCAACCCAAGAGTTTTTTACTCAGCTGCAGTAAGCAGCTGCGGGAGCACTCAGTGTTTACACTGAGCTGGTGCGGCACCCTTATAATGGGCAACATTGATGGTGGGTTGGTGCCTCATGGGTTAGAAGGTTCTTGAGCTCTAGGTAATCACACAGTTGTCTAGTTACTTCTCTTTCCAGATATTATCTAAGGTACAGCAGGCCAGGGATCACTTGGTACTTAGATATTACATTAGCTTTCTCTAACACAAAAGTACATTATTTTGGTCTTGTACCCTTATTTCGTTAGATTACATCAAATCCTTTCCCTTTGCAACTTGTTTTACTGCCCAGTTAAGAAAATAAAACTAGCTTGTCACATGTACTGACAAATGTTGGTGCAAATCTCAAGACGCATCTTTAATTGTGCAGCTTTCCTCTCTCTGGAGCTCTCATTAAGCTGCTATCCATGCTGCCAAATCCCACTTTCTTGATACTCAGGTTTCTGCTGCTTCTAATTGACCACGTGAATTATTTAAAGTCATCAAGCACTGTGTCGATCCCTCTCCTATTTCAACTACAGTGTTTTCTCACGCCTAGGTAACTCACTGAATTATTTCATTGAAACAAAATAGTAAAAAATGAATCATATATTGCTTCCAAAGTTCACCATTCCATTTCTCCTACTCCCTCTATTTTTCCCCAAACCATCCCCATTTGGAATTCTTTTTCACCTGTTTTCAGATCTGATTTTTGTAATTGGTCGTTTCTCCATGAAGCCTAGTTCCTATTCTGATGATTCCATCAAATCCTATTAACATTATTCCCGATATCATTCCTGTTTTTGGCTACCCATCACTAATACTTTTTTTAGCCAGAGCTTAATGCTTCCAAGAAGTCTGAACTTTAACCCCTGAACAAAGCATATTACCTAACAAAGGCAAGAAGTGATGTGTCAGTGAAGTCCTTGAAAAATGTGCAGCAGCTCATCTTTCCCAGCAGCTTTCACTTGACTGTTGCATGTCTATCAATCTGGCTTACAACGCTGCCGTCGCACCAAGACCGCTACCCTGCAGGCATTGCATGATGCGCTTGCACGCTGGACACTGGCGGCACCTGTCTACTTGTTCTTCTGGATCTCCTAGCAGTGTTCCACAAGGTCAACTATGAAATATTGCTTAACAACTTACATTTTGGTATCGGTTCGGCTGTGTCCTTCATGGCCTGGTTCGCCTTTTTTCTACGGAATCAGTAACAGCTTGTGACTGTGACTGTGACCCCGACCCCATCAGACCTATTACCTATGTGATGGTCGTGAGTTGTTCAGGTGTCGATCCAGTCACCTATGTTGTTGAACATCTACAGAGAACCCGTTGTGACCTGGTGTCAGGCCACGAGAAGCACCAGTATGCTGATGACAAAGCAAATCTAGCTACGGGGCCCTCACCGGCATACGTCCTCTGTCTGTGGGGCTGTCTTGGTGACACTGAGGACTGGATGCCTTCTTTTTCTTTAAAACATAACCCCTCTAACACTGAATTTTTTTTGGTTGCTTCCATCTCCTCTTCAACAGTACATTTCTTTGCATGGTGTTGCTACTACTATCCTAATTTATTTGGAAGTTACTTAATAACTGTGAGATTTTTGGTAGGAAATTTGTCTGGTCCTTCATAAGGCTGGGCCATGGCGTACTCCTGACAGCTGTACCACTTTTCTGGCAGTATCTTGTTAGGTTTTAGGGGGCACCAATGAGGAGTTTTATAGCGAGGAGGAATTTTGTAAAATCAGAAAAGACCCATACATGTTCTCTCCTGCATAACAAGGTTTAAGCAGTTGGCTACCCAGATCCATTGGCTATAGACGATGCAGTATGTGTGTTGCCTCGTAGGTGACGTATGGATGTGTTTAAGGATGAGTCGGCCAGATTTGTATTACAGCTTCCTTCTGGGGGTTGATATCGCTGTAATGCAGATTGATTTTAATACCCAAGAAAGAAGGACGAAGTTGTCTAAAAGGGGAGGTACTGAACCTTATGTCTTCCCATTGTGAAGCTCTGGGTATAAGAAGCTGATGCAGATTGGCATAGTTCCGGCTCCTCTTACAATGGAGATGAAGTGGCAACGTAGGGTCTAGAGTTCTGTTTATACTTTGGAGAAAAGTGTATTTAGTATTTTTTTATATAAGGCACCAACCATGAACAAAGCCATTTGGTGCCACCCAGAGCCTAAGAAAAGGGGAGTGAATACAATCTTTCACAGGCTCGTGGAACATTCAAATCAATCAAGTGCAGGGTGACGGGTACAGGAGAAGAGCTTAGAAAATAATGTCAATTGATGAAAGCACATCCTAAGTGCTTAGTAAATGAGAAGAATGTATAACATTACAAGTGCCATGATGATATAACACAATTGTGATGGTGGGTGGGCAGACAAAAGTCATAGAATGTTCAACTTAGTGGAGGAAGATCCATGATAATATATAGTTAGAAGTGATCTGGTTGGAAAGGGATCATAAATTAAGCCCAAATTAATTTCTGAACAGGAAAGTCTTTAGTCTATTACAGAAGTGACGTGAATGATTCTCCTGTTCACACACAGGCTGCTACAGAGGTAGGATCCTGCAGCTCCTAAACATCTGTCCTCAAGTTTTCTTTCCTGAAGGGGACATTAGGAGAGTTTTGGAGCTCGAAGATACCAGGTGCCTTTCAGCACAGTATTCTTTCTTAAGGTATGGTGGACCTTTGTTCCAGTAGGCTCTATGGTTGAGGCAGAGTATTTTCAGTCAATGCATGCTCTGACGGGGAGCCAATGTGGAGGAAGTAGTGCAAGAGTGATGTGATCTCTAGGTTTAAGGACAAGAATGAGTCTTGCTGCTTTATTTTGAAGTATTTGCAGTATATGTGCGAGATTATGTGCAAGGCCTGACATAAGACTGCCACAATAGTCAAGGGAAGAGAGAACCATGACGTAGGTGACCTGACCTATTTGAAACATGCTCTTGAAAATTCGTTTTCTTTGTGAGTTCTTGAATCTGTGGTATGAAGGACAGGAGTTTGTCAAATATGATAGTAAGTATTTTGGCTCAAGCAACATGTGTAGAGTGGGGTCCCGCAGAAGGAGACCAGTAGGCGGGAAGGGTAGAAGGAATTATGATGCCAAATCAATGATTTCTTTCTTTGGGGCATTTACGCAAACATAGTACTCTATCATCCAGTCCAGAATCTGGATCAGGCATTCCGGGATGCAATGATGTGCAGGAGCAGATTTTGAAAGATTGAAAGCAATCCGACTGCCATTAGCATATATTTAAAAAATAGATATCCACTGGGAGATGAGGTCAACCAGAGGTCTTATGTAGGCATTAAAAAGCCCAGGAGGAAGAGTGGATCTTTGATGCATTCTATATTGCTGTCTTATGTGCCTCAAGAAGAAAGAGCTTGATGTAACCTAAACAAATAGGTCAGATAAGAAGGAAGCGATCAGGTCAGTGCAGGTCCAGAGATGTAAATGGTGTTTCTAGGCAACATAGAAGAGTTGGGCGATTGATGGTATCACGAGCCGCAGAGTGGTGGAATTGGCTTTGAATGATGACAGGATTCCCTCCTTCATGAAGGAAAGAGCATATTATGTTGTCCTGAAACTTGATTTTTGCTTATGCAGAAATCTGAGGGTTTCAATGGAACATTGTAACTGACCAGTGGCCACCTGTTCTAGAATTTTGCCAATGAAAGATGTGTTCGTCATGGTTGGTAATTTGAGGGGCAACTATGGTCAATGTTGGTTTTCTTTAGAAGAGGGTACAAACAGGTTTTCTTAAGAAGCTGAGGGAAATACCCTATTACAGGAAGCCATTTACCAGAGCAGTTATGCCTGGGGCAAGTATAAGATTGTTGTCCTTGATGGCCTTGGCAGGGCAAGCTTCAGTCTGTTCAAAGGGGCCCTCTAGTTTTTTTACAAGGGACAGTGGACCTGTATAAGAGATTAGCGAGTAGGTGGAGATGTTGGAATTAGACACCAGGTCTGGGACAGAAGGAGATGACAATCTGGATTGAAAGCGATTATTCTGGGAGTGAGGTTTAAGTCCTGGGCAGGTATCAGCAACCAAGAGCACCAATTTTGCTTAAGGAAATAAAGATTAGTTGGATCTGCTTTACTTTTTTGGCAACCGGTTTGTCTAGCTTTTGTAAGTCTACTGGTTTTTGTTATTTTCTGATGTTGTAGGACAATTGAAGCATCTGCTTTGTTGGCTGCATTCTGGCATCTCAGGTTTGCACATAGACCAGATTTAGGCAAAGGAAATAATATTCTGGTGCCTAGCAAGGTTGCCATGGATATCATTTATATAGCTGATTGCACTATTTTGGATTCTGGTCCAGGTTATACACCGACTTGAATTTGTTTGGTACATCATAGGAACCCTGTCTCTTTTGTTTGAATGCATCCCCTGGTGACGTGTGGAATTTTAGCTCACCGTGATTGCAATACTATAATCCATACATTTTTTTTTTTTTTTTTTTTTTTGAAACGTTTTTTATTATATTTCAACCAACAAAACAATACAGACCAAATATATAATACAAGATGCATAATACAGTTTCGAATGTGTTCATTATACAATTTGATCTCCGTTCCCCAAAACCCCCCCCCCCCTACGAGCCCGTCAAGTCTGTTCACTTTGTGTTTACGCTGCACGGTGGGATCCGTTCTCCATTGGAATCCGCCAGGTCTGGCATCGTTCCAAACAAATCCGCTATCAGTGATTTCCAAGCCAACAGGGTTCCCACCTCTTCTTCCCCTTCCCTTATACTGGACTCCTGCCATACCATTGTCTCTGCTTCCGCCCACTTTTGCAATTCCTTCCACCATATCTCCACCTGTGGTTTCTGACAGGCCTTCCACCCCATGGCAATCCTTCTCTTAGCCAGCACATATGCCAAGTCTTTCAATTTGTTCACATGCTTCAGTTTCTGCGATCTAGGGAACCCCCCCAATAAGCAGGCCCAAGCTGACTCTACAACCAGTGCCACTCCTTTATCTGCCAGTCTCGCCGCTATTTCGCCCCAGAAGCGCCCAACCACAGGGCAGGACCAAAACATGTGTGTCATGTCAGCCTGTTCTTCGTCACACTTGGGACATGCCTGTCTACCTGCATTTTTAAACCTCGATATCCTCAGGGGTGTCATGTACGCTCTATGCGTAATATATAATTGTATCTGTTTCAACCTAGCGTTTCTCGACACCTTCTGATGATACCACAAAGCCCGCTCCCACATCCCATCCTCCATTGGGGCTCCCACCTCAGTCTCCCAATCTAATCGGAGTTGCATTGGTTCTTTACCTATCCTAAGCATCAGCATATCATACAACCTTGAGATCTCATGCCCTCCCTCTGTTATGTCATATATAGTGTCTACTGTATCGTCCGGCTCTGCTTCGAGGACAGTTTCGGGCCAAGTCTTTTTAATTTCGCGCGCCAGTCTATGATATGTAATATATTGGCCTGCGTGTAAACCTGTTTCCTCGCCCAACTCCTCGAAAGTTATGATGGATCCCTCCCGCCAAACATCACCAATCGTTGCCAAACCCACTGGCTCCCAGCGGCTTCTAATCCTCTTTCGCAGTTGCTCATCTCCAGTAGCCAGTGCCACCAGCGGTATCTGCAGAGAGCGCGGAGCTGAGGTTTCCATCATCCTGCACGCGCGGCGCCAAATCCTCCACCCTAGCATCAACATATTGGGGCGCCCTTGCATATCTATTTCGGACAACCAGATCACTTCCTTTAAATAAAATGGGGCACAGTCTGCTCTAAACAATCCGGATTCGGGGGTGCATTCATCCGAGAGCCATTTAGCAACATACTGCAGTTGGCTCGCCACGTAGTAGGCCTCATAGTTGGGGAGCCGTATCCCCCCTTTTTCATAAGAGTTTTGCAGTTTCCACAATGCCATCCTGCATCTAGTTCCCTGCCATAAAAAGTCCCTGCATATGCTATTCAGTTTGGCAAAAAACTTCCCAGGTATGAGGTATGGAATGTTCCCAAAATAATGCAAGAGTCTGGGCAGGACCACCATCTTAAGCATTGCACTACGCCCCATCATGGCTAGCGGCAGCTTTCCCCAAAATTGCATACTGTGCTCTATCTTTCCCACCGCTACCTCTGTATTGTGCTTGTGTTCTTGTTCAACCGTATGATACACATCTATCCCAAGGTATCGAAAGGTGTCAACCGCCCAAGGGGCTTGCAATACCGGCAACTGCTCTGCAAGGAGTCCCCTATAGTTACCCAACGGGAAAATTACGGACTTCTGAGGGTTCACAGCTATTCCAGACAGCTCCGCGTACCGATCCATAACCTCTAAAATATACTGGAGGTTCTCCTCGGGATGCTTCAGATACAATAACATATCATCTGCATATAAAGAGATTAAGTGTCGCTCTCCACCCACTTCAGTGCCTATGGTGTCATACTGCTGTCTGAGGTATATAGCCAACGGTTCCAATGCCAATATATATAACATAGGGGACCATGGGCATCCCTGTCTAGTACCTCTGCTTAACCGCCATCTCTCTGAAATAACTGCACCCGTCTTAACTCTAGCGAGCGGCGCACTGTATAACATCTTTGCCCATCTGACATATCCGGGCCCCATCCCATATTCCTCTAACGTCGACAGCAACCATGGCCACCTAACAGAATCGAAAGCCTTTACCGCATCCAAGGACACTACTGCCATATCACCTTCATTCCGCCCCGCCCATTCAAGGACTCGGTGGAGTCGTCTGTGATTATGAGTTATGTTTCTGTTTGGAACATAGCCCGTCTGGTCCGGGTGTATGAGTTTATCTATGACTCTCCGCAGTCTGCTCGCCAAAACGGCTGTTAATATCTTGCTGTCTTGATTCAGCATTGATAGTGGTCTGTAGGAGCCGCAACTGTGCCCAAGCTTATTTGGTTTAGGGAGCGGAATTATAATTGCTTCCCTTAGCGACTCCGGCAGCTGTCCCGCCTCAAACGCCTCATTTAGCATGTTCAGCATCGGAGGGAGCACCTCTGCCATGTATGCTTTATAAAACTCGCTCGGAAACCCGTCCGCCCCTGGGGTTTTACTAGTAGGCAATTGTCTCACCACCGCCTCTAATTCTTCTAAAGTGATTGGTGCATCCAGCTCCTCTCTCTCTTCAGCACTTATCCTTGGTAGGCCTATATCTTCGAGTGTTTCTTTTATCCTCTCTTGATTATCCTCTTCAACATCCCCATATAGTTCTCTGTAATATTTGGCAAATTCCTGATTAACTCCCTCCTGGGTGTCCACTACACTACCGTCCTCCCTTGTTATCGCCCTGATGGTGGGTCTAGGGGTTTCGCTCTTATATAACCACGCTAAAAGCCGTCCTGTTTTGTCACCTCCCGCGTGCTGCCTCTCTATATATTTCCTATAATTCAGTTTACACAACCTGTCCCAGTGCTCTCCACACGTTTGTTGAAGTTGAAGTATCCGCTCCGCATGCGGACCATTATCGCCCTCTTCTCTTTGTGTTTTTTCTAAGTCCCTCTGAGCCTCCCGTAAATCAGCCAGGATACCGCTTTGCAGACTGTGGGACTTCGGTATGGCCACGCCCCTCAACACTACTTTAAAGGCCTCCCACAATGTGCACGCTGAGTCTACACTACCCGTGTTCTCCTCAAAGTAGGTTATGATCTCGTCCCTAAACTCTTCCTTGAACAAGGGTTCCTTAAGCGCTTCCGCTCGGAGCCTCCACGTCGGGATCCTCGCTCTTGGAGGGCAGTACTGCCAAGTGACAATCAAGGGCGAGTGGTCCGACAGGACTCTCGCTTTATATTCCGCCTGCACCACTTCCATTATTAGGCCTGACGTAGCAAAGACATAGTCTAATCTGGTGGACAACTGGTGTGGGGCCGAGTAATGAGAGTACTGTCTTTCTCGGGGGTGCTTCGCTCTCCATACATCAGTCAGGTCAAAATCACTGAGCAGTGCTTGCAACACCCGTGCCGCCGGGGCGGGTTTTTCCATTTTCTGGTCTGATCTGTCCACCCTTGGGTCTAGTACGCAGTTAAAATCCCCACCCCATAGTACCGCACTTCCCATACACATACCCAGGGTAGCACTCAGGGTTCTGAAATACCTCGCTGTATTCTGATTGGGAGCATATGTATTGATTACACTTATCTCTCTGTTCTCTACCAGGCCCCTGAGTGCTACCATTCTCCCGTCCGCTCCTGCAGTTTCCTGTAACACATGAAAGGGGACATGTGGGGCCACCCAGATAAGGACCCCTCTAGCATAAGCCGAGTATGTTGAGCCCACCACCACTCCTTTCCATTTCTTCTTGATCATTCCCAGTCTCTCACTTGTCAGATGGGTCTCTTGTAATAACGCAATGTCTATTTTTTGTCGTCGCAAGTATAGCATAACCTTGTTCCTCTTCAAATAACTGTTTAGACCCCTAACATTCCACGTAATCATTTTAAGGTCCCCCATGGCCCGTTATGTTTTCCGCCCCCACCTCTGCAACGCAATCAACTGTTTGTACCCATTTTTGTCTGTTTAGGCTCGTATCCCAGTTCAAACTCCCCTTAACTACACACACCCCTGACACTCCTCCCTTCCCCTTCTCCCACCCAACCACACCCAACTCCCCACACCTCCCACCCCCCATATTCCCTCCCAACCCCCCCTCCCCCCTCCCCAACTGTTGCCCAGCTCCATCCCTGGATCTCAGGCTCGCCCGCATCTAGCACTTTTCTGGCTTCCGCCTGTACTCAGTGCTCCGCGGGGTAAGGCCGCCCTACTGGCTAGCCTACTAAGACTAGTATGGGAGGGGTAGGGTGCTCGCGTTCTGCCGCTCCTATTTGCTAAGAATTCAACACACACAACTGTACAATTACCACATGTGTCTATCCTCTTTGCTATATTCAAGTCCTTGCGTTCGCTCAAGTCCATGGGATCTGCTTCAGGTGCCACCCGTACCCATTAATACCCCTCAGCCATAGTCATCACTCATAATTCTAATGGATACCCACTGCGCATCATGTCCCGCCACATGTAATGTCCCAGCCACTTATCGTGTTACTCCTGCGCCTGATCCGCCTCCTGTTCCGGGCACCCCTGAAGGTCTAGCCAGGTCGTCGCTTCTTCGGGCGTGTGGAAAAGAAACATCTTGCTCTTATGTATCACTTTTAGCTTCGCGGGATACAGCAGCATATATTTGATCCCCACCGCACGTAGCCTTCTTTTGATCGCCACGTAGCTGTATCGCTGCCTTTGGACCAGCATTGTGTAATCTGGATACGCCGTGACGGTGCACGACGCCCTCTCAATGGTTCCACCCTTGCGGAAGTATTCCAAAATCTTCTCGCGATCCTTATAGTTCAGTATTTTTGCTATGATAGGCCGGGGGGGAGCCCCCGGTTGTGGCCTCCTCACGAGGGCCCTATGCGCCCGCTCTACAGTAAAACCTTGCGAGAGTTTTTCGGCCCCGATTTCTTGCAGGAGTAAATTTTCGATGTAGTCTGTGGGGTCTCGGCCTTCCTCTCCCTCTGGGAGTCCGACGACGCGAATGTTGTTTCTCCTCGCTCTACCTTCCGCCTCCTCCGCCCGATTCTCCAGGTTAGCTACTTGCTGTTTCAGCGCGTGGACCTCCTTTGCATTGCTGCTACTGGTGTCCGTGTTGGTTTTCACCGCACTTTCCAAGCAGCTCGTTCTCTCCGCCAACGCCCTGACATCTTGCCTCAGCAAGGTGATATCGATGCCCACTGCATCTATCTTGGCCTCCAGGGAAATGCGCAAGTCAGCCATCGCTAGCCCCCATGAATCTTTTAGTTCCGTGATAGCCGCTAAAATCTGGTGGTTTTCGATCGTTATGGCGCTCTCCATCGGTCCTGACGCTCCCTTGAGTGCCGTGGTCGCTGGAGACAACTGCGTCTTGGCAAATGTTTCCATCGTGGACTGTTTATTCTTGCTCTTGGTTATGGTCCCTCTTCCCGCCATCTTGCCTGTGGGCGCTTAGTCTCTGACGTGTCTGCTCCGCACTTCTGTTCCGACGCCCACCCAGGGCCCAGAAAGTTGACCAGGAGAGCCTCCGTACCGGCTTACATTCGCCGGGCTGTTCCTGGAGTGGGTTGTGCTCTCCCACGTATTGGCTCCTTTTGTTGATCGCGGGGGGCAACTCCTTATATCGCTTGCCCCTGACTTTTGGGCTCTTGCGCAATGTGCACCGCTGGGTATATCCTCAGCCGTCTTCCCCGCGCACCACCATATACCGTGGTGCCGGCTGCGTTTACGCACTGTCACATCCCACTTCAGTGTACCACTGGGCAGCACCTACCAGCATAACAGTTCTGTGCACCATGCCCCCCTAGCCTCTCGCATGTATTCTCGCTGGCTCACCTTCTCGGTCTTGTCGTAGGTGGGGTCCTCACATCAGATCCCTGTGAGCCGCTATCCCAAAGTCCATGTGGCATATCCCTGCGCTTTCACCCTTCCGCGCAGACCTGTTAATTATGCCCCATTTGGCGCTCCGTCAGGGGCCAAGAGCTCTGGGTCCATGAGTCCCCCTCGCTGTAGTGCGGCGCACGTTCGTTCTTTACAATGTTCCAATTATGGCCTGCGGGGAGCCCCACGTTTCCAGAACAAAGGGAAGTGTTTCCCTTCCAGTCGTGTGCCAGTCCTTCATGGGCCTCCTGCTTAAGCTTCCATTCGTTGGTCTCCCCGTGTTATGTCAGCATACACAATGCTGGTTGCAGGGCCTCCAGTCCTCCTTTGAGCTCGCCGCATCCACTTCCAGCTCCGTTCTATTTGTTCAGCTGGGCAGCGGAGCCTCACCATGCGTTCGGCTTCCTCGCATAACACGCCAGCCAATGGTCTGAGTGACGCTCCTCACGTCCTCTGCCGCTACATTATATCTATCTCGTTCATCATTACTCGCGCCTTTCCATTTTAGGCCCCCGATGCTTTTGTTTCGTTTTCTGCAGGCAGCAGGAGCCGCGCATCGAGTCAGCTGGTGGCCGAGGAAAGCAACCTCGGCTTCGCGTGTAATTCTCCCTCCAGGTCGTTAGCAGGGGATCGGCCCGACTTCTTTGTGGCAGGGCAGCAACGTGCGGTGCGCTTTCATCCGCACTGCAGTTACGGCCGCTCATCCTTTGTTCGCCGCCATTTTGGATACAATGTATCCATGCAGCTAGGCTCCTCGGGTTCCTCGGTCTCGCCGATAATTGCCCAGTCAGCTGAAATCTTCTTGGGTCTGGTAGCGCATACGTTCCCACGCACGCACATCCCTTCTGATGACAATTTTGGCCGGTATTACGTGTGTTTCCTCAAGGATCAGTGTCGGATCATCGGAGCAGCTCTAGCCCGCACGTCCTACTCCATGGCTGGTAAGCCACGCCCCCCTATATAATCCATACATAAAGTGGGTTGTCTGTTCTGTCATTATGTGCTCCAAATTTCATAAGGATAACTGCTTAGAAGAAGCGAGGCATTGGAAAACAACCCTGAAGTACTTATATTTTCAGAAAGGTTCTAATGCTAAGCTAGTAACTATTCTATAAAATATTTTCCTTCTGTATAAGGTATTTTTCTATCTCTTTCAAGAGCCAGTTAAATAGATGCTTTCCAGCACTGAGACTATCATTGTACTATTGAAAACTCAATGATTCAATTTTGGGGCATATGAAAGTTGTTGCAAAAGGAGGAGATTTTAGAGGAATACCTATGGGGGAATCTACAGAGTGGGTTGAATGTTCTGTCCTAGTGTCTCTTTCTGGCCTAGTAATGAATTGTGTCCTCAAAGAATCTCGATTTATGACCTTGTGTGGGCCTTCAATGGTTGAGTAGTGTTGCGGTTAAGAATAATGACCATACTCCATTATTTATGAGAACATTGGAATCTGCGCAGAGAGACGCTGATTCTAAGTACGCTCGTCTCATGAATTGCACATCGCCTGTTACGTATAGTGACAGCTGATCAACGGAAGACTACATTTCGAACATCCTTTAGGCATTATGAGTTCTATGCAATACATTTTGATTATATAGCCACCCTTCTTTTTTTCCAATAGTTTATGGAACCAATTTTCCAAATTTTTAAATAAAGATTTATCATTTAAAAAAAATCATATATGAGAAACCAAATGGAATCAAACATACAAAACCAAAAAGCAATGTACCCTATTGCAATTGTAGTCAGGTTCAGACTCAAAATGTGACATATACTTTTCTGATAAGTTCAATTTTTATTGTCAAAAGCATTTTTTTATATATACAAAAATAACCTTCCCACTAGATTGTTGGCCCCTGGGAACATATTACCAACATTCATATTAAAATCAATGTATGCTTTACCGTGTCCAATCCCCTTTTACATTCCAGCCCATCAACCACAGTAGCCACTGAAACACCCGGACTTCCCTCCTGCATCGTGCACATCTGTGTCCCCGGCACCCAGTGCCCACCCCTCCTTGAATACCTTCCCATAACTTGGCCCACTTTCTGGAATGCTGCTTCTCAAACATCTGACACAAGTCATCATTCTTCCTGGATTCAATTCAACGACACAGTGATCTTGGAAGGGACACCTGACAATGGGGACAGACTGCCGGCTTCTGGAGTACATCTAAACTGTATGGCACACTCAGGAAGGCACTGGAAGTAAACAGCAATGATACGATATGATATGATAGGTTATCTATAACGCACTTAATACCCAGATGTGGACCCGGGGATCGAACCTGTGTTGCTCCGTGTCATCTTGCTTCCAAGGCAAGCACGTTGTTCCCGAGCTATCCTCCCGAGACACTGTAAATGCATCATTGCATCTATTTGTAGGCAAGAGATTTCTGTTTCGAGTCCATTTACCCACCAAAGGCCTTTCCATGCCACCCTGCCACCAATCAGATTTCGCACATCACTCAACCAAGCACAATTGCTAATGCAACCATTCAAGGGTATGCATCAGTGATCTGTATTGCCGCAGAAATATCTTAAATTGATTCTACCTCCCTGCCCTCTCCATACAATAAAGTGATACAATACCACCATTACAGCACCTCAGAGCATGACTCTGTGTGTGTCACTCCAACAATGTAGATAATTGCCACATAAGACCCTGTGTCAAAAGAGAAATTATATCGTGCCTCCTTTTGCAATAAATATATTTATATTGGCCTATGCCAAGCTGCTCGAAAGTTGCTTGCAAAAGAATCCATGTTGCAAGGTCCTGACCTTAAATCAATGTAAGCCGCCATTTTAGGCTAATCCGCCATTTTAGGATTCGCTTTGTAAAAGTCACCCTGTGAGTTAAAATGGTGGATGTTGTCATTCCAAAAATACAACATGGCCGTCTTAACCTCTGTACATAGCTAATATGTAACTTGCCTGCAGGCCACCTGTTGAGGTCGTGAACTGAGACCTTGTCCTTCGTTGACCTGTGTGTAAAAGGATTACTCGTACAATGAAACTAATCCACAAGCATATGTTGAAACAATGTATACAAATACTGAACGTAGAACACTTGTTTAACTACATTGTATTAATATTTGAGGAGGCCTGCATGGAAAATCGTAGAATACACAGTTATTGCATAGGCTTGTTCATACATGTATTAAAGGCAAACCAGTTATATGAGGTTGTTCGAGACTTGGCACGAACCCTAGATCGGTGATGGATTACATGGAATATTAACCCAAGGTGGGGCTGGGCATCGTGCCCACCAAGTGTATAAAAAGCAAATGCATTCTAATGTACAACGTCTCTCACTGAACACACTGAACCACGCTGGAGTTCGT
This sequence comes from Ambystoma mexicanum, assembly GCF_040938575.1. Classification (NCBI taxonomy): domain Eukaryota; kingdom Metazoa; phylum Chordata; class Amphibia; order Caudata; family Ambystomatidae; genus Ambystoma; species Ambystoma mexicanum. Next base: position 684,888,963 of record NC_090929.1, on the reverse strand, counting down.
TGTGTTGTACTGAGGGCTGATAGCTATCTGATTTTGCTCTGTTTTTGTAACTGGATTCACTATAAAATAAAGTACTTTGTATGTTCCTTTGTAACCCGTGTTCAGTGTATTTCCTTTTGGGGTACTCAGCCTCGATATTTTGATTTTGTTTTCACAGTTGGCGCCCAAATAGGGACCCACAAGATTGATGCCGGATTGTTGAAGGTTGACGCAGGCTATCAGACCGGGATCGGATGGTGTGACAAAAAGGGGCCCCACTGAACGAGACACGACACCTCAGCAGCGCTGCACGACCCGATCCCTGGATGATTAGCTTGTGGTCTGAGATGGCATCTTGACGAGGGTCCACTTATCGAGGCGGGCAGATTTGCCGAAATCACCATACACGAGGTAAGATTAGTTAGGTAAGATTCTTTGAAATCCGATCTGACCTCCTTAGGTTTGTTCAGGTGAGTCGTGACCCGACTCTTAATTCAACCCTGAAAATTTGAATTTGGCACATTGTATCTGCAGACACAGTTATTGACCAGGTAACACCAATAATTTGATATGTCTGGGAAATTGTCTACCTGCTTCAGGGCATTGTTCCGCAGCAATAGACAATCTTTGGAATTTAGCCGGCTGGCACCACAGGAGGGGTCGCCGGCATGTACTATGTACTGTAAGCATGGCATTGGACGTATAGTATTTAATGACATTTGGGACAGACAAACCAGACATGCCTCCGAACTTCAGTGGCCAATCAATGTTAGTTTCGAAATCCCTCGTATTGAGTATTTAGAGTCAATTCTATCAAAGAAAAAGGCTAGACATGCAGCATTTCATGTTTTGCAGAATTGGAAAAAAGAAGCGTTGCAACAACTTAAAAGTAGGGAGAAGCATGCACGCCATCATAAGACGAACGCCGAAAAAGCATTATTGTATGACCAAGATAAACATTCTGAATCGACTAGAAATATGGACAGGGCTTTCTCACTTGGAATTCAAAAAATATATCCGTCCAAAGACCTCCAGGCTTCCGATGAATTTATAGATAAATTATTAAATGAACGAAGGCCTGGTGCCTCTGTGCCACCTCCGTATGTTCCTCTTCCTGCTGGTTTGACTCTTCCTCCTGTTATTCCTGCTCTACCTGCTGTTGTTCCTGTTGTTCTAGCTCCTCCTAATGTTCCCCTTCCTCCAGCTCCTCCAGCTCTTCTTATCGCACCAGTTACCGTACCTCCATTGAATTTGCCTGCTCCCTCTCTTCCAAGTGGTCCTGAGCCGCTTGTAATCGATCGAGGCGCAGGGTCAAAGGTTGTCACTCGCAATACTGTACCACCGGAGAAGAAATGTGAGTTAATTGCATGGGCTAACCATTGTATGGAGAAGGATGATCAAGCCAGTGTTTTTGCCACACTTTTTAATATGGATACATTTCCTGAGAAAAATGTTTTTATTGAAGGTTTAGGGATTCAGTTATGTATAATGTGGGGCCAATTAAATAATGCGGATCTCCCGCAAGGGTTAAAGGATCTAAATACTCTAGCGTTTTCTAGAGACACTGTGGAGAAGGTAAATGAGCATGTCGAGAGGTTATTTGAGTATAGAAAGGAGTTAGAAAAGTTACAGAATGAGGATGACGAGGGGGAAAGTATGTATGTACATAAACGGTTCCTTCCTTGTCGTAAATCGATATCTGAGGAAGCACGAATTTGTACGAAGGACGCACTTAGATGGATTTCGGATATGTCGATAAATCCAGTTGAAGTATATGACACATATAGTCAGAATACACCAGAAATGCAGAGGAAAGTGATACAGGTAATGATAGAGTACCTACAGGATGATTGTGTAAAAAGAAAGATTAGTTGTCCCACAGAGTTATTGAGTATTTACAAGAGAGCTTTTTCACATGACACTTCTTCGACTGCTTTAGCGCTCGATTTAGCGCTGTTGCTTAGTAGGCGTTCGGAGTCACCTACTTCTCAGTTGCCTATGAGAGAGGTTCCCCCGACATTTGTCCCAAAGGTTGAGGTTGAGGCCGATGCTGCACAGGGTATAGTTGCTGTGGACATTCCTGCACATTATGTATCACAGTTCGTTCACGTCCCGTTCTCAAGACAGGAAGTGAATACTATTAGGCAATCCATTCCTGATATTAGGAAAAATCCGACAGGATTCTATAAAGAAATAGGGCCTCATTACGAGTCCGCCGGTAACCACGGCGGTAAAACCGCCTGGTTACCGCCGGACTCGTATTACCATTCCGCCTCTGTGATTCCTGGAATTACCGGGGCATTACAACCCCGGTTTTCCGGGAATCACGGAGGCGGAATGGTGTTAATCTCCATTCCCATTCAGTCCAATTGGAGTCGATGGGAATGGGGATCATGGAAACACCGGCAGCATCTTGTAATGCTGCCGGTGTTTCCTCATCTGCCTGCAGGCGGGCGGTGTTAAACCCGCCAGGTCAACCCTGCCTGCAAGAGTCGGGATCAGGCGGTCCGGAAACAACGGTGGCGGCGGGTTTACCGCCACCGTTATTTCCGGACCGCCTGATTTGTAATGAGGCTCAAAGAGTCTTGCAATCCTCAGTGTTCACCTTAGGTGATATCGATTTGTTATTCCCTGTACTCCTGCCTGTAGATTTGTGGAAACAAGTTAGAACTATAGACGACGTACCAGGGTTGGGAGATACATGGGTGAATTTAACTAGACTTGATGGAGAAAGGCCAGCTGGTGAAAGACCGCCTCAGGTGATACTAACTTTGCCTGACAGAATTATTGCAAAATTAAAAACTATAATTCCAGAAAAAAGAATTATATGGGACAAACTTAAGGCCTGTATCCAAGGAAAGTCTGAGGGTGCTACCGAGTTCTTTTAGCGGTTTGAACAGGTATTCTTGGATTTCAGTGGACAAAACCTAGGCACAGAGTCTGGGAAAAGGTTGTTTGTGGACAAATTTGTGCGTGGATTGCTGCCTGACATCCAGTCACAAATTATGTCTTCTGAGAGCGCTTGGCAGGCGAAATCACAATCAGAAGTGCTGCACATGGCTCAGTACTACGAGAACCGTGTCAATAATGAAAAAGATAGGGTTGAAAAACGAAAAGGCGATTTGAAAACTAAAGTGCTATTGCAGCAAATTGTTAGAGGCCCCAAGGGGGTAGTTCTCAGGTTAGAGGTCAGTATGTCCCACAGGGGAATGTGCCCCTGGGTCCTGTGAACATTAACCAGTGCGCTTATTGTCGTCGAGAGGGTCATTAGCGAGCACAATGCCCCCTCTTTCAACAAAGGTCAAATAATACATTTGGAAATTTGGGTAGGCGATCCAGAGGTCGCCCGGATTTAGGGGGCCCTGTTAGAGGTCAATTTGCACAGGACACTCAGCAACCTTTCTCGCAGGACAATCAGACTCTGAGTGTGGACACCAGGAACATATTTGATCATCCTTCCGCTGCATATTTATCTGAAGAGCTTCCTTTTGATGACATTCTGTTTCGCTAGGATTGCCCGAAGCAGGGTTTGGAACCTAGACCTATTCCCATCAATCAGAAAGGTCCCTACGTTGAAATGGTGGTGGGAAATAGGAAACATCAGTTTTTGATAGACACTGGAGCACAGAAGTGTTCCATTGATCATTCACGGGTTCCAAACATTCCACTGTCAGGGCAAACCAATGTTTCTGTAGGGTTTTCTGGCACACCAGTTGTTTGTCCGGTTTCTATGCCGGTACATATTTCTTTGGGTCCCTTTACAGACCACTGTCCATTTCTGTTGACTTCGGATTGCGGAGAGAACTTGCTGGGGCTGAATCTGTTAAAAGAATTAAATGCAGTGATGTATTGTTCTTCTGATGGAGTATGCTTGACGATTTCACCACAGCAATTTTCTGTCTCGCAATTCTTGACTAGATCTTTGCCTATAGAATTCATTTATGTACCAGAGAGCTTGTAGGCTGTCGACGACAATGATGTCAGTGTTTTACAGATTGAGCCTGTCAAGATAGTTTTGAAACATGGAATTGAGCTGCCACGCATTCCCCAGTATAAGATTTCAGTTGAGGGCGAGCGAGCTTTGAAATGCATTGTTTTACGATTTTGTGCATCGCTGGGTGATTGAAGAAATTTCAGGAAGTTTGTGTAATAGTCTGATTTTACCCGTGTACAAAAAAGGCGATAATGCAATTCCATTCCGTTTCATAATTGATTTACGTGCCATTAATAAAGTCGTGGCTCCACAATTTCCAATTGTGCCTGATGTGACGACAATCCTAACCATGATTCCAGCTACAGCTACTTACTTTAGTGTGGTGGATCTAAAGAATGCTTTCTTTAGTATTCCTATACACAAGGATAGTAGATACTTGTTCACGTTCACCTTAGGGGGACGCTCGTTCACATTTACTCCTGCACCTCAAGGGTACACAGAGAGTCCTAGCATTTATAGTAGGGCTTTGAAAGAACAACTTGATACCCTTGAATTGCCCTCTACCTGTACTTTGCTTCAGTACGTTGATGATTTGCTTTTAGCTGTTGACTCTGATAGTGCCTGTAAGGAGGGCACTGTGTTATTGCTTATCCATCTAGCTAAGCATGGTCACAAAAATTTCAATATTGTTGTCAGGAGGTCGCCTATTTAGGCTAACTCCTGTCAAAGGAGGGAAGAAGATTGTCACCTGAAAGAATAAAACACATTTCTGGCATGTCTGTCCCAAATACACAGAAGGAAGTTAGAGCCTTGATAGGTATGGCTTCTTACTGTAGGTTGTGGATGCCAAATTTCTCACTAGTGATCAAACCGATGTTGGCTTTGACGAAGAAGGGCATTTCTTCGCCTTTGCCATGGAATGCGGAACACCAGCAATCGTTTGACTTGCTTAAGACTGCATTATGCTCTGCACCAGTTTTGGGCACACCAAACTATGAAAAGGCCTTTGTGTTGTTTGTGCATGAATGTGATGGATGTGCTTTGGCTGTATTAACGCAGGAACATGGAGGGAAGAATAGGCCGTGTGGTTACTTTTCTTCCGCCCTTGATCCTGTAGCATGCGCTTTGCCAAGATGTTTGCGAGCTGTCGCTGCTGCTGCTGCGTCTGTAAAACAGAGTGAGGGAATGGTCCTAGGCCATGATCTAACCCTGATGGTGCCTCACTCTGTAGATGTTCTACTGAACCGAACTCAAATGCAACACCTCACTTCTGCACGGTTGACAAGATATGAATTGATCTTGTTTGCTCCTCAAATTTAAATTAAGAGGTGTTGTGTTCTTAATCCGGCTGAACTCCTACCTTTCCCGCAAGATACTACTTGCGACGATGAAGTGCCACATGATTGTTTGCATATGACCGAACAAGAGACAAAGGGTAGAATTGATTTGAAAGATACTCCTTTGAATAATCCACAAGGAGAGCTGTTTTGTGATGGCTCCTGCTTCAAACTTCCGGATGGTACATCCACAGTTGCTTATGTGATCACTACATTAAGCACGGTTGTGGAAACTAAGAGAATCACGCATAAATCTGCGCAGGCCGCAGAGATTATATCATTAACCCGAGCTTGTGAACTTTCCGAAGGGCTTGCAGTAAATATATATACTGATAGTCAGTATGCCTTTGGGGTGGTTCACAACTTTGGGAGACTTTGGTCAGAGAGAGGGTTCCTAACTTCACATGGCACCAAAATCCAACATGGCTCCCTAATAGTACAACTACTCTCAGCGCTTGTGCTCCCTACTCAGTTAGCAGTTATGAAATGTGCAGCACATCGAAAGATTACAGATGATATATGGAAAGGGAATGCTTTCGCTGATCAGATATCTAGACAAACTGCTACCGATCTCCTTATGGAGATGTATGTTTCAAGGGAGACTGTAAATGCTTATGCAATGGATGAGGGTGTTGGGTCTGTATGGGATATCAAAGCTGATGCCACGTTAGAAGAATTCAAAAGGTGGGCTGAAGGTTTGGGGAAACTTGATGATGACGGGTGTTGGGTGGATATAGCGGAAGGGAAATGGCTACTCCCTGACGCCTATGTAATGATGATGGTCATCATGGCCCATGGTCCTACGCATGTATGTACCCAGAAGATGACAGAAATGTTAGAGAAAGATTGGGTAAATGACAAGATTTCGAAAATTGCCCAGCGCTATGTCCAGGATTGCATGATTTGCCTACAACACAATGTGAGAAAGGGGACAGTAACTCCAAGGGGAAGTTTTGGGCCACCCTCTGTCCCCTTCGAAGTGATCCACTTTGACTTTATTGAAATGGAACAATGTGATAATAAGAAATATGTGCTGGTGGTTATCTGCGCCTTTAGTAAATGGGTTGAGGCTTTCCTTGTTAAAGATGCTACAGCTATGACTACTGCAAAAATCATGTTAAGGGAAAACTTCCCGCAGTTTGGGCTACCAAGAGTTATCTGGTCAGACAATGGTCCACATTTTGTCGCTGCTGTAATTCTGCAGGTATGTACGGCATTATGAATTGACAAACGGTTCCATTCGGCCAGACATGCTCAAAGCGCCGGACTAGTAGAAAGACACACTGGCATCATTAAGAACAAGCTCGATAAGACGTGTGCCGGCACCAAACTAAAATGGCCGGACACCTTACCGATCGTGTTGTTATCCATGCGCACAACCCCTCAAACTAAGACTGGGCTCTCTCCATTTGAGGTGGTAATGGAAAGGCCTGCAAACATTTGGAACCTTCCTAAATGCAATTCATTGAGAAATGTTGAAAATGTATTACTTTCAGATTATCGTAGTTAGTTGACTAAAAACCTGTATTTGATTTATCACCAGGTACGAGAAGCTTTATCTGTGCGATACGAGGGCCCGGGCCACAGCATACGGCCTGGAAGCTGGGTGCTCGTCAAGTCGTTCGAGCGCTCCTCTTGCCTCGCGCCTCACTGGTGTGGGCCATTCCAAGCCCTGTTGGTCATCCAGACAGCGGTGCAGGTCGCTGGGAGAAAGAACTGGATACACGCGTCCCACGTCAAGAAACTTCCTCACCCTGTGCTACACGTTACAGAAGAAACAGAACCCCTCGCTGATACTGCAACCAACGATCCCAAAGCAGTAATTAGCACTGAGAGAGTGTCGGAGAATCTCTCTGAGCCCGTGAGGCTTGGGGAAGCTGCCATTTTGTCTCCACACTTTCCAAAGGTTTTGCATCCGGAAACTGCTATTTCAAATTCGGCACCTTCACTTGCTTCCGACACGTTGCTTCCAGCAGGAAGTGATGACATATTGTTTCCGGATCAATCAGTACCAGGAAAAGTACGGTACAATCTACGTCCAAGAAAATAGACCTATGGTATGGTTTTTTTCTGTGCATCTGACAGATTTACGGCACGGTTCTGCTGTGCATCTGATAGACTTACGGCACGGTTCTGCTGTGCATTTTAAGAAGAAAAGGATCATTGAGGGCTTGTTTTTGCCCAAATTTGAGAAAGAGGATTCTGTTGGCTAGGGTTGTGGAAGGACTAAGAAGATGCTCGACCGGGAGGTCGTCAGCAACAAACTTTGTAGAACCCGTTTGAAGACTACAATGCCTGCTACCGCTCGTTTGGGACTTGTAAATAAGGGGGTGACCAACCGGGACAATGGACAAAATGCCTGGGCACCGAAAATGTATTGCTGTATTTTTATAATGATATTTGGGTTTTTAATAGTCGCTGCCTTAGGATTGTGGTACCTCGAGGAAACTCATTCTTTAGAACTTTTGTTGCCTACTGAAAGTACACCTATTGTTCCTACTCCCTTTGCACATTTGCATACTCTATCCCCTAGGGATTCTCAGCACAGACAAAGGTACCACAATAACACTCTACTGCTTATCATGGATGCTACGCATGCCATTTTTAATAAATCTAACTGTTGGGTCTGCTCACATTTACCGCAACACGGGGATAAGGGGCTTGGTTGATATATTCATCCTTTACCTTTGACAACTGCTTGTTATGCTTCTCTTAGAGCACTGTTCTTTGGTCGGTGGAATGATAGCATCTCAGGGAACTTTGATGGCAACAATTTGAATAGTTTTGAGAAACGTGTCTTGACTCCCCTTGGATGCTCGCTTTTTGCAAACAGGAGTAAACTGAATGTTGCTTCTATTAGGCCTTCTGACAAACTGTCTCGTCCTTTCCAATCTTTGATTTCCTTTAAGATGGCTCCAATAGGCAATAAGGATGCCATGCCTCCTTCTTACACTGTTAACCACAGCCCTGATTCAGGTTCTTTTTGCATACAGAGGAATGGAACTCAGTCAATGGGAAATTTCCTAGGTTGTGCCAACGTTGCAAATTTGACTGCGGAAAACGGACCTTTGTATGTAGGCGAACCTGTCTACTTTGTCGGCGGCAATGTAGCATTCTCATGGTTGCCCAGGGATTGGCAGGGAACCTGTTATTTAGGGATCCTGCTGCCTGGGGTGTTTATAGCTAGTACAAGAGAAGTTTCAAAGGCTCGTCTACGGTGGGACGAGAATTGTGACACCCCAGCACAAATCTTGGGAGATATAGCTAAATCAGTTGTGCCATTTTGGGGGCAGATAGCGAATTCAGAAGATATCAGAAAACTAGCGAGAGTACTGGAGAGAACCATCAACCGGACCACGGACATACTCTATAATATGACGTTAGAACAAAAGGCGGTAAGATTAGTAGCACTTCAAAACCGAAGGGCATTAGATGTCATTCGGCATTAGATGTCATTCTGGCTGAGCGTGGTGGAGTGTGTAAATAAGTGGGGTCCGCTTGCTGTGTTTTCGTTACAGATTCCTCCCCAACTATCTTCAAGGCAATATAGAATCTGCATGTCCTTAGTTCCGAAGTACATGTTCTCGAGGGAAAATGGGATCTAAGCGCTTCGTTCTGGGACTTCTTGCGATCTTGGGGTTGGAAGGTACTTTCGGTCCTGCTAATTATTTTGGGAATCCTGTTGTTTCTTTGTTGTTGTATCCAGTGTCTACCTAGTATATGTTCGATGCTAGGGGGATGTTGCGCACAAGCAATAGATACGATAGGACATAAAGTGTATGCCCCGGATAAAACCTCCAAGGAATACGTGTTAAAGGAAATTTTAGCGAATGATCTGATGGCAATAGATATTTCTGACAGCGATTCAGGGTGCATGGACGATGATGCATGGAGTTATTTGCAAGGAGGTCCGAAGTAGTTTAGCACTTGGCATAGGCCAAAAGTAGAGTTTGTCAAACGGGAAATTATATCGTACCTCCTATTGCAACGAATATATGTATATTGGCCTATGCCAAGGTGCTTTGAAGGAATCGGTGTTGCAAGGTCCTGACCTTAGAATCAATGTAAACCGCCATTTTAGGTCAATCCGCCATTTTAGGTTCTCACTGTAAAGTCACCCTGTGAGTTAAAATGGTGGACAATGTCATTCCAAAAATACAACATGGCCGTCTTGACCTCTGTACATAGCTAATATGTAACTTGCCTGCAGGCCACCTGTTGAGGTCGTGAACTGAAACCTTTTCCTTCGTTGATCTGTGTGTAAAAGGATTACTCGTGCAATGAAACTAATCCACGAGCATATGTTGAAACAATGTATTCAAATACTGAACGTAGAACACTTGTTTAACTACATTGTATTAATGTTTGAGGAGGCCTGCATGGAAAATCTTAGAATACACAGTTATTGCATAGGCTTGTTGATACATGTATTAAAGGCAAACCAGTTATATGCGGTTGTTCGAGACTTGGCACGAACCCTAGATCTGTGATGTATTACATGGAATTTTAACCAGAAGTAGGGCTGGACATCTTGACCACCAAGTGTATAAAAAGCAAATGCATTCTAATGTACAACGTCTCTCACTGAACACACTGAACCACGCTGGAGTTCGTTGTGTTGTACTGAGGGCCGATAGCTATCTGATTTTGCTCTGTTTTTGTAACTGGATTCAGTATAAAATAAAGTACTTTGTATGTTCCTTCGTAACCCGTGTTCAGTGTATTTCCTTTTGGGGTACTCAGCCTCGATATTTTGATTTTGTTTTCACACCTGTGGCAGGTGTAATAGAGACACTTTAGTGAATCCCTGCAATGTACACATTCCTAGGTCATACTCCAAGCAAGGAGACCTATGAGCAAGCCTGCAGTTCAATGCACAGCAGCCACCTCTGTGGAAATTGACTAGTGAACAGCATGAAGGATCAGTGTGCATTTGAGATATTGCTGCACTCATGTACTGCCAACCACAAGCACTTTGATATGGCTGAATAGGCATTAGTGCATAACACCATTTACACTTGTGGGTAATATATTTTCAAGCTTTGCCATGGTATGCCCAACCTCCTCACAGCAACCCAAAGGTATCTGGAGGAATGGGAACCAAATGCAAGGGGCCTACCCTGGAAATATGCAGGCAACATGAACACATGCATCCCTCTAGTGCAGGCAGAGCTGCCAAGGATTGTGTCCAATGTGAATGTTTTTTATGTCCACATCAGATTGATGTGACTTGGGCCTAGGCGGCATGTTCGTGACCACGTAGGTAAACCCAGCACATGTCCATACACATGCACAAATACTCTGAGCATGGTGAGAAATGGCCCCTATTTCTCTACCTCAGGTTGGGCATGCACACCTTGACTATACACCAACCACTGGCATGGAGCACACCATGGCTGACGATGCTGTGGTGTGGTGACATATGCATAGCTGTCTGACAGTGAGCAACAGAAAGGAATTGGGTATGCAAACTGTAGCTTTTAGGTGACAATAGCATAGGAACATATGCTAGAGCTGGGGTCTTCAACCTGTGGCTCTCAAGATGTTTTGGACTACAACTTCCATGCTCCTTCACCGTTGACTGCTGTGACTAGGATTGATGGGAGTTGTTGTCCAAAACATCTAGAGAGCCAAAGGCTGTAGACCTGTGCACTAGAGCAAGGGTATGCTCAGGAATTTCCAATGACTCCTAATACCCCAGCACATCAGGAGGCTGCCATGTAGTATGTCCATTGTGGATAATAACCTTTACTCTTGGGCTCTCAACAATAATTGTCTGCCCACTTATATTAAGACACACCCTTATTTCTAATCAGTGTCCCCAGGTAACCCCAAAGGCTGCAATATGTACTTGCCATTACTATCCATAATAGTTGCTCCTGCATCACAAATGGTAAACTTTCCACACTGTAGGGTAACGTGAAGGTGGACAGAGTGACACACATGTATGACTGTTCCATGAATGGTAGTGCAAGGTGCCCAATAATCATGTTCTCACACACGGGGGAACATGAAGACATTGGTAAAGACAGTGATGATGCTGAGAACCCATTGGAAAGTGACCTGGCCAAGGTATTGGGGAAGATTCTGATGCTGAGCTGGACTCATTCCACCAACAGGTGCCAACGTCAATGACAAGTCCTCCGGGAGCACAAGATGCTAGCTGCAGTGACCAGGACCCCTCCACCAAAGTCACCACAATGAACACTGTCACCTGTGGCCCAGCCCTACATGCAGCTGTTGAGGTCTATGGACAGTCTGGTGGCCCTGGAGGATGACACTACCGCTCCCGAGGAACTAACCCCTCTGAGGCCAGGTAGGGAGCTTGCCAGACATTCTCCACAGATACTTGTTTTTGGCCCCACCTAGGAACATACATCAACTTTGCCCCTTCCTCCTCTTGATGGCCCTGCACCCATGACTGGCGCAGTTCTCATAAACCCTGTGGGGAGGAGAGTAGCAGCTGGCAAGCCAGGGTGGGCACAGCGTTTGTGGAACAGCATGTGATGGTACTTGCGGGTGCTTGTTTCTCCTTGGGATCTATCATGGATAAATTCCACCAGTTTCGTGGCACTGGCCAAACAAAAAATCTGCATGGTCAAGGCCATGTAATTCGGTTGTGCCCAATTTGATTATTTATTAATCCCACTCCTTGGCGCACACATTTGTCTGGCGTGCATTCAAACCCTCTTTTACAGAGTGCAGCCTGTTCTTACAAATGTGTGTGTTTCACATCCTTGCCAGTTAAATAAAAATGTGTTTTAAGTGTGCTTTTGCGTGCTAAATTCAGTTTACACATATCTAGGAGTTGCACGTTTTGTGCTCATTTATTGTTCATGCACTCACCTCCATCTGAAGAAATGGTTGATGACTTCTACACTTTGTCCCTTAGATTTTTCTGCACCTGTGGCTGTCTGTCTTGGCTATAATGACCATCATCTGAGTCTGGATCTTCTTCTCGCTCTCAGTCATGGGCATGTTGTGCTGGGTGGCTTGGTTGGACGACATGCAGCACAGAACCACAGCCCATATTTTTTAGGTGGTACATACAGATCCAATCAATCCTGTGTATGAACCTACACTGTTTTTTTCAGTACCGCAAATGCCTGTTCAAATGGCTTACGGGTGTTAGCATGGGCAGTGTTGCATCATTATTGCCCTGGGGAGTCACAGGACTCAATAGTAGTTTTCTGGACCCAGGGTATATGAGATATCCAGCATCGCCTGGTGAGTATCGGACATGGTTGTGATGGTCCCACTTGCAACTTGCAATGCGGACCTCAACATTTCCTTTTGGTCACAATGTCATGTGACCTGTGTTGCTGTGACTGCTTCTGGAACTTCAGAGTACCCCTTCTCCACGTTAGTGCATGTGGTACATGTCTGACCCGAGTATGTGCCAGGGCGCAGAGGAAGGATGGGTATGTGAAGACCCAGTGATCGTGCATAGCCACTATATGACGTGGTCGCTCAGATGAAGCTGTATGGTGGGTTCAACGTTATTTTGCCACGGGATTTTTCGTCGCGGGACTTTTCATCGCCGTTTTTTTATCGAAAAAACTCTTTTTTTTTTTTTTTTGGGGGGGTCCTGCGACGAAAAATCCCACGGCAAAATAACTGTATACCGTATGGTGTCAATGTATGTGCTGGCTTCAGTGCCTTTGGACACTACGATACTCCCATGGCTGATTCAGGGTCAGCCGCATGCAGGTCGTCAGCTCTGTTCATTCTTGGTTCATTGGTAAATGCTTGGCTCTGGCTTCAGCGCCATGCGAGATGGATGTATAGTTGTGCGCTCCCACGGGACACTTTTAACTTTTAAATATGCACCTTACCTCAAAAAGAAGAGAAAAACATCCTTAGCAGGCTTCTCACAGAATTTGGCGGCGACCCTGCATGTTTCCTCGAGTTTCTGAGGTACGTCATGGAGTCTGTGGGCAAGTCCTCACGCAGCGGGGTCCCATGATCTGTCTTCCGACGTTCCTGTCAGCTGTTCGGCTACAGTGCAACCCGTGGTGCGGTTGTGCTGAGGGAAGCACATTTTCTCAGGACACTGGTTTCCCAACAAATAAACACTGCAATAGTCCAAAGAAAAGAATAAAGGTACTTTTTCAAAAGCTGCTTTTTGTTGGGGGTTTGTCCAGACACCCCATGCGATGCCCGTAAGCCTCCAACCTGGCAAGGACCACACCACACACGTCCTTGCTGTTCGGGCTTCCCGGTCGCTCTGCCCGCGTCCGTGAATGCCCCCTTTATTTATGCTGCACGCAGCGGCGTGCAACGGCACGCCGCCGCGTGCGCGTCCCTGTAAAAGGGGCAGCGCCACACTCCTCCTTTTTTTCGGGAGGACACACAAAATTCTATAATAATACACACTGCAAACCACACAAAGTTATTAACAGAACCGATCAATACAGTTTCCCCACTGGCCCCTTTATTATCAACCACCCGTGTCCCCTTTCTCAACACTCCTCGGACTCAGGTTAATCCGACAATTGTCCCAGCACGTAATCGCTGAGGTAAGCAGGTTTCCCTCGCCCAGCCCTCTGCGGGTACCTCCCGCTTACCTCTGGCACAGGTGGTCTTTCCGACGACGCCCCGCGGACAGGGGATTCTGGAGTGCTGGGAGGGCCTCCTCCATCGTCCGGTATCTCCACCAAGTCAGGTTCCAGAGGTGGTTCAGTTCTGGGATCCCCCAGCTTCTTAAAGAAACTGACATTCCTGGTGATGGCAGACCTTCCGTCAGAGGCAGTTACCATGGACCCCTTGACGGCCACCACGTCCAACGGCTCCGGCTCATAGGGGAGGGAGAGTTTCCCGTGGGGGTGTCGATTGCGGATGAGCACTTCGTCCCCAAGCTCCAGCCGCTGCGGGCGAAGCCCCCTTCGCAAGTTCTCTTGCTCGATCCTCACCCGCCTGTCCGCCTCGACCTGTTTGTTGTCAATCACCCCCGGCTCCTTCTCCCCAACCTCGGGAAGCAGACCCCGCGGGCAGCGCCTGAACAACGCCTCCGCCGGAGCCACGCCCGTGGAAGAATGCTGGGTGGTGCGGTACACCCGCAGAAACTGATAAAGAGCTCTCTGGAGGGACTGTCCCTGTCCTTGGACGATCCTGAAGGTCTTGATGAGTGTCCGCATTAGCCTTTCTGCCTCTCCATTCGCCCTGGGCCACAACGGGGTTATCTTCCGGTGTCGCACTCTGCAGCTCTCCATCAGCTCCGAGAACCTTTCACTCTGGAAGGGCACCCCGTTATCGGAGCACAGCGTGGGGGGGAACCCGTCGGCCGCAAACATTTTCTCCACGCCCACCACGACATGTTCGAAAGCCACAGACTCCACAAACTCCACTTCCGGATATCTCGATTACTCGTCGACCATTACCAGGAAGTGGGTGCACATGGTCGTCGATCCAAAGTCCGCATGGACCACTTCCCGAGGTCGCGTGCCCCGGGGCATCGCCTCAATGGCAGGTTCCCTCTGTAATGGGGATGCCGCTTGACACCACACACAGTCCGCTACAAAGTCGTCGACCTTCCGCTCGAGTTCCAGGAACCAAACCTTCAGCCGCAGCCTGGCCTTGGTCTTCGCAGCGCACTGGTGTCCATGGTTAGCTAGACAGATCATGTCCTTCACCTTCGACTGGGGGACTACTATCCGGTCACCTCGGAGCAGCAGGCCCGACGCTGAGAATGACAGTTCCTCCCTGACCTTCCACAGCTACTCCAGTCCGGTCTTGCATCCTGAGACCGCCCTGTCAAAGATTCTAGCACTGACTTCCACAACCCCTGTTGCATGGAATGCTTTAGGATTCGAAAGCATTCATCTTCGGCAGCTGCCGCTTCTAGCTCCGACAGGGGCATGGCATTGGGAGTGGCCGCCTCCACCACCATTCGGATATGATCATCAGCCTCCTCCGAACAGGTGTCATATTCCAGTCCCCCACGCACTCCCGGGTGACGGGAGAGATAGTCTGCTGCGTTATTGGCCCCAGGTCTGTATACCAAGGTGACTCCATACTCCAGAAGAGCGAGCATCCACCTCTCGATCCTCGCCGGTGGCTTCGATGAAGACCCTGCCAGAATAGGAAGCAGGGGCTTATGGTCAGTCACGACCGTCACCGGCCGTCCCAGGACATAGAGCCGGAAGTGCATGCAGCCCCAGAGAATCACCAGTGCCTCGCGCTCAATCTGTGAATACCTTTGCTCAGTCTCGGACAGCACCTTGCTGGCGTATGCCACTGGCCGGACACCCCGTCACGATCTATCTGAGTCAGTACGGCACCCAGGCCAAACGGACTGGCATCCACGATGATCTCCGATGACAATGCAGGATCGAAAAACGCCATTGTGTCCTCAGCCGCCAGCGCACCCTTGATGTCCTCGAACGCCGCCTGTTCAAGTGGGCCCCAGTGCCAGGTGGATTCCTTCTTTGTTAGTGCCCTGAAAGGTTCAGACCTGGAGGCAAGGTTTTGAATGAACCATCCCACAGTAAGTGACCATACCGTGGAAGCTCCTGACATCAGACACTGACTCGGGCGGCTGCGCCTTCTTGATGTCCTGAACCTTCTTGGGGTCCGGCGATACCCCTCCCTCTTTGAATACGAATCCGAAGAACTCAATGGAGGGGCGCAGGAATTCGCACTTATCCCTGTGAAGGGTGAGTCCCAGTGACTGCAATCTCTCGAACGTCCTCGCAAGCTTCCTCAGATGATCCACCTCAGTCTTTGCAAACACCAAGATATCATCACTGATGTTTAGTACGCCCTCCAGATCTGCGAGGGCGCCTCTGATTATATTCTGAAAGACTTCCGCTGCCGAGGACACTCAGAAGCTTAGTCTTTTGTAGCGGTATAGTCCACGGTGGGTGGTGAATGTGGTGATGTACCTCGATTCAGGATGGAGGACCACCTGATGGTAGCCCGCCCGGAGGTCCAGTTTGGAAAAGAAGCGAGTCCCCTGCACTTCTGCAATAATGTCATCGATAGTAGGGGTAAGATGCCTCTCCCTCTTAATGGCCTTGTTCGGCAGCCTCATTTCTACACAGATGTGGACAGAGTCAGGTTGCTTGGGCTTCCTAGCCACGACAATCGGGGACACCCAGGGGGTCGGGCTCTCTACTTTCTCAATGATATCGAGGTCCACCAGGTTGTCCAGTTCCTTGTCCACCTGTTCATGGAGATGGAACGGCACCCTGCGGTGTTTCAGGGCGATGGGCTGCACAGAGTCATCAATATGCAACCTCACGGGGTCGCCAGTCATCCGCCCAATCCCGTTGAAGAGAGCGGCATAATTCTCGAGCAGGTCGTTAATGTCCTCGAGGTATACCGAGTACGCAAAGCTAACACTTCCAAGAGCCTCAGCGGCGGCACAGCTCAGCAGAGTGTTGTTGCTTACTGGCGTCACGTAGAATCGGGCTTTGATCTGCGAGCCCCCGTGCTCCACCTTCGCCAAAAAGGCCCCATCCAGTGGGATTGGTTCCAGTCCCCCAAACGCAAATATGCAAGCCTTCGGTGTTAGTAGCTTGGGGGGCGAGTCCATGGCATAATAATGTCCCCGGGCCATCACATTGACCGATGCCCCCATATCTACCAGGACCGGGACTGGCGAGTTGTTGACCTCCCCCACACACCTCGGTTATCTCTGGTTCTTTCCTCTCAGGATTCCCACACTGGAGACGAAGAAAACGTTCTCTTCCTCTGCCTCCTCTGCATCCTCCACCTGGGCATCCTCCTCACCCTGGTCCACCTGAGCGACATTTGGCGGGCGGCTTTGGCGCTGGAACCCGGACTGGGCCTCTTGGCACCATTACGGGCAGGGCTGCCTTGCACACTCTCGAGAAATGGTCAGGCAGTCCGCACCTACCTCATGTCCTCCCCGCCGCTGGACACTCCGTTGGGTGAGGAAGATCATACCCACACTTATGGCACGATTCACCCGCTCTTCCTGCTCTGTCACGGGGTCCTGCCCCAGGTCTTCTGACACCCCGCCACATGGCACACACCTCCTCAGACTTGACTGAGCGGGACCCCGCCTCCATCCTGGCTGCCCGAGCCTCCGCCACCTCAATGCACCGGCCCAGCTCAAGGATGTGGGGGAGAGTGAGTCCCGGCTCTCTCAGGACCTGCCTTCTGAGTTTGCCCGAGGAGCACGCCTGGATCAGCATAGTTCGTATCATGTCCTCTGCATCTCCCCACGCACATGCCAAAGAGAGGCGACGCAGGCGTCCATAAAAGGTGTCCAGCGTCTCATCTTCCTTTTGTTTCGCTGACAGCATCACAAACCTTTCATAGTCCGAGTTGGCAAGAGGCAGAAAGTGAGCCTGGAGGGCAGTCTTAGTTGCGTCGTAGGAGCCATCACCGGGTGGAAGCGCCTCAAAAATCTCTTTGACCGAAGGCCCTGCCGAATACAGCATAGTTGCTAGCCTGCTGTCCTCATCTGTCACTTGTGCAGCTCTAAAGTACATGTCGAGGCGGTCGACCCACCTCTTCCATCTGGGCCCAATGCTGGATGGCGGGACCGATACGTCGAACTCAGGGATGGGCTGAAGGGCCGCCTGGGCACGTGCCTGGGCCATGATGGGAGGCCCTTGCTGAGCAATCTGCTGCACCGCCAGCAGCGCCTGAGGCAAAGGAGCTTGCCCACCTGCTTGAACTTGAGGGAGTTGCTGTGGAGCTGCTATCTGTGGCTGCACCGGAGGCACAGGGACCTGACCCCTTGCTGGAGCTAGAGGGACTTGTTGTTGAGCCGCTGCTTGTCCGCCGTCTTGTGGGAGCTATTGGGCTGCTGGGAGCCCGCCGTCTTGATCTTCAGAGTCACTCATGGGCCTGAGCGCACAGGCACCCCCACCTTGGACCTTGGGGGCCGCAACTCAATCGCCCACCACCACAGCACAGTTCTGATGCCCCACCCAGGAAAATGAAAAGTCCAACCTGGGGGAATATGATCATGGTATAATGCCTCTGACTCCAGGCCGCTTCATGCGCCCACACAGCAAGTGGACCTGACGAAGAACCAGAAGAAGAAACCAAAATGGAGGGTCCACCACTGCAGCAATCCTCACTGATGATGAAGAGGATAAAGAAGAAGCCTCAGCAGCCTGATGATGAAGGGGATGAAGAAGCACCTTAACCCCAGCTGCAGTAGCACCCAGTGGGTATAGGAGTCCCAAAAATTGAGCCAAGAAAGAGAGCTGGGCTATGCAGGCCCAGCCATAATAGCCCCTCTCCTAGCTTACACATGACGTAGGAGACCCAAATTTTGAAGAAAAATCAAAAATCGGCATGGGCATGCAGGTATAACTGCCTGCTAGCAGTGTGTCAAAAAATTAGGCCTGGATGCCACTCACCGCCCAAACCGGAGCTCAGTGAAGTTCCACGGCCTCATTGACAAAATGGCCGCCAGCCGCGTGTGCGATGCACGGCCACGGCATGAAACGAAAAGTCTGTTGATTCCGTTTCAGGGAAGAAATGATGCAACTTCGTCACCGCCGGGCCCAGGCATGATCATCCACCCATCGCCACTGTTGGGGGTTTGTCCAGACCCCCCATGGGATGCCCGTAAGCCCCCAACCTGGCAAGGACCACACCACACATGTCCTTGCTGTTCGAGCTTCCTGGTCGCTCTGCCCGCGTCCGGGAACGCCCCCTTTATTTATGCTGCAAGCAGTGGCGTGCAACATCACGCCGCCGCGTGCGCGTCCCTGTAAAAGGGGCAGCGCCACACTTTTTATTTTTACAAGCTTCTGGAGTAGCGTATATATATTCTAAGACTCTTACATAGCAAATTGGTACTCAGTACCATAAAAAGGTAGCAAATGTCATACGGGCACACACTACAGTCATTAGAATGAAATTAGAACTGCCTGTATTTGCTAGTTAGCATTTCAATATATATCAGCACATTTTGTGATTAATATAAAGTTCCTCTGTGGCGTCCAGTGTATTGCATGGTACCTGAATCCAATACCATTTATCCAACATATAACAGGTTACGCAATGTAGCAATAATTTAATTCAGATTTTTCTAAAACTCTTCAAGTCGGAATAGTGCTTTCATTATTGAGGTACCACAACGTTGCCGCTTTGCTAGAAATGAAATCCTTTTGCACCACGGCAGCGCAATGATCCCTCATTATAGTCGCTTAAGTTCATAGCTAACCAGCTCTGCACACTCTATTCTGCCCTGAAGATTTAACTATATTTATATATATATATTTATATATATATATTCAGTGAAAAAAACTTTGTTAAAGGGACGTTATGGTTAAGTTGCGCTACTAAAAACCTATGAAATTCAGTGAAAAAAACTTGTTAAAGGGACGTTATGGTTCCAAGTAAAACCGAAAACCCCCTGAAATTTGCCAGTTATGGTAAGCTAAGCAACCATAACTCGCGCCACCACCGTGCACTGCTAAGACTAACACCCACAACATCAAAGATGACATCACAAATGTCATTGATGACATCACTGATGACATCACATGTGTATTTACTTTTCATGAAATATGTGTACAAGGGATTCTTATTATAATGTTGCGAAAAAAGTGTCAAGGATCATTGCAATAAATATCATACCCTAATTAGTGCATTGAACGATGCATTGATATAAATAGCATTCTATTATGAGGTTCTATCTAGTATACTAAGCTGCTCATGCAGAAACATAGCATTGTGTGCAGCGTACAAGATGAAGGTATAATATTCGTAATGTTAATATGTTGAATAATGAAATGATAATTGTTTTCTTAATAGATTTTTGTGTACTGTGAAATATTTAATAAGTAGCTATTAAAACCCATGTATTACATAATTGCATTACTATAGACAAAACACAAAGAGACAAGAACACATACCAATATGGGTATATACAGAGAAAGTGAAGTTAGCAAAAAAGCACAAGTAGTAGCCGAAACAATTCATAACCTAACTGATTATTTTCATGCAAATAAATGATTGCTCTGTTTCAAAGCTGCTATTTACCCTATGTATATGTATCACTTGATGTGATTGGACCCTAAGGAAAGTAGTGTGAGTACAATGTATACAAATATGACCATATACAGGGAAAGTACAGCCATAAAAAAACAACAGAACTATCAGAAAGTGCTGATAAGTCTATTGATTATCTTTATGCACAAAAAGGATTGCTGTCTTTCAAGCTTTTGTCTTCCCCTATGTATATGTTTCATATGATGTGACTGGACTCTAAGGGAATTACTGTAAGAACCTACTTGAAGGATACGTCTACAAATAAAATAACATTTTTAGTTTCTGACTGTTACTGAAGAAAACCATGTGGCCTAGATATGTCAGCAAAAGAAAAAAGAGTGAGTCAGACATGTGATGTCATCAATGACATTTGTGATGTCTTCTTTGATGTCGTGGGTGTTAGTCTTAGCAGTGCACGGTGGTGGCGCGAGTTATGGTTGCTTAGCTTACCATAACTGGCGAATTTCAGGGGTTTTTCTGTTTTACTTGGAACCATAACGTCCCTTTAACAAGTTTTTTTCACTGAATTTCATAGGTTTTTAGTACCGCAACTTAACCATAACATCCCTTTAACAAAGTTTTTTCACTGAATTTCATAGGTTTTTAGTAACAAAGCTTAACAATAATAACTTTGACTTTATGTGCATGTAATATAGAACATACTGAACCCCTTCTACTGAATTTGATGTCCGCAAACTTTTTTGATGTCCGCGGACATGTTCGGACAACAGTACCACTACCTAAAAAGTCTGGGGGGGTATGTTTAATTGTTATACTATAACATAGTAACATTTAAAAAATTCACAAAGTAGCACACATACATATTATATGTAGTAATACATAAGAAATGTAACCCGTATATGTAACACACTAACCATTCATTTAAATAAAATATATGTTCTAAAATGGAATATACCAAATGTAGATAAATTTGCTTCCAATATAATTACCTCACAGACACTCCACAACTAGGAGCAAGACCAGACCTACAGAGTACTCAGAACATATATTACCTGAAATAGTAAGTGTACTTCATTTTACTCATATATTTATAAACTTTCTGTATTAGATTTAAAAAAAATATTATCTTTTTTTTTTCTCACAGAAATGTCTAGTACTCTGGAATGGCTAGAGGAGCACTTCCCACATGACGAAAGGTCAGAAGATAGTGAAGCTAATGGTACACACTTTACAATATAAACCATTTAATTATATTATTTTATATATATTTAACATATATATATTTTTTTGTACAGAGCATTCCAAAATAGAAAATACATCTGAAGAAACTGTTACAGATAACACTCTTGAAAGCATAAAAGAAAAAATGGATTTATTGTTGACCAATTTTAATAATTTGTAAACTTTTTGTTGAGGATCATTTTAAAACAAAAACCTCATACCATTGTCCCACATGTACTTGTCCCCCCTCACCATATCCCAATCAATTATCCCCAAAACCTCTCCATAACCCAAAACATTTTGATGAGACTTCCATCCCTTCTTCACCTGATACCAATCATGTTAAAACCCCTAATTCTCCTGTTTTTGTTTCCATTTCTGCCTCACCTTCTCTATCATAAATTGTTAATATATGTTAAATAAACTTACATTTTTATATTGTGTTGTAATTAGTTTCAGTTTTAAAAAAAAAAACAATTTAGGTGTCCGTGGACAGCGCGGGTGTTCTGAAATGTTCGTAAATAAATGAAAATGGAGGTGTCCTGAAGAACACTATACCTGCCCGTACTGTTCACTAGCAAGTTGAAACTATTCTAGAACCCACGCAGTGTCCTGAAATGTTTGTAAATAAATGAAAATGGAGGTGTCCTGAAGAACACTATACCTGTCCGTAGTGTTCGCTAGCAAGTTAAAACTGTTCTAAGAACACAAGTGGTGTCCTGAAATGTTCGTAAATAAATGAAAATGGAGGTGTCCTGAAGAATACTATACCTGTTCGTAATGTTCGGTAGCAAGTTGAAACTGTTCTAGAACACACGCTGTGTCCTGAAATGTTCTTCAAGAAACGAAAATGGAAGTGTCCTAAAGAACACTATACCTGTCCCTAGTGTTCGCTAGCAAGTTGAAACTGTTCTAGAACACACGCAATGTCCTGAAATGTTTGTAAATAAACAAAATGGGGGTGTCCTGAAGAACACTATACCTGTCCGTATTGTTCGCTAGCAAGTTGAAACTGTTCTTAGAACATATGTGGTGTCCTGAAATGTTCATAAATAAACAAAAATTGAGGTGTCCTGAAGAACACTATGCCTGTCTGTAGTGTTCGCTACCAAGTTGAAAGTGTTCTAAGAACACAAGCGGTGTTTTGAAATGTTCATAAATGAACGAAAATGGAGGTGTCCTGAGGACGCTATGTCTGTCCGTATTGTTCGCAAGGAAGTTAAACTGTTCCAACAACAAACGGTTGTCCGTATCTGTTAGTTTGACGTGTGACGGACTTTTAATTACTTCAGGACCCGAACAGTGTCCGTAGGACATCAACACGCATGCGCAAACCAATGTCCGTGCATTTGGTGTCCTGCGGACAGCCGCTTCCTTCGCGAACATGTTCGCGGAGCGATCATTTGACCGTGCCCACAGTGATCGCGTGTTCTGAATGCGGACACTGTTCGTGCCCCCGAACAATTTAAAAGTACATTTTCAAGTAATCCACACTATTTCTCAATAAAAACTCACCATAGCACAACTCCCACATACTAATCCTGAGTTTCTACATACTTTTTGAAACCTTTTGAACCTTTTATTGTGTTTGATCTGTCTGCGGACAGCGTGCATGTCCGTGAACAGCGTTCAAGCACCCCTATAAAAGACCACGCCCTAGAGCTTATTCTCATTGTGTTTCTGGCTATTCTTCAGAACACAGCGATTTTTGCTGCCACCTGCAGATTACACCATCATCGAGATGGCATCCATGGCTGAACTACTGCCACCTGGTGCTGCACCTGCTTCAGCACCACCTCCACCCCTCCACCACCACCACCACCTTCCCAACGGCCTGAAGAGGGGAACAGGAGTGAGGATGCAGAGGAGGAAGAAGAGGATGATGAGAATGAGGTAGTGGAAATCCCTACTACCCGCACTAGGCATGTATCTTGGGTGTGGCGGTTATTTACGATTCATGGGAATGGTCCTAAGGCTCGTGCGAACCGAGTCACCTGCAATAAGTGCAAAATGGTACTCAGTCACGGGAGGCATGGTTCGTACAGCTTTAGGACCACAACCATGAAGCGACACCTCAGGTCATTTCACTCTGGGGCCATTCGCAGGGTTGTACGTTGCGAGGAGCGTAGTAGGTTGATTTCCTCTACTTCATCCTCTGTTTCCGATCCTGTCACCACAAGGAACACCTCTGTGGGACAGCGTCTTCCTCAAGCTGCCTCACAGGCCATACATAATGCTGATGACCTTTACCCTTCGAGGGTCACAGTTGTGTGTATGTACTGCAACACAGTACTCTGCAGGGGGGAGCGACTTCGTAGTGCTTTTGAGACTATCGTCTCAGAGCACGAGAAGACCTGCTCACTACCCAAATAAAACCCACTCTACATCTTCCTCTCTCACCTCGCCCTTTCTTATCCCCGTGGTTGGTGTCCCCCCTTTACCCTCTTTTCCCCTCCTCTCCTAGTGTGTCGTGTATAAAAAACCAAAAAAATATAAAATAACAAAAATCAAAAAAAAATAAGGCTCTTTTCAGAGCCGCCTTTCACAGTTAAAAAATAGAAGTGAAAATAAATGAAGCAGAGCCCTTTGTATTTTTTAGAAATCCGCGGACAGTCCGCGGACATCTAAAGTTTTGGGGTGCTACCCTATCATGAGCATTGCTATTTTCTCTGGGAGGAGATGGTGGCTCTGAAAAGAGCCTTTGGGAGGTGTTTGTGTTTCAAAAATTATAAATACTCAACACCTACTTCAAAATGGATGCTGTAACTCTAAAAAAGGTCGCAATGCATTTTGTATGTTTCTTAGAAAAATCTGATTGCCAGCATAAGTTAGATGTACTTCATCTCTGCGAAAAATGTATGTACTACGAAACATAATATTTTCATTGTGAAAAGAGGACATGCCAAAATCTCTTAGAAAGGCACAAACAGCCTTATTGACATTGCGCCTTGCTTTCTCCATTTGTGGACCAAATGAAGAAGAACGAAGCCACATTTGTTTCTGCGCAATCCGTGAAAAAATTACTTGAGAATTAGGAAACATGTCCATGACCTTCCCAAGTCCTTTTTTCATTGCAAATTGCAAAGAAATTCCAGACACATGTCTTAAACTGTTCACTCCACAATGAATTATAATTATATCTGGATGTTGCTCTGTCTCCAAAGTAGCACAGAGAGGTAACAAGTCCAACCACTTCATTCCACGTACTCCATGCCAGTGTACTTCCACATGTGGGAATCCAAGATCTACAGCTACTCCACAGGTTTCTGCATGCGCCTTCAACCAATGTATCCACGAGTCTCTGAAAATCCAAACAATCTTTTTTCTGAAACACACAGCCATAGCTATCTGTTCTTCTCTCAGCAAAAAGAGTATCTGAGAAACTCTCTCCTGGCACAACACACCCACTAAACTTTCCTGACCAATCCCTTTCAGTGCTCATTCTCATTTGCATGACTTCTGAACCCAAAAATCCCCAGATGTAACACCCGATGTCCGCGAACTACCGCCATGTCCGCGGACATATCGTAACATGAACAGGCCTTCTACCATTTCCACTTCACTCTCTATGCCATTCCCTCATTGGATGTAGCTAAGAAGTCACATGACCATCCACCAATCGCATTCAAGACCTCTACATCTAACTGCATCATCATAGATCAGCACGGCAAATGTACTGTGAATCTCTCTGAGTACAAGTGTCATATCATTGGCAAGCACCATCTACAAGAAATACTGTACAAGTCTCCAAGATTTCTACTTGCAGCTCCATGCATATCCATATGCATGAACACAAACTACAGGTATGCATATTTTCTGTACAGTACATGAACACATTTTCTAACTGACTTTTAGCTTGTATAATCTGTAAAATGAATCTACTGTCTTTTTTTCAATCTCCTAAAATCAACTGTCACTTACAAACCTTTATACTATTTAATTTCTTTATACACACAAACACACTCAAATCATGTTAAACTAACATTTTTGAAATGAAATATATAGACTACACATAGTCAAACAAAATAGCATGCACACTCTATATTCAAATCTCAAATAATAACACTTGTACAATTACATATTTTTTTATTTCTTCATTTATTTAATTACTTACATTTATATCGGACAAGCAGCCCATTACATTGAGGCACTATTACTTGGAAGAGCTTAGTTACAGGAATAATGGTATTCAGTGCTACATTATAAATTTCACAAGATATAGTAAAGATATTTTGTTTGCTACAGTTAGTAATTGCAATACAATTTGTTCATTAAGAACATATCATATGTATTCAACTGGTGCGACATATCTTATGTAAATAAGATAGTTTTAATGGTTTTGAGAAAGGCGCTGAGGATGCCAATTAAAAATTAAAAACAGTGCTATATACAAACAAAATGACTAATTTGTTTCTTTTACAATTGCAGTGAAGACCATTCTCCTGAAAAGAAGCAGCCGAATTTGAAGTACAAAGAAGAACTAAGAAGTAACCTGCTCATTTTAGAAAAAAAGTAAGTAGAATATCACCATAATATTTGTATTACTACTCAAACACACTTTACGGTTAATTCATGCTATTTCTGTGCCTAAAAATAGAGATTCTGCACCATTCTGTTCACAAATTCCCATGTCTTAAACAGCGATTTACAGTCAGAATGGCCCACAAATTCCTATTTTTCGACTCACAAATTACCCAACTCAACCGCTAGAATTTAGAAGTTATAGAACAAACAACTGTTTTAATTGTATAGCATTAGATATACTATTTATACTTCTCCACACCACTAGCTTACTTTTTTCTGTCCTCTGAACCCCAGTTTAGTAACACATTAATTCAATAATACCCATCCCTACTAGTTGTAGTTCCCAATGCACAATCACACACCATTACATACATCTTTATCATCTTACTCAAACACTCATGCACACAGCACACATACATTGCAGACCAACCCAACCCATACCTTCTTTATTTTTTTCAACAGACCCTAAAGAATGCCTACCAAAAATCAAGTCGGTAGAAAGCAACGCAGAAGTAGAGCAAATGAAAATAAAAGTGTCCAACATAAGCATCCATCTCTAGCACAATCTGTAAAATAAAGTTGAAACAAAACAGCTAATACAGTCATTTAGTGAAACAAAAGAAGTTTCAAGTACAAAAACTTTGCCTCCTCTATCAAAATGTAAACCAAACCAAAAAACAATTAACAGAAAATCAGCTATCACTACAGATAAAATTGCTTCTTTAAATCTTGATATAGTTCAAAGTAATCATACCAAGAAAAGTATTTTAGCCAAAATGTTCCATCACAAAGTCCTTCAAAATCTTATAAAAACAGGAGAGAAACCATGTTCAAAGCTTAAAACCTATCGTAGAAAATTAATCTTAGAAGCGTTGATAGACAGTGCAATTCTTCTCAAAAGAAAGTTATTTATTTTAATGTTAAACAAAATGAAACCACTAACAAAACTGATAACTAAATTACAAAAAAACTTCCTCAATAAACGAAATGTCAACAGAAAGAACTTCTTAAGTATCTGCGGAGGTGAATGGAGTCATACTACGAGCATAGAACCATACTTTAATGAAGAAGCGTACAGACAAAAGCAAACAAATACAATTGCCATACATAGCAGTGGTCGAGGTTATGAAAAAGTTTATAATACCATAATGGAACAAGAAGTACTCCTTACAAAAATATGCCCTAAAAACTT
The DNA here is from genome assembly GCF_040938575.1 of Ambystoma mexicanum. Taxonomy (NCBI): domain Eukaryota; kingdom Metazoa; phylum Chordata; class Amphibia; order Caudata; family Ambystomatidae; genus Ambystoma; species Ambystoma mexicanum. The sequence continues at coordinate 684,861,830 of NC_090929.1, read as the reverse complement.
AGAATTACCCCTCCATTCAACTGAATCAGAACATCTAGTGTACAAATGGCCATGCACGTCAATGTGTAACATTCCCAAACAATTTTTCAAGTCTTTACGCCAAATCCTTAATCAATATGTGAAAAACAAACGCAAAATCAAAATTAAACTACTGCAAAATATGGATACCTGTCCAATACGCAAGTACACAGGACTACAAGGACATTCATTGGCCTGCATTACAGGACCTACTTGCAAAACCACCTTCCATGATATCAAAAGGATATCAACACATAATTCAACTATAAGAAATCTAGTTTATGAACTGTACTATGCTAAAAGTCCTGCTTTAGCACTAGCCAATTTAAATAACATTCTTCTACATGGTACAGCAAAAGACCTACTAGAAGAAATCAACTATATTCAGAAAAAATATTTTGGAAGTGAAACCCACTTACAGAATGAAATAGCTGTAAACCAAATTAGTAACAATTCTACACATGGCAACCTTTTACTACACACATACAAAAAAGAAATACTAACATTTAAAAGTACATCAGCTGAAGTACCAAACCATGTGTGTGTATGTAGCTGCATAACTTTTTATAAAAGTAACACAAAAACTGTAGACCTATCCTACAAAATAGAAGACAATGAAGATCCTAAGTGGTTTGAATTAGCTCTCTACCTTATAGCAGAAAACAAATACGAAATAACTGACCCGTAATACTTTGTAGTTACTGCACTACAAAACTTGGCAACAACCAAACTCCTTCACGTGCTATCACAAATAATTTGGAGTGTATTTATCATTAGATCTAAAAGAAAAAGTGCACACTCTAGGAGTGCAATGTCCAATGCAACAATCTTTAATTATCTTGATAAATGGAATACCTACAAAAGACAATAAAAATGTGGCAACAGCTGGTAGATTTACATAACGTTAGATAAGCCTAGCAATATCTTAAAGAGAATAATGAATATTACAAAGAAATTAATATTGAAGAAAACTTGAAGGATACAACTGAAATAATTCAAGAGACACAAGAAGCTGGTCAATTCGAGCTACTAGATCCTGCTACAATATCAAACACTTTAGACCATTATACAATTCATCCATTGCACTCTAATGACACCATAGAAGATGCACTGGAAACATACCAAATGCGTCAAACAAAAGGATCACCAATCAGCATATGGGAAAAAAGTATAGAAGCCCGTTCTTTTCCTCTACTCTTTCCTACTGGCAAAGGAGGAAGGTCTGATGATAGACCTATTCAAATATCAGCATCAGAATACCGCTCATTACGGATGTATTCTGAAGATCCCAGATTTAGACAAAATGTGGAATACATATTCCACCTACTCTTTGAAAGTGAACTAGCAACTTTATGTTACGGAGTTGCACACATATTAAAATCAGGATCACACTTTCAAAATATGAAATCTACACAATTATTACAAAAAGTGCAACAAAAAGATGAGGTTTTTCAATCAAATATTACAAATCTGTTAGCAAATATGCGTTGTACTAAAGAGTACTGGTTTAGACATCATGGAGATGTACGTTGTATGATCAGAAACATTGGGTCACCCACTTGGTTTGTTACATTAAGTTGTGCAGAATATGCATGGGAAGATTTACATGATTTCCTACGCATATCAAACAAAAACAAAACAAACATAGATATACTAACACCTGGAGAACTTTGTTCTCTGGATCCTGTTAATGTTTCAAGATATTTTCACCATCGCTTCATTGCTATGCTACATTTTATTTGTAATAAAACTGTTCCTCCCCTTGGAGAAGTGCAACACTTCTTTTGGAGAAAAGAATACCAAGCCAGAGGAGCACCACATATCCACATGCTTTTATGGATTAAAGATGCTCCTAAATTTGGTCAAGACAGTGATGCCACTGTTTTACAGTTTATTGAAAAATATGTCACTTGTGAAATTCCATCGGATTCCAAAAATAGGGATCTTCATGCACAAATTTTACAATTTCAAAGACACAAAGTGGCATATATTGTCGTCGTAAATACAAAAACAAAGGGAAATACTACACCAAATGCCGATTTGGTTTCCCTAGACCAGTTACAAATACAGGTCAAGTGAACAACCTCATGTCTTCAGTTAGACATAGTGTTAAAGGTAAGTCACCTAAAAATACATATTACATAAAAAGAAAATAAGAAGAAAAATATATCAATGATTACAATGCAATCATTGCCCACTTGTGGAATGCAAACATAGATGTGCAGTACATTGCAGACAATTCTACTGCAGTTGCACGATATGTCACAGCATACTTAACCAAAGCAGAAAAGACAGAGCTGCAAGACATCTGGAATGACCTGTCATCAGATAAAACAGTATCTCAAAAATTCTACAGCTTGGGCATAAAAATTCTGTCCCATAGAGAATGTGGATCCTATGAAGCAGCTGATCGTTTAACTGGTACTGCACTGTATGGTAAATCTGAAAATATAGTATGGCTAAGTCTTGGTCCAGCTAAATCTAGAAAAAGAGTTCTAAAATCATACGAAGATAGAGAAACAATAGCCAAACATGATCCCAACAGCCAAGACATTTTAGAAAAACAATTTATTGGACACATACTACCCAAACAGGAGTACCACTTTGGAAACCATGTGTCTATACCACATAGCCCAAAACTACACATACAAAAATAATATAAAACCTGATATAAAAAACGGTAAATACAGAGTGACAAACTGTGAAGGCAGCTTAGTAAAACTCACCAAACCAAATTTAATTAATCATATCAAATTGTCATTAAAGACCCCTCAACATAAAGAAGTATATTACATCTCCCTGCTACAACTCTTTAAACCATGGAGAAAAGAAGAAGAAATACTAGATAACTCTGACTCATATGAAGACGCTTTCAAAGCAAATGAAAACACTATAACTGATGTAAACTTTACACAGTACAAAACAATGTTGCACAATAAACAGCAACACGAAGAAGAACTCCAGGCCCAACTAGATAAGGACACTCCTGACAGTAGTCAACCTTCTGTAACAGGAAGCCAAGAACCACTGGGAGAGCCACTAATAGCAAATGCGGCAGAATTAGCTATGACAGAAGTAGAAAACACCATGTGTCAATATGAAGATAAAGAATACTTAACTATACTACAATCAAAACTAAACAACGAGCAATGTAGCATTTTTCAAGAAGTAACAAAAGAAATTGCACATGGTGGACAACATGAAAACAAAGAATGCACCTCCCAAAATTACAAACATATACTATTGTACGTCAGTGGTGAAGCTGGTTCTGGCAAAACATTCCTAATCAAAATCATCAGTAAGTTCCTTCAACAATTGACAAACAACAAACTGTCAGCTGTTGTCACTGCCCCCACAGGTTTAGCTGCCTACAACATAGGTGGTGTCACTTTACACCGATTACTACTCCTGCCAGTAGAACACCAAAACAAATTAGACTATTACAAGCTTTCTACAGAAGCTGCAATGGAACTATGCAGAGTATTGAAACAAATGAAAATGCTACTAATAGATGAAGTGAGCATGGTGTCCAACCTAATGTTGGCTTTGATTCACCTCAGATTACAAGAAGTACTCAAAACAAACTATGAAGAGCGCTTTGCATGAAAACACATTATTGTTTTAGGAGATCTTCTTCAATTGACACCAGAACTCTGCCGTAAAACTGTTGGCAGCATTGGAAATGTCAACCTTTGGAAACATTTCCAATACAGAGAATTAACAGAAAACATGCGTCAATCTACAGATCTCACTTATGCCAACATCTTAAAAAGTATCAGAGTTAGTATACTTTCTAAAGAACCAGAAGCAATATTGAAAACCCGACACATTCATGCACTTTATGATGATAATGCATGTGCTACAGATGTTATGGAACAATTAGCCCACAAAAATGTCAAATGTATGGCCTTAATGCCAACTCTTGCAAGCTGTTTAAAATTCAATGAAATAATGTTAAGTAAAGATATGCAACCAATAATGGAAATTAGCGCCACAGACAAACTAGATACACATGGTATGACACTACCCATGTGTGAGCAAGCCACAACAAGACTAAATAGTTTAGAAAAATCAATCTCAAACACAGCAGGCTTGGAAAAGATATTAAAATTATCCTTAAATTGCAGAGTAATGCTTAAACGTAACCTTGATGTGGACCATGGACTAGTTAATGGAGCACTGGGCACAGTTGTTGGCTTTCAAACATACCCACGTGACAACAAAATTCAGTTTGTCAATATTCTCTTTGACAAACTTTCAGAAGTAAAAAGGATCGGACGCTCAACAGCTCGATTCCTTCTCTTCAAAGACATGTATGTACGCAGAGAACAATTTTCTCTAACTCTTGCATATGCAGATACCATTCATAAATCACAAGGTCTTACCCTAGACAAAGCAATGATAGACATTGGTAACACAGTCTCTAAAGAAGGCATGAGCTACGTAGCACTATAACGCTTACGTACACTTGACGGTCTATTTCTAATCAACTTTGATGCAAGTAAAGTAAACGCTGATATTCCTTGCATTTTTGAATACAATAGACTTCTCTCACTATACACCCCCATCTAAACACATATTCTGTACCACAAAAAGTAAAACGTTCTAAAAGAAAACTAAATCAAATAGAAATGCAACAAGATGTCACTGCAAATCCTCCAAAGAGAGTAAAAGAAACTAAAACTTCATCAAGTACCACAAACATAAAAGAACCCATTAGGGAAAGTAAACCAGGTACTTCACCAAAGAAGGAAGACAAACTAAAAAAAAATCAATCAGATACAGAACTACCTGGTCCATTTAAACTCTCAAATATAGTTGGAGTAAGTTGCTACGCAAACGTAGCAATGAATATTCTATTTCAATTGCCACCAATTGTTGACAACATTTACTTACACAGTACAGACCAATTGTGTTTGCAAATGTTAGTACTTCACAGAAATGCAACAAACAATCCTGATAACACGTATAGTGTTTATGGAATAAGACAACAATTGGACTGCTATGCTGGAATGGTTAAATTCACTATAAACTCACAGGAAGATCCACAAGAATGTCTAATGTACTTACTACAAGTACCGGAAAATAAAAACATACCTATAAATGAAATCTTTTAGATTTCATACATGTGGAAACATACATGCACTCTCTGCAACAATGTGACACAAGAAGAAATCCCCAATGAACGCTTCATATATATATCAATACCTAATTGTGAATCCATTCCATTTCAGCAACTTGTACAAAATGCAAACCATGGTAGATTATGTACTACCTGCAATTCGGAAAATTGCTCCACGTTAGTAATACAAACACATAGTAAATACGTAATACTAATGCTTCTACGTTACAATACAGATGGTACCAAAAACAACTGCAAGCTGACTGGATTCACACATGGTCAAATATCACTTGGTAAGAAAACCTTCACAACAATAGGTATAATCTACCACGCAGGAGCCACAACCAATTCAGGGCACTACACTGCATATATAAAAAAGAAATGTGGATGCTTTGAATGTAATGATAGTACCATTACTCTAAAGCAGAGATTACCAGCAAATCTTACAAATAATTATTTAATGTTCTTAAAACCAAAATTTGATAACTAAACTGTACTTAAACCTTAAGTAAACTTGTAGTAAAAAAATTTTAACTGTTAAAATATTCCAAAAGCTATCTAACTGGCCAAAGATTCCGCAACAACTAATCAGATAAATGAATACCACTAAATTAGAGCAAAAAAATAGACAGTTAGAATACGCCAATTGGTATCTAACTGTCCCAAGATTTAACAATATCCAAACATATAAATCAATACCACTAAAATATATAGAAAAAAATAAACAGTTAGAATACGCCTACTGGTATCTAACTGCTCCAAAATTTTACAATATCCAAACAAATAAATAATATGTTACTGCTCCAAAAAACTGCAAGAAGCCAATGTATAAAGCATTAGCCAGAAACAACAAGTGAACACTGAAAACAAACAAACAAATAAACTGTAGCATAACAGAAAAAGTTTTTTTTTAATCCAACATGTATTTTTTTTTCTCCCACAGAACCAATGATTTTATCAGCAAACACAGAAACTGAGCAAATTGCACAGTACTCTGGTTTGTAATCTACTAAATATGAGGGTCCATAAAAAAAATAATGTTGATTTTACATTGTAATAAGTCATTACAAAATACTAATACTAACATACTATTTTCTTTTATCACAGAAATTAACAAAAAATACATGTACTCCAGTTACTAAACCAAACAGTAAGTATATTATAATAAGTACAACCATCGCAGCATATCGCACCCATAATGGCTTATAACTTTGTTCCTTATAAATTTCTTTTTGACTCGAAGTTATAAGCAACTATAAGTGTGATATGCTGCGGTGGTTGTGGCCAGGGCATAGAATCTTGGGTGCATGGCCAGATGGCCATGCACCCAAGTCTCTATGCCCTGGCCACAACCCCGCAGCATATCATACCCAGAGAGTCAAACATTTCAACTATGGCGTATGGAAACTTTTAATGTCCGCGGACATTATGAGTGTTCTTAGAACACTTTCAACTTGCCAGCGAACAATACGGACAACGTCCTCAGAACACCCCCATTTTTTTATTTGCGAACATTTCAGGACACTGCGAGTGTTCTTAGAACACATTCAACTTCCCAGCGAACAATACGCACAGCGTCTTCAGGACACCCCCTACGAACATTTCAGGACACCACGACAGTTCTTAGAACACTTTCAACTTGACAACGAACAATATGGGCAGCGTCCTCCGAACACCCCCATTTTGCTTATTTGCGAACATTTCAGGACACCGCGAGTGTTCTTAGAACACATTCAACTTGCCAGAGAACAATACGGACAACGTCTTCAGGACACCCCCTACGAACATTTCAGGACACCGCGAGTGTTCCTAGAACACTTTAAACTTGACAACGAACAATACGGACAGCGTCCTCAGGACACCCCCATTTTGTTTATTTACGAACATTTCAGGACACCCCCAGTGTTCTTAGAACACATTCAACTTGCCAGAGAACAATACGGACAGCGTCTTCAGGACACCCTCTACGAACACTTCAGGACACTGCGAGTGTTCCTAGAACACTTTAAACTTGACAACGAACAATACGGACAGCGTCCTCAGGACACCCCCATTTTGTTTATTTACGAACATTTCAGGACACCGCGAGTGTTCTTAGAACACATTCAACTTGCCAGAGAACAATACAGACAGCATCTTCAGGACACCCCCATTTTGTTTATTTACGAACATTTCAGGACACCGCGAGTTTTCTTAGAACTCATTCAACTTGCCAGAGAACAATATGGACAGCGTCTTCAGGACACCCCCTACGAACATTTTAGGACACTGTGAGTGTTCTTAGAGCACTACAACGAACAGTATGGACAGCGTCCACAAGACACCCCCATTTTGTTTATTTACGAACATTTCAGGACACCGTGAGTGTTCTTAGAACACATTCAACTTCCCATCGAACAATACGGACAGCGTCCTCAGGACACCCGAATTTGGTTTATTTATGAACATTTCAGGACACCACGAGTGTTCTTAGAACACATTCAACTTCCCATCGAACAATACGGACAGCGTCCTCAGGACACCCCCATTTTGTTTATTTACGAAGATTTCAGAACACCACCAGTGTTCTTAGAACACATTCAACTTGCCAGAGAACAATACGGACAGCGTCTTCAGGACACCCCCTACAAACATTTCAGAACACCACAAGTGTTCTTAGAACACATTCAACTTGCCAGAGAACAATACAGACAGCGTCCTCAGGAAACCCCCATTTTGTTTATTTACGAACATTTCAGGACACCGCGAGTGTTCTTAGAACACATTCAACTTGCCAGAGAACAATCGGACAGCGTCTTCAGGACAACCCCTAAGAACATTTCAGGACACCGCAAGTGTTCTTAAAACAGTTTCAGCTGGCTTGCGAACAAAACGGACACATATTGCGTCCTCAGAACATCCCTCCATTTAGTTTATTTAGAACATTTCAGAACAGCCGTTTTGTCCGCAGACAAATCGAACACAACAAGAGCATCTACCACATAAAAAACACAACATTTAACCTATCTCATACTCTCCCACCCTCTCCAAACACTCTTGCACACAAACACACTCTACTAAATACAAATTTTAAACCAAGTTTCACCGCGCTGTCCGCGGACGTCCGCGAATCCAAGATGGCAGGCGCTACCAAAAATCTGACGCCCTCCACGCTCTGCGGCGTCCAATCAGCAAACATGTTGCATGTCCGCGGACATCACGCAAGCTGATTGGCCAATCAGGACACTGTCCGTGGAGCGAACAGGGAAGTCTGTCCGCGAACCGAACACAGATATCACTAATTTTTTATGACCTACTTTTTGGTCATTTAAAAAAAAAAACAACTGGACGGATTTTCACCAAATCGGCAAAAGCACGCGTTCGGGACCAAGCCGCTACTCCTGGTGCAAATTTGGTGAAAATCCGTCCAGCGGTTTGGGCTGTAGGCACGAGCACATTTTTTTCCCCATTCAGTCTATGGGGAAAAAAAAGTTTTGGGACCCCCCTATAACTTTGCCCCCCCTGGACGAATCCTCACCAAACTTTGCAAAAAAATTCAGAGTGGACCATATACTTTTTTCGCAAAGTTTGGTGAGGATTCTTCCAGGGGGAGCAAAGTTATAAGCCGCCCAAAAAGTGCTCTTCCTATGGAAACAGCAACTTAACCATAACTACATGGCCCCTACTGTGGCCATGTAATATATATATATATATATATATATATATGTACACGCTTTATTATACACCTGAATGTAGCATAACCTTTTTCCTTATTTCCTTTTTATACACATTTCAGGTTGTTTTCTTATGGAATTCTGAAGCTTTGCTAGTTTATATATGTTTTATCATGTTCTTAGGTAGGATTTTAAAGTAGACTCATTATGATAAACTTTTACACACAGAATCGTTTTGACTGCGTATGTACTTTTCTGTCCTTTTGTCAGAGATGGACACTATTTATTTCTAGGATGTTAATTGTGGTCCAGAGGCTACATACATTTTTTCAAAAACTTTGTTGTTTGAATAGCCTTTTATAAACTATTGACATGGACATGTAAATCCCCAACATTCCTTGATGAGAAGTATTAGGCACTTTATCACAGCAGTACTGATATGCACTTTTGCACTTTAACATGAGCACTATGCACTTTAATGTTGATAAACTTGATGTTTATCCTCCAGCAGTCCATGTATGCACTTTTCATTCTATAAATTTTACTTTGAAGATAAGATCTCTTCCAATATATCCACAATATGCTATCCTTATTGTCTTCCATCTTGACTACCTGGATACTCACCAACTTGTTCCATGATGTATGAATTATATTGTTATCCTATTTATCCCTTAGCATACATGGACGGAGATCACTATGCACTTTATTAATACTATTGAGAGTAATCTTTGCTGCTAGGCACTATGCACTTTATGGTTTTCATGTTGAACAATTATTGCTGCTATGTTTATTGTGCGCACTCATTTTTATTCTGTGATTTTACAGTGTCCTTGCACAGCTGACATTAGTAATGTCATTGCAGCGTTCTCTGACAGCCATCCATAACAGTGTAATCGGTTGTTGCACTCCACAATTGAGAAAATTGAGAAAAGACATAGGCCCTCATTCCGAGCCAGGAGGTAAGTACAGGTACTTTCCGGCATGGCGGAAAGTACGAAACCGGCCTGGTGTCAGACCGCTAATTGCGGCCCATTCCGACCTCATGGACACGCGCTTTTCGCCATGCCGGAAAAGTACCTAGCGGCATGCCGCTAAATGACCCGCAAAACCCACTACCGGCATGCTGCGACACGTACATAACAACACCGCCTTGGAAGCAGCAGCGTCTGTAAATAACGGTGACCGTAATTTTCTGATCCCGTAAATTACGGTCACCGCAAAACAACGGAACCGGAAATTTCGTCATCACACAGAAACGGGAAGGAGCGCGGCGGCCATCTTTAAAAACACAATCCATTGCTATCCTCATCAGGCAGCACCCTTGGGAGCAATCCAAAGTCGGGGAAAGGACCACACAACCAGGAACTATGCCAAAAGCCCCAAAGAAGTCTGCGGACCGGCTCCGCAAGAAGAGATTCAGCCCTGAAGAGCTGCAGGCCATGGTGGACTACCTGGCAGAGCATGCTGACGTTGTGTTCAGCCCTGACATGCGGAGAGAGTCAGTAATCCGCAAAAAAAAAACATCTGGGCATAAATCGCCCAGAGGGTGAGCGCAGTAGGCCCCATCCCCTGCACCTCCAAGGACTGCCGCAAGCGGTGGGATGACTTGCGGGTGCGGGTGCAGGGCCTCCTCTCCGCCAACCGGAGTCAGGCAATGCAGACTGGAGGGGGCCCAAGTTCCCCAGTGAGACTTGAGCCATGGGAGGAGACATGTGCGGCATTGATCGGGACGGAATCGATTGAGGGCATCGGCGAGATGGAGTGTGGGGCAACGTCGTCTGCCGAAGGAGGTGAGTGTCCAAAGTCAACACTGCCAATGGCAATTGCATGATGTATACTCCCTCAAGGGCCATCAAAGGCACCTTGTCATGTTGCCTTCCCCCCATCCAACTAATGCAGAGCCAACTGCCACGCAATCAAGGGCCAAGTGCAAGTACATAACGCACTTCAACCATAGTGCACTAACTTGCACATCCCATCATGCACACTGTGCAGCAGGTTCGGCAGTGTGCCAGCCAGACAGCACATTACCAGGCCAGGATGAGTCACTCCGAAACCTGCGTACATATAATACTCATGCACATGTACCACTGCTGTTGCTACACCCAAAAGGCCACAAACCCCAAATGACTGAAATGTGAATGCAGCCATGTATGCTATTAGGACATCATACAATCACTCATGTTGGCCCTCTCTTCTACCCCCACAGGCACTGATCATGACAGCGGTGAGCCACAGACAAGCCGTCCAACCACCTCCATGGGCAGTGGCAGGGTCCGGCGCATTCCAGCACTGAAAAAAATACCCACCCCGGCTCCTGAAAGGTCAGTGGAGGCTGCACCACCCCAGTCCCTCCCGCATCTGCGCCTGCCACAATGGCCACCCCAATGTCGGCAGAGTCCAGTATTGCTGGGGAGGTTGCAGCTACGGGCCCCGAGGAGAATGTGGACAGCCCTTCATCCATCTGTGGGGCGTCCGAGGAGGAGCTTTACCCCACAGTCCACACCCTGGAGCCCAGCAATGTCCCCCTGGCATCATGCAGTGACTCTGGGGATCCTGAAACACCGTTTCACCGTTGGCCGTACTGCTCCAACAGACACACAGGGATACGATGATCGTGGCCCAAGTTCACCAGTCCAGTCCATGCCAGAGCACGTAGGGCCAAGTCACTGCAGTGATGAATACCCATCATCTGATGCACGTCGTGCAACTCAGCTGACTGACCTCATCACTGTGTTCATGGAGGACAACCACCAGGCAAGGTGGAATGGCTAAATGAACTCCGGGAAATGCGTCAGGCAGTCACTGAGAGCACTAACAGGTTGGGTGACATCCTAGGACGCATAGCTGATGCCCTTGAGGCTGCACATTCCAATCCGCAGCATCAGCAGGAGGACACGGCCACATCCAGTCGTGACACACCGGCAACTCCTCCTCGATGCACTCTGCTTTCCATGCGGCACCGGGACATGCCTCCCCCGGGCCTCGGGAGCATGCATTAATCGTCATTGCTGCCACATGTGGCCTTAATGTACTAGATTGGAGTACTGTTGTGGAGTTGGGGGGGAGGGGGAATGGGGGTGAGGGTTTGTTGTGGAGTTGGGCGGGAGGGGGAGGGAGGTGAGAGTTTGTTGTGGAGTTGGGGGGAGGGGGGAGGATTTGTTGTGGAGTTGGGGGGAGGTGGTTGGGCGGGTGGAGGGATTGTTTACACTCATCCATTCAAAATTTAAATAAACCTTTGGAGTTGCAAAGTTTAACCTGTGTGGACATTCATCATTCAGCATGTGTATCATGACGTCTGACAGTGCATGGTCTACAAGTATACACACACCCAGGGCCCTGTGTGCCCATATAATGCCAGCCTCTGCTGTCTTGTGTTTTGGTTATTATGTCCAAACGTTGTAAGCCACACGACATGTCCCTCCCATGCACCGCCTCCATGATGCTGTCTTGCCCCTTCCCCCTCCTCCGTCACTCAATCTTCATCTGGTACTAGCAGTCCCATGTCAGGGGACGGAGCCACATTCCAAGGGATGCACAATTTGTTGAGCTGTACACATGACATGGGGGTCTTGGACAGCACATTGCAGTAGATGGGTCCCCCACCAGTCCAGCTTCGGCAACTCATATGTGCCTTATGCAAGCTAGGTGGCTGCTTCATCTCCACGCATGCACGGGTATGGCCATTATGATAGGGCTCCCTGGGCCTGGTCTGTGGGTTTCTGACAGTGGTCCGGTACCATGGTGTCAAGGGACAGCCGCCAACACCTGCATGTGTAGCCAATTTTGGTAAGTGTCTGGACTGTCATGTAGGGGAACTGTTCTTGCTTGCCTTGCTTTCCGTCTGCACGTTGGGGGAAAGGTATTGCTTGCGGTTGTGATCCGCCACATGCATGCCATGCAGGTCAACCTAATCCACGTGGGTGCTGTCAGGGGCACCCATGTCATTTGGCATGCCTGCCAATGCATGGGGGCCAACTTTTGTGTCGTATATCTACTGGGTAGTCCTTGTTAGGGATTTGTAGCCCCTTGTGTGCCTGAGGAGGTGCTCCAGCACTTCGTTCTGCGTCCGTGTACTGGGCGGTTGTGACATGCCATGCATGGGTCCAACTGTGTGCTGATAGGTGCCTGTGGCATGGGTGTGGGGCACAGGCACCACCTTCAATTGTGCCGGGAGAGTGGTGTGTATTTGTATGCTGCTCACTTATCTAGTAATTTAGCCACCAAATCATGGTGGTGAGGCTGTCACATTTAACGGGTAGGGGTGTGTGTCTGCTCAGGGGTTTCCTTGAGGTACAGGACCTGCTGCGTGGGAATGGGGGCTGCTGGGGTGGTGGTGGAGGCTGCACTGGTGCTGCATGCTGGGCCTGTCTCCACCTCGTTCTCCCCCTGTGTCTCCTCAGTTGGGAGGCCTGGTGTTTTTGGTGTAGTTCTAGTGGTTGTGACCTTGCTGGCAGGGTCTCCTGCCTCATGTGCTGCTACCACTATTGGTCTTTTCTTGGTGTGGGAGGGGGTGTGATGTGTGGGTGTGGTCCTTTTGTGCTGTGGCACATTCCATTGCCTCCACCTGTGCTTATTGTGTGCACCTGTGGCTCTGTGGACCACTGCTCAGGGTTCTTTACTCCTTCTCTGAGATGCCTGTGTGTACTCCATGCCGGTAAGTGACTTTACAGCCTTAATGATGCCGTTATTTACGTGTGCTCCATACTTGTGATCAGCTCCGGTTTACGCCATGCCGCTAATTTCGGCATGGTGGGGCGCGCGCGCGCGACCCAAGACCGGTATTTACAGCATCATAGATTACGGTGCCCTAAATAGCGGTCTGACCGTTCGAAATGGCCCGTAGCGGTAAGCGATGCCAGTAATCCTTTACCGGCATCGTTTTTCCCTTTACTCCAACCTCGGAATGACCCCCATAGTTGTTTAGAAACCACCGGCATACACGTTATTGTCTCCTCTTAGATGAGTGAATTGACATGGACTCTGCCCTCAGGCATAACTACCAAGTGTATAATTTATTTCTATTCTCTAAATGCCTGAGTCAGTCATTTTGCACATATAGGTTCCACCACCACTGCTTCTTTAATTAGGCAAACTTAATAATGAGTTTTTACACACTTTTGGCACATTGCCAAGTGTTTCCATGCCATACTATAGCAGTGTTGTGGTCAACTTCCCTTTTTTCTTCAGTTTTTGGAATTGCAAATATCGTGAGATATCTAAAACATATTTTAATTTTCTCATTGTATTATTATATATCTGAGATTACACAGGTCATTGGGTCTTATAAATGTACATGCACTGTGCTGTTATAGCATGTTTAAATATGGCTACCAGGCGCTCGCAACTAGTGCTGACTTTCTCTTTGTTTTTTCCTACCTTCATGATCAAACAGTTAGAATACCGTGAAATGCATGGTTTGCCATGCAGGCTTTTCCCTTTCTGATGCACTTTAAACAATAAAGATATTTCTGTGCTGCCTGGACATGCTGTCGTGCCCTTTCTCTGCTGAGTTATGATTGACATCTCCCAGCTGCTCTTTTTGAAAAAATAAATAAATAAATATATATATATATATATATATATATATATATATATATATATATATATATCATCAAGCTCTAAAGGTGTCACAAGTTTTGCGAGAGAGTAACATTATTGCATCTTCAAAAAAATATCAAGCCAAAGAGGCAGCTCTGATACAGTTTAATACACTTAAGCGGCAAACAAGTATCTAACTAACACCAAAAGAAGATGATTTGGACCCGCCCTGCAAAACATTTTGATGGAAATAAGGGCCTTCATGCCCTTCATTGAAGCAACTAATGCTGAACGACAACAGGTGATAAATGGTCTAATTTTGAGTCTAGAATAGTCGAAGTGGAACGAAGAGTAAGTGATGCAGAAGATGTCACCAGCAGAGTTGCAATATTTGAATCTACAGTTAAATCCTTACAAAAGCAATCCGAAAATCTGGAAAATAGAAATAAAAGAAACATCTTGTGCATTGTAGATCTTCCTGAGGGGACCGAAAAAGGATAACCCATTCTTATTCCTCACTACTATGCTCCCAAAGCTCTTGGATCTTCCCACTTCATCACAATTGAATATTCAAAAGGATCATCATGTGGGACCTATCAACTCTGTGCGTAATACAAATAACTCTTCTAGCACTCTTATCTTTGTCTTTCTGGATTACACACATATTCATCTCATAATGAACAAAGTGAAACAAATCAAACAACTCATATGGGATGGCATAACGATATATATATAACTCAAAATGTTTCCATTGCAACAGCCACAAGGATGAAGGAACTACTTACATCCAGACAGGCTTTAAGGCAGTTAAATGCTAGATATGGTATTATTAAACCAGGAATACTTAAGGATACCCTAAATGGTAACACTGCTGCTTTTAGGGAATCCAACAGACAGTAGACACTTTATTCAAGCTCACAGAAAGGAAGAAATGGATACGTCGATACCCACTCCCCAAAAGGATTCGTAAGAACTAATGGCACATAACCACTGAATTATAAGTTGTAATTTCCGCCGGAGCAGAGGTGTGTTTCTGGCCGCCTTTTCTGCTTGGCTCTCCACCCCTGCTATACTGTTTGCCAACATGAATTGGTGTGGCTGTTTCCTGTTAGCCATGTTGTTACTCATAGTTGAAAATGTGCTTTTCCTTAAGGATAAATTTAATGTTGACATTGTTTGTCCCTCCCCTTCCCTTATGTGTATATCCCTTTGTGCTATCATTTATTCAGTATAATCAGGCTATCTTTGATCAGTGTACTTAATACAACTACTTTATGTTTATTGTCATAATAGCATTTAATAGTAGTCTGTATACTTTCAATACTTAAGATTATGGTTTTAATGTAACCTTACTTTGTGATATTATGCTTAATACAACTTCCTGGAATGTAAAGGGTCTACACAATCCCATTAAAAGAGAGGAGGTTTTGTCCTATTTAAATAGAACCAAACCATCCATTGCATGCATTCAAGAAACACATCTTTCACAGGCAGAGGCGGCCAAACTTAAACATTTTTTGGGTAGAACACATTTTTTCAAATGCAGACTTGGCAAGGAGAATGGGGTAATTATGCTTGTCAATTAGGCGCTCAAATGTAAAGTTATTAAGACTGATTCTGATGATTCGGGGAGGTGGGTATTAGTAACAATCTTGGTTGATTCAATAGTATATACTATCCTCAACGTATATGGTCTTACTTCTCCAGATCCTTCCTTTTGACTGTCATTAAGAAACCATCTCAATAAATCTAATTCTCATAATTGAATTGTTTGTGGCGATTGCAATTAAGTAATTCATCCCTTTTTTTGATAGAAAATCAAGAGTGGGCTTTAAATATACAAGATCGCACAAGCAATTTCTGAATTTCATGTCAGAGTTAGGTCTCATTGATGCATGGCGCATGACCCATCCTTCAGATTTAGATTGCACATTTTTCTCTAACTGCCACAATTTCTTTTCTAGATTATACTATATGCTCCTTTCTATTTCCATGTTAAATATTCTTCTAGATGCCAGTATAGATAGCATATCATTATCGGATCATGCTCCAGTTCATAGGCAGCTAGCAATGACACAAAATTCCCAAAAATCTAAAAGATGCAGATGTAATGCTGATCTATTGAAGGATTAATTATTTGCACATTTTATAGCTGAAAAACACACAGAAGTTTCTTTAGTGAAACAACATTCAAGGTACATCCATTGTAAATAACTGGGATTGCTATAAAGCTGTACTTAGGTGACAAATTATATAATTCATTGCTAAGAAAAAAGAAAAATAAAGGCAAGAATCAGATTCAATTTTAAAACAATTAAAATCTCTCGAATCTCAATACTCACAAAGTCATACTCTAGCCATCCTTAATAATATCATTTGACTTAGACTTTAAAACAACAAAATCACTTCAGAATCCTCCAGTGCAAGGATTTTAAAATGTAAGGCAAAGATATATCAATTTTCCAATAAAACTAGTAAGTTACTTGCATCGTACCTTAAAATTAAAAAGGAAAAAGCAAGAGTTGCAGTGAATAAAGATCAGATGGGTAATAGAAAGTTTCTAGATAAGGATATACTCAATGTTTTCTCTAAATTCTTTCAGAAATTATACTCTTTGGAGTCACAGCCTAATAATCCTCATTGCCAAGCATTCCTTGGGCAAGTCTCCCACTCTATATATGCTGATGTAGATCTCAGAACATAGGATAGCCCCATATCTCAAGATGAAATTCTCAATGCCATTAGAGACCTTAAAAAAGGTGAAGCCCCGGGCCCTTGACTTGTATGCACACTTTAACTCTCAGTTAGTACCTAAAATTAATGAACTTTTTTCTCATTTCGTCACAGTGAAAAAAGCTCAGGGGACTTTTTCAGAAGCCATGTTAATTGTATTCTCTAAACCTAACAAAGATCTTGAACTTCCCCAAAGGTACTGACCGATCTACCTCATAATGACAGACTGTAAAATCTTTGCTAAGACTCTGGCAATTAGACTTTACACTTTCTTACCTAATCTGATTAAAAATAATCAGGTAGGGTATGTCAAAAGTAGATTATCGTCTTCTAATTTAAGATGATTCCTTGATATTTTAGATGTTATTTATAAATCTGAAGGTACGTGCGCAGCAGAGGCTCTAGATGCAGAAAAAGCATTTGATAGGGTAGAATGGGATTATAGGTTTAATGCGCTCAAGTGGCATGGAATGGGTGCCTCTCTTCTTTCCATAATTAATGTGCTATACTCCAATCCTCAAACAGCTGTTTTTGCAAATGGACAAATGTCCTCATACTTTCCTCTATTTAGAGGAACATGCCAAGGTTGTCCTTTATCTCCCCTTCTTTTTATTTTGGCAATAGAACCTTTTCTAGAAGCAATTAGATGAGATAATACTATACAAGGAATAGATGATGGTGGAGTGAAAATAAAACTCATGGCATATGCAGATGATGTTCTTCTGTTCCTTAAAACTCCTGACACTAGTATACAATGCCTGTTGGATGTCATTTCATGGTTTTCACTAGCCTCTGGCTATAAACCTAATAGTGACAAATCCGAAATACTGTCTCTCAAAATATACTGCACCAAACATCACATTCAAACTTTCGGCATGAAATGGTGTCCAATGGGAACTAAATATTTAGGTATTCACATTTCTTCATCTATTAAAGATATCATTAAGCAAAACACTAACACTTTACTTTCCAGAATCAAAGATTTGTGGTCTGCCCATATCTGTCCTTGTGGGGTCACATTGAGTCCATTAAAATGATGATTTCTCCAATCATTTTACATCTTCTGTATATGCTACCAATCTCCCTTCCTTCCTCTTTGTTTAAAGCTATTGATTCATGCCTGACCAAGTTCCTGTGGGGGAGGAAGTGGCACAGAATATCAAAATGTCAACTCAAAAAATCTCCTGCAAAGGGTGAAGTAGGGTTTCCTGATTTTTAAAAATATCATTCAGCCTTTGTCTTGAAACAAACGCACAGGTGGTTTACCCCTACAGAACATAACAATATGCCTGTATGGTTGACCCTGGAGAGAGCCATAGTATCCCCTTTGTCACTCATTGATGGTTATACTCATAAAGGGAAGAATCGACTAATCAAAGGCTCATGTGTTATCTGATCTTTTCGCTACCTCAGAACCTATTTGCATCTTACTGTTCTTAACACTTCGCAGTCATTTTTGCAATTTCTCTGGTTCCATCCCTTGGTTACGGCAAGTCTGTCTTTTGGAAGCCAAGGCTCTCTTAGGGGATTAAGTATGTATATCAATTATTTTTTCATGGAGTGCCATTATCTTTTGATCAATTTGTCACAAAGTTCTCTACTCTGGTTTCCTATTTGTGCCAATATGCTATCATTTTTAATGCACTAATGGAAAACGTTGATGTTTTATTATTTAATTCATCTGCTCCACATAAAGAAAGTTTACAGCACATGCAAAATCTTAATTTTAGTGCCTCCATGTTTTATAAAGTCTTAGCTGCCGAAACATCTCCTGACCCTGTGTGGGGGTCACAAATTTCATGGCACCATGAGTGTAACTTATACAATGAAGATAAAAGTTGTTCCTCAGTGTGGACAAGAATTTCCGGTTCCATGTGTTAAAATTGCGTCAAAAATGGCTGTTTACACATAAAATTGCGGCAAAAATGCCATGGTTTTGCCGCCGCAATCCATGTAAAGGATGCGGGGGACACCCCTGCAACCCCCAGAGCCATTATACCATTTAAGGGTAGCGGGGGACACCCCTGCAACCCCTGCGCCCCTTAAATGGTATAATGGGGTACACCTTTACTGGCTCAAACCGCAACATTTTTGCAGCAATTTTTTTTAAAGTCGTCATTTTTGCCACAAGTTTATTACCGCATACCGAATTTCCCAGGTTACCTCATCAGCCAGATTGCTCCAAACCCTTTACATTTTCTATCACAGAGCTTTCATTACTCCTACTAAACTCTTCTAGTGCAAGGCAGCTCAAAACGACAGATGCTGGAGCTGGCTGTATGCTGAAGGATCATTTAAATATATGTTTGTGGACTTTGTATTCGTGAAGACGTATTAGAAAAACATGTGGAATACAATGAAACTAATCTTCAAGATTCAACATGACTTCTGTTTCAAATTCCTTCTGCTAGGTAGTGCTCTTTTACGAGGAGTTTTAAAAAGTAATGCCTGTCATTTGTTCAATCTCTTCATTTTAGTTGCAATTCAAACTATTTCGGCCAATTGGAAAAACCTTGATCATATTAATCATACAATTTCTTGGAATTCCATATGCAATATGCATAGACTGGAACAATGTAATGCTTCCTGCCTTGCTCTCGTATATAAGCATGAATTGAAGTTGAAGGTGTTCCTCAGCTTTTTATCTAATGCTGATCCTAATTCATAATGTACTGTACCTCATTATAGTATTCTGTCCTTGTCTGCCCCCATCTTGTGTGTATGTCTTTTTTTCGTTTTACGTTATTGTATGTCTTTCTATTTTTTTAATCTCAAAAATGTGTTGCTTTTCAGCAAATCTTATACGGTTACTTGGCTTTCATGAATTCCTATTACCAAATCTGGATCAATTTGTACTAACTATAATATCATCAATTGTTAGATCCACTGATATTATGTATTGCCTTGTATTATATTCTTCAAATATTTTTCTTTCCAATCATAAAAAAATAAAGAAAGTCACTGGAAGCACTATCAACTTATATTCTCTATAGTTTCAAATACCCCTGCAAGGTTTGTATCTATTGCAACAGAGGTACATTGCTAAGAGATGACATGTAGCACTCATGTGATGACAGCACTATGCCTCTTCATGGAAAACTATGAGTCAACGCCCCAGCCTCGAGCCTCAGTCACTGATGGAGTTCCACACAGTTGTGCCTCCGCTCCATGGTGATACTGGCCCCTGCAATGGTGCGGAATGGGATGTGAAGACAACTGAGTGTGGTTGATGATCACTCCTATTTTAGGAAATGCGTGGCAGAGACACTTTTTAGTTAACACAGATGGCCACTGGAGTGTGTGTGTTTCTCTACATGCTCTGTGCTTCTTTAATTATTAGTTACAATCAAAGCTCTGCCAATGGAGGTAGTCTTGTGATTTTCTGTCCCACACGCACCCTTGTCATTCCTGCCATGTGTGTCCCATCACCTCTGTATGCTGCAGTCTTGATGTAGGCACCGTGGGAGGAGGTTGGGTAACATGCAGGAGTGCGGTGTGTGTACAGATATACAGTGATATGATGGTGGGCTCTCATGTACATACCCAGCAGCCACGCCCAGTGTAGGAAAAATCCTTCCCTGAATGGTGGCATGGTTCTCTATGCCAGGATCATTGAGCCATATGTAGAACCAGAAAATCCTGTACACATGTGTGTGTGGCATGATGGCGTGTTGCATTCCTCTTTTGATGAAGACCTGCCCTGTTTTCCTGGGTGGTACAAGGGCTATGTGTGTGCAGTCTGGGGCCCTCAACACTTAAGGGAAACCTGTCTGTTGCATACAACTGTGCCATCTTGTAGTTGAAGGACACGTGATTGGTAGGCAAGGATGTGGGTTGGATCTTCGGTCGCATCATGGCTGTCAAAATCTTTGAGATGATGCAGGCGGAACAGGGCTGGGTGATACAAAGTCCAGGGCAACAGTGTGCTTGAACAGGAATGGAGAACTGCCAGTATGTTTAGCAGGGTGGGGGATTGTGGTAATAGTGTCCCTGTTGGGCTGTATAAAGTTCTCGATTTCTGCCAGCAGGATGAAGCTAGTGAGCATGCCCAGGCAATAGGCACCATGGACCTGCTGATATGGGTGTGTGTGTGTGTAGAGGACTGCCTAGGCCTGCACAGCATCTCTGGGTAGGATCTTTGGGCTCTCCTACCCCTCCTCCTGTCCTGATGCAGCTGCCTAGGGATTTAGGGTGCAGGCCGATGGGCCACCCCGAATGGGAGTTAGGGTGCGACTGATAGGCTTTCTGGATGGGGATGGGAGCTACCTGATGGGCTGCCTGTGGTGAGAAAAGGGTGCACACAGATGGGGTGCTTGGGCTGAAAGCTGTTAGGATATTTGGCATGTTACAGCACAGAGTACAGCACTACTGCACAGGTAGCATACAGCACAGAGTACAGCACTACTGCACAAGTAGCACATTTTTTTTTGCAGCACCACCACAAGGGTGCGGTGCATTGCTATATGGGTTACCAGATTAACAAGGAAAGACAGGCTATTCAGTCAAAAACGATTTTAACATATAAGATGCAAATCTATTTTTACAGTTAAAAGCACACGTGCTCATTTAAAAATGCACACTATTTTTCACCTGAAATGCCTATGGTGCGAGAGACACATTTGAAAATTAACAGCTAACCTATTAACCATTAACCTGACTAATAAAACCTTATTTAACATAACCCACTAATGAAATGTGTTCTCCACTGCAGAATTAGGCATACTCTGAAAACCATTTAAATGTGTGTGCAGATTTTTTTTTCTTCTCTTCTTTGTCTGCTTCTCCGTGTTTTTGTGCACAGTAACTGCAGGAAGAAGGAAGTCAGATTTGCAACAATTGCAAATGTATAAGCAAAGCTATTGTTGAGAGTAGGAGGATGAGAGATGATGGATTTCATTGGGACACGTCATACAGAGGGCTCAGATGAAAGTTTTAGTGGGCAGTATCGGGGAAAAAGACAGGCAGACATTTTTCGGCACTACTGGGGAGAAGACCTGGCTGTGGGACTCCTGACTGAATGCAGATCCCTGCGTCCTGCTACAGTCAAGATTTGGCAGTCGAGATTGGGGAGAGCTGAAAGAAGGACCTTTCCACTGGCTGAGGCGTTCCTATCTGAAAAAGCTGAGAATTCCAGGCAATGACCCCGGTTTGAGAAGGCAAGCGTTCCTTTTTGCTGGAGTTAATCCAAGGGAGCCACATTCACAAAGAGAACAGCCAAAGAGAACAACTAAAAAGATAAGGTAATGAGAAGTGTGGGAGCTGAGTGTGTACGGTAATATGCAGTCAGTGTAGGATTCCTGTGCATGCCTTAATCAAATGCTAATGTTGCAATTTGAGTTCTGTTCTCCGCCACGCTCTTCGCAGTGTGTCATAGACAATGCTTTTACTGTACCATTTTATTTATTTCTGTAAAGAATGAGATCGTGTTTAAATGCAACTTTTATAATACAGAAAAATATTTGAAAACAGACGGGTGGTGTATTTAATATTTACCATTACAATGCCGATGATGTGGGGAGATTTTTAAACAGTGCAATGGTCATTTTAAGACAGATGTGTGCATGTCAGAATCAGTATGAACAGTTGTGAGTGACCGTAGCATAGCTTGTTGGAGGTACATGAGCCAACGGGAAGAGAGACTCTCTGAACATAGCTCCCTACCGTATATAAGGTAGTGGAAATTACCACAAGACTACCATATATAGCTCTCTGTCGTAAATAAGTCAGTGAGTTCGCCCATGGTGGCACACCATCACTATTACTGAAAAATGTGGTCTTCCTAAAATGTAGGTCTGAGGTCTCTCTAGTGATCACACGAAAAATCTAAGCAAAGATAAGGGATTTTGGACATTGGGGCCACAAATAAAACAAGGGAATTATGCTCACCAAAATGCCACCAACCGCGCCTACCAACCACGTATACCAAATATGCAGGTCTGGGTGCTGAAATAATGCATGTCCATTGTATTATTGTTGCACATGGCCAAATCTGAATACAAAGAGTGATTATTGCTAAGTTATTTTTCGGCGGTAATAAAATACCGTCAGGCCCCAAATCTCCACAAAATACCCTACATATTTATGGTGCGTTGCAGGCCGGGAAAGTGATCATAGAGTACCTACTGGGCGTGGCAAGTGTGTCTCACACTGCCATTTGCACATTAAAGGGAACCCATTTTATAATAGCAGTGTGCCACTAAAAACAAATTTCAGAATGTCACAAAGGGAAACCACATTCTCAGATCTAGTGCAATATTTAGAGGCAAAGTTATTTGCAAATGGGAATTGGTCTTCGAATAGCACGTTAGAATGGAGTAACCGCATTCAGGGTGAGGTGCAGAAAGAAAAACTAGACAATATTTTTGCAGAAGGCAGCATAATTCAGGTCTGCCTTACAAGATTATTGAATGCAGCCGATAAAAGTGCAGAGAAAGACTGTTTAATACGGCTATGCGGCAAAATATGGTTTATTTTAAACAAATCCCTGCGAATGCAAGAGAATGATACTCAGCTAATTAACAGGTTAAAGACTGAATTAGAGGGGGCAAGTAAAAATCAGGAAATGTTGAGAGCAGAATTGGATGTATGCCAAAAAGACATGCAATTAAAATGCAGAGACTTTGATACTCAGTTATCCAAAAGCAAGAAACAATTTGAAGATAGTGAGCAAGAATTGGCACACTTAAAAGCCTTAGTGGATCACATTAGGCAGGATAAAGATGAGGTTGTTTCAGAAATGCAGATTTTACAAAAAGAACATTGCGAAAAAGAAGGTGATCTCCAGAGTGCAGAACAAGAAATGATTAAAATGATTCAAGAAAGAGACAAGAGAAATAAAGAGTTCAATGAATGCCAAATGCAAATGTGCGATATGCAGGAGGTGATTAATAAAATGAGTGATGAAAATAATTATTTGCATGATGAAGCCAACAGACTCCTTAAAAAGTGTAAGGACTTAGAACAGCAAATGTGCATTCCCAGGTCCCAGGAGAGGCGGCAGGGCACCACATTCAATGGAGTGGAGGTGAATTCTAGCTATGCCCAAAGAGCTAGTGCCCCAGTGACTGGGCCGGTGACTGAACTTGGTTGCAGCGCCCTTGGGGGATTTGATACTCCCATTGGGGGCAGCCACCAATCTCATACACCTGAAAACAGGATTGAGTCACAAAATAGTGCAATTCCATGCATTGCAACAAGTAGCCCCATAAAAATAATGAAATCCATTAAAGCCCTGATTAAACCATTTAAAAAGGGAGGTGAATGCTGCATTGAGGATCACTTAGAAGCGGTGCATGACATTTTTAAAGCACTCCAGATACCTAGGGAACAGTACAGACAATATTTTCATTTAACTTTAGATGCCCCGACGGCCAGCATCATAAGGGGATTAAATGAACAGCAGAATATGACATGGCTGGAGTTTGAAAAAGAAATTAGGCGTCATTTTTCTCCTTTTCAGTCATTGCAGGAGGCAAAGAAAGTCGCGTACACAATTACTGCTGGACCTAATACATCCCCTCGCCAATTTTTACAAGATTTAAAAAGAGCATTCTCTCGCTTTGATGTATCTTTTGACTCAAATTCCAATGAGTTTAAAACCGCATACTTCTATGGGCTACAGAAAGACATCATATCCCAATTGGTCCGTGAATTTGACCGTGACAAGTCCCTTGAATGGATTGTACATCAAAGCACAAAGCTATATGAGGTACTCTATTGTCAGGGTAGAGAAAGTGATAAAATGAAAGATACCAGGCCTAAATCTAAAGAACCCTCAGCCACAGTAATGGAAATCAGGTCAGCCAAAATGTCCCTTGAGTCTGCTCAAAGCCAAGGTAAAAATAATGTGACACCTGAACAAAGGGGTAATCAACAAAGATCGCCATTTCCTGTACCAATGTTCCAAACACATGATCCTAGTAATAGAGAGAGCTACATCAGCCCTAGATATTTAGGGGATAGACCCCGGGTAGGATATCGGCCTGATATGGCAGGTATGAACAATAACCAGAGACAAAATCAAGATCAAAGAAATGATGGTCCCTACCAGTCATTGGGGACACAGAGCAGATTTGATCCCAGCACCATGATATATGGTAATCAGGATAGGCCCCGATATGTGGATCGATTTACTGATAATGGAAATCAACATAGGGGCCAGTACCCACAATCTGAGAGACAGGACATGAGGCAAAACGTGAACTACAATCCACGCCAGTACAATGATTCCCCACCAGGGGACTATAATCAAAGGATGGGTGCAACCCGCTCCCCTCCACAAATAAATCAAGAGTTCAGAAACCATCCCAACCGACATCAATCACCTGAGAGGTATCAGAATAGATCCAATCAGGGGGAAAACAACCAATATCGACCTAGGCCACAGAAAGAGGATCCTAGAGAGATGGAAAGGTTCCAGTGCCTTGAGGCCCAAGTGAAAATGTTAGCTGAGCAAATAGGAAAGCTCTATACAGCGCAAAAACAACCTTCCAAAGAGGGGGCTGATGGCCATAGCAATGACCGGGGGGCTTCCGAAAAGTGACTAAGTACTCATGATAACTGCAGTGCCAAAATGACAGATTGCTCTGATATAATTTTGCATAACAACTCTGAGATGACTAATGGATTAAAAATGAAAGTACCAGTAAATGAAATTGTGATAGAAAGTGCAAATACTTCTAAAAAAGAGGTACGGTTTAACTTAGAGCTAAATAAAACAGTAAAGATTTGCACAAATGAAAAAGAAACATTAGGAATTCCAAAAGAACAAAGGAACAGATTTAAGAAAAATGACTCATGCATGGGGAATATCAGTGAACAGGGGGTAAGTGGGGATGCCATAGCTCCTTCCCTGGGCAAGCAAAACAATGACCAAACACAGACAGAAAAAGGAAATACTCACAAGGAGGGTACAAGTCAAGCACCTGAAGAATTCTTTGAGCCACATATTTTTGAAGAGGCTGAAAGGCTGGTATTACACTAAATGATCACAAATGCACAGAATTAAAAAATGACAAATTGCTGAATGATGTTGTTACACATGTTCAGTTGGAAGGTTGTAATGTGGTCTCTGATGTTACCCAGATGGATGGGCGAACAGTGGCCACACTCCAAAAAACCTCTGAACATGGAGAAATGAATAAAATATCTCGCACAGAAATGGGTAAAAAGGAGGGAAAAATGTCTTTTCATTTACCAATGTGCTTAGCCAAAAGTGAAAAAGATCTGAGAAAGGTGAGCCCTGAAATCAGTAAGAATTCACATTTCTTATGTGTATTAGAGGAAGTTGAGGACAGATATTATGCACCCATCACTGTAGAAGAAAAATGCCACACCTTCGCTATGATTGACACTGGCGCACAGGCCACAATTATGTCCAAGGAGCTGGTAAAGAGTATCAATGAAGGGAGGCCTCCACAGAGTCAGATCACAGTGAAGGCAATTCAAGGCCCAGTGCATAACTTTAATGGGGAGGAGGTGCCCATCATAGGTGTAACTGAGGTTGACATAAAAATAGGAAAGCACAGAATGAAACAAGAGGTATTGATCACATCTATTTGTGAAATTCCATTTCTGATGGGGACAGATTGCCTGAAAAGATTGTCTCCTCTCATAGATGGGGTGAATGGAGTGCTGTGGTCCTTAACCAAAAAACCATTGAGGCCTAAGAAACTAAAATCACAGAACAGCAATATAAATGAATGTCACACCGTTGCCAAAACAAATGATGCTGTGGAGGTATATCTCCAGAATAGCTGCATACCTAGTGTCACTGTTATATTAATGTGTCAAGACAAAATGCAGAGCGACAATGAAAAACTACCTGTACAAATATACTTGGACCCAAGGAAAGATTGGCAGACTGCCATAGATGAGCACACATTACGTTTCTATTTAAAAGAGAAAACATGCAAACAGAATATTGCTCCTAAAACAGATTCAGAAAAACACATTACCACTCTGGCAGAAATACACATGGAAGATGAGCAACCATGGGTTCATGTTGGTATAAATGATTATCTTAAAACAATAAAAGCCACTTTAGCACTTGAACATGAAAGGAGTTTCATTAATGAGAAATTGTTGCAAAAAATTATGGAGAGGGAAGAAATCCCGAAATTTAGGATTAAAAACCAATATGTTTCTGGGTTGGACAGTCCAGACTTTGAAAACCGAATTGCAGGCAGATGCATGCTTAAAATTAGCATTGGGCAGAAAACAATTTACCATAATGTATGGATAGTGAGTGGAGCACAAAATGAATTTTACATGGGCAATGACATCATGCACAGAATGTGTATGGTGTTAGATTTACTTAATCAAAAAATATGGTCACGCCTAGGTGGTCCGGCACCTGAATTTGAAGACAAAAGAAGGGCTTATCATTGTGCACAACTGGTTCCTTATGCAGTCGAATTACAAATGAGGAAAAATACTATTATTCCTGCATTTACAAAACAGTTTGCAATAACACTGAAATGCAAAAATAGACAGCAGATGAAAGGCTCTGATGCATTTGTATGCCTGAATGAATCCATAAAACAGCAAGGCCTGGATTATGAATACATTCCATTGGTAGACATTGGTGAGGGATCTGTAAAAATCATGGTAAATAATAAAGGTTGTCAGGATATTCATTTAGAGGAAAACTCCCCATTAGGAATGGCCATACAAAAATCACATTATACGGCAGATTTAAATAACATGGTGATTGGGAATATTCCTGAAAAATATGTAGATGCCAAGGGCGAGTTGCCAGAACACCTGGACTCTCAGCCCAAAGGAATATTTAAAATTCATTCTGTGTATCCTTATGATTCGAATGAGACAGTGTGCTGCCATCAAGAGGATTGCATAATATTTAATTTAAATGAAAATGAAACAGGAAATCAGCCCATTGAAGTGGAAGCTGATATGCCAAAATATTTAAAAGTGGCAGCTCTACAAAAAGACACAGCCACACAGTTAGAGGAAAGCGCTGAGATTCCTTTACCAGAAGAGTTTCCAGAATTTTCCAAAATGGTAGAAGAGCAGATCTCCTTAGCGGATGCATGTGACAGCGATAAGGATAGAGACGACCTGAGGGAAATATTTATGGAGTTTAAGGATGTATTTGCAAAAGATGCTTATGATTGTGGTTTAACTGATTTACATGTGGCCACACTACCAGAAGGTTGTAGCAGAAATCCAGTGTTTGTACGCCAGTATAGACTACCGCTGGCATGTTTAGAATCATTGGCAGAGATTATTAAAAATTTGGAATCACGGGGAATAATCAGGCCCATTCATAGCACATCCAATACGCCTATTTTAGGTGTGTTAAAGCCAAATGGTCAATGGCGGCTGTGTGCAGACTTAAGAGAGTTAAATAAAAGAGTACCAGTATCTAGATGGCCACTACCATTCATTGATCAGGGCCTAGCTCAGATACATGGTTCAAATGTATTTACCACGTTAGATCTCACATCTGGATATTGGTGTGTGCCATTGGCAGAGGAGATACAACACTTATTTTCCTTTACATTCGACAGGACTCAATATGCCTGGCTTAGAGCTCCGTTCGGGTACATCAATAGTGGGAGTGAATTTGGCATATTTTTGAGAAAGGCCATGCCGGATGCAGCGGAAAGAGGAACAATAGTTTATGTGGATGATGTCCTGATAAAAAATGAAAGCCTGAAAAGCCATTTTGATGAAATAAGACATGTGCTTGGCCAATTGCAGAAAGCAGGCGCCAAAGTATCTTTGCAAAAAGCACAATGGTGCAAGAAAAAAGTGAACTTTCTAGGGCATGAAGTGACTGAACGTGGGCTAAATCCACAAAGGAAGAAAATAGAGGCCATACAAAGATTAAAAGATCCTAAAGATGTGAAAGGAGTAAAACGTTTATTAGGGATGACAGGCTATAACAGAAAGTTCATTGAGAATTATGCAGAAATCACTCAACCATTGACTAAACTGCTTAAACTAAATACTCCCTGGAGATGGGAAAGAGAGCAGTCTGATGCAGTGGCTAGATTGAAGGAATGTCTTGTAAAGGCACCATGTTTAGCATACCCCATAAAGGACAGGGATTTCTTTATAGAAATAGGTTTTTCTGAACATTGTATGTCAGCAGTATTATCACAAAAACACGATTTGAATCACAAAACCATTGCATATGCAAGTAAGGCATTTTCCCAAGTTGAAATGAGATTTAATGAATGTGAAAAGGCCCTATTAACCACTGTGTGGGCGCTACAACATTTCCGCCCCATTGTTCAGGGAGAAAAGGTGATTATTGAAACAAATCATCAACCTTTGCAATTTTTAGAGAGTAAAAGAATTAGATCAGGCAATCTAGCGCAATCCAGAATCACTTCATGGACGCTGGCATTACAAGGTTTTCCCGTAGAAGTGAGATATGGACAAAATAAAAAGAGCCCAATTGCTCAAGGGTTAGCTGACTTACATGATTGTGCAGCTGAACAAATACCAAATGAAATGGAAGTGGAAACTAGTTTGCAGGAATTTGAACAATCATCACACAAAGCTTTTGATGAAAAAACATGCAAGGATTTACCAACTGTATATGTGGATGGTTGTGCCTTTCACATTGAAAATGACAGTAATAAACAGTTAGTGGCAGGAATAGGAAATGTCTGGTTGAAATGTGAAGGCGTTCCCAGTATAGGGATGAGGATTGGAGATAGGAGCAGTCAGGTGGCGGAATTGGCAGCCATCTATAAAGCAATTGCTACTGCAGTTGATAAAAAGTTCAGTGAAATTGTCCTGGTGACTGATTCTGACTATGCACGGAATACCTTTGTGGAGTATTTGCCTGGTTGGAAAGCAAGAGGCATGGTTACATACAACAAAAAGCCACTTAAACATGGAAAAAATGATACAAGCCATAGACAAATTGGTGTCAGAAAATAATTTAACAATATACTGGAGAAAAATTCGTGGGCATTTAAAAACACCAGGAGAGGATAAGGAGGGAAATGATAAGGCAGGCCATCTGGCTAAGATTGGGGCTGTGATGGGAGAATTGCTACCTATTGATTATTTAATGGGTGAAATACAAATTGATGCAGTCACACGTTCTAAAGCACCAAAGGAGGTAGATCAACCGGTGGTGCAGTGGAGCCATGACACGCCAGACCAAGATTTGATTGAGGCACAAAAGAATGATCACATTTTGGGAATCTATTATAATCATTTGATAGATCCTGAACAAAATCCTTTAACAGAAAATGATTGTATGGGAAAAGAAGAGTTGAGGGTGTTATTAAAGAACAAAACATGAATCAGATTACAGGATGGACTCATGATTAGAGAGTCCATAACAGGACAAATACAGTGGGTAGTACCCCTTTCATTCAGAGGACTGATGCTACACCATGCACATGATGCCATAACTGCGGGCCATAGAGGTTCACAAAAAACATTAGAAATATTAAAAGATTATGCTTACTGGCCACATATGTCCCAAGATGTGGAATTATATACTAGAGGATGTCTAGTATGCGCCCAATTTAAACCTGCTTCACCAATGCATAGAGCACCATTGATGAAAAGAGGCCTAACTCTCCCATGGTCAGATTTGCAAATAGACTATGTAGGTCCTTTAAAAAGGTCGAGCAGGGGACACCGTTATATTTTGAGTGTGGCATGTTTGATGTCGAAGTGGATTGAGTGCATTCCTGCACCAGATTGTAGTGCGCAAACAGCAGCCACATTGCTGGTGAACCATGTGTTCTCAAGGTTTGGGTTGCCACAAAGAATTGAGTCAGACAGAGGAAGTCATTTCACAAGTGCTCTAATGAGTAAGGTATGGCAAATACTAGGTGTGAAAAGGAAACTACATATCGCATATCGGGCGGCGTCTTCAGGTACAGTTGAAAGAAGCAATAGGTTTGTTGTGGATATTTTAAAGAAATTTGTGGCAGAAGCAGGTTCCAGCTGGGATTTGCGTTTACCATTGGTTTTGATGGCAATCAGGTCGACTCCTGCCAAAGTAACAGGTGTTAGCCCCCATGAGGTCTTAACAGGTAGGAAAATGGTGTTACCACAACACCTACTATACAGAACACATGAGCAAACCCTTGTGAGTGCATCCACAGTTCATGAATATATTGATGAACTGAGGAGACATTTGCAACATGCATTTGCTTTTGTGCAGAGAAATCTGGAAAGAGCTGCTGACAGTGCAAAGTCATATTATGATAAAAAGATATCAATAAAGGAATACAGTGTAGGGGATCAGGTGTACAAGTTTCATTTTGGAAAAAGTAAACAGAAAAATTCTAAATTTCTAGCAGCCTGGCAGGGGCCATTTCGAATTATAGATAAGGTCTCTCCTGTAGTGTATAAAATTTTGAAAAATGAAGGTGAAACAGCAATAGAGTAGTTTGTCCATGTAAATCAAATAAAACCATGCCATCCCAGACATGAGATCAGGCAGCTTGAGCATGTAGAGACAGATAAAGTCCCTTAAAAAAAAAAAAAAGGAGAAAATAAGTGGATGTAGTCAGGAGGCAGTGACAAAGAAGTTAAAAAAAAAAAGTTGATTGTTATGATGGCACATAAACACTGTAATATATGTAAAAATATATAATATAAATAAATAAATAAATAAATAAATAAATAAATGCACATATAATGGAAGCTCATGGTTGGTGTGCAGAGAGAAAGTGTGTTAAATATTGAATATCTGCTTGTTTTCTTTTAACTTGTGTTTAATTTCAGAAAAAAAAAAAATGAAATATTTTTACCAAGGATGTTTTATTTTTGGCAAAAGGATGAAGTTAGTATTATGCTATGTACTTAATTTGTTTATTTTCTATTTTGATTTAGACAATTAACATTATTTGGTCGGAGGTTTCGAGATCAGAGCCCACGGGAGAGACGATGGAGTGCTGGAGTCCCCTGGATGAAGACCAAAAGATGCCTGCCTCCAGGTGGAGGTGAAGACAAAATAACCGGAATGCCAAAAGAGATGACTGCTGTGGATTCAAGATTGCCAAGATGAAAAAATACTGGAATGAACCGAATAACATCGCTGGTCGGGACATACCAAAAGAGACAAAACAAAAGTTCCGGCATATGAAGTTCCACGTATTTATTATTTTAATTATTTATTTTAATTTGTTATATTAATTATTTGTTTTAGTTAGTTGTTTTATTTCGTTGTTTTTAATTGACTTGGAAAATTTAAACTTAAAGTAATGCCACTTCCACTGAGAAGGCAAATGTGGAACATTTTATGAACTGATGGACTCAGATGAAATGTTGATTGCAAATTTTTCATTGATGCACATGAATATTCATTTTGTTGGATTGCTATATTGTAAAAAAAAAAAAAAAAAAAGAGAGAACAAGTTGTTTTTAGGAATTGGCTTGGATTGTAGCCAAGTTCTAAAAACAAAAGGAGGGTATATGTAAGGATATTTGGCATGTTACAGCACAGAGTACAGCACTACTGCACAGGTAGCATACAGCACAGAGTACAGCACTACTGCACAAGTAGCACATTTTTTTTGCAGCACCACCACAAGGGTGCGGTGCATTGCTATATGGGTTACCAGATTAACAAGGAAAGACAGGCTATTCAGTCAAAAACGATTTTAACATATAAGATGCAAATCTATTTTTACAGTTAAAAGCACACGTGCTCATTTAAAAATGCACACTATTTTTCACCTGAAATGCCTATGGTGCGAGAGACACATTTGAAAATTAACAGCTAACCTATTAACCATTAACCTGACTAATAAAACCTTATTTAACATAACCCACTAATGAAATGTGTTCTCCACTGCAGAATTAGGCATACTCTGAAAACCATTTAAATGTGTGTGCAGATTTTTTTTTCTTCTCTTCTTTGTCTGCTTCTCCGTGTTTTTGTGCACAGTAACTGCAGGAAGAAGGAAGTCAGATTTGCAACAATTGCAAATGTATAAGCGAAGCTATTGTTGAGAGTAGGAGGATGAGAGATGATGGATTTCATTGGGACACGTCATACAGAGGGCTGAGATGAAAGTTTTAGTGGGCAGTATCGGGGAAAAAGACAGGCAGACATTTTTCGGCACTACTGGGGAGAAGACCTGGCTGTGGGACTCCTGACTGAATGCAGATCCCTGCGTCCTGCTACTGTCAAGATTTGGCAGTCGAGATTGGGGAGAGCTGAAAGAAGGACCTTTCCACTGGCTGAGGCGTTCCTATCTGAAAAAGCTGAGAATTCCAGGCAATGACCCCGGTTTGAGAAGGCAAGCGGTCCTTTTTGCTGGAGTTAATCCAAGGGAGCCACATTCACAAAGAGAACAGCCAAAGAGAACAACTAAAAAGATAAGGTAATGAGAAGTGTGGGAGCTGAGTGTGTACGGTAATATGCAGTCAGTGTAGGATTCCTGTGCATGCCTTAATCAAATGCTAATGTTGCAATTTGAGTTCTGTTCTCCGCCACGCTCTTCGCAGTGTGTCATAGACAATGCTTTTACTGTACCATTTTATTTATTTCTGTAAAGAATGAGATCGTGTTTAAATGCAACTTTTATAATACAGAAAAATATTTGAAAACAGACGGGTGGTGTATTTAATATTTACCATTACAATGCCGATGATGTGGGGAGATTTTTAAACAGTGCAATGGTCATTTTAAGACAGATGTGTGCATGTCAGAATCAGTATGAACAGTTGTGAGTGACCGTAGCATAGCTTGTTGGAGGTACATGAGCCAACGGGAAGAGAGACTCTCTGAACATAGCTCCCTACCGTATATAAGGTAGTGGAAATTACCACAAGACTACCATATATAGCTCTCTGTCGTAAATAAGTCAGTGAGTTCGCCCATGGTGGCACACCATCACTATTACTGAAAAATGTGGTCTTCCTAAAATGTAGGTCTGAGGTCTCTCTAGTGATCACACGAAAAATCTAAGCAAAGATAAGGGATTTTGGACATTGGGGCCACAAATAAAACAAGGGAATTATGCTCACCAAAATGCCACCAACCGCGCCTACCAACCACGTATACAAAATATGCAGGTTTGGGTGCTGAAATAATGCATGTCCATTGTATTATTGTTGCACATGGCCAAATCTGAATACAAAGAGTGATTATTGCTAAGTTATTTTTCGGCGGTAATAAAATACCGTCAGGCCCCAAATCTCCACAAAATACCCTACAAAGCCTAGGTGCTGGATGAGAGGTTGCCTGGGGAAAGGCAGGGGTGTAGGCTGATGAGCTCTCTGTGATGGGGGCCTGATTGCTGGTAGGTGGGCTTCTTGTGGTCAGGTGAGGTGTAGGTTGATGGGCTGCCTGTGGTGGAGAAAAGGCTGCAGGCCCATGTGCCTGGAGGGGATTAGGTGATGAACCTCCTGGTTTAATGGCCGGGGGGCAGGCTGGACTGATGTGTGGGGCTGCTGCTACAGAGCCTGGCCAGGCATTCTCCCCAGCTGCTTGAGGATGCAGAGATGATTTCTTCCAGGGTGTGAGAAGTGGCACTGTGTTAGA
Source organism: Ambystoma mexicanum (assembly GCF_040938575.1). NCBI lineage: Eukaryota > Metazoa > Chordata > Amphibia > Caudata > Ambystomatidae > Ambystoma > Ambystoma mexicanum. Next base: position 684,827,266 of record NC_090929.1, on the reverse strand, counting down.
AAGTTGTTTTTCGTGTGCTCTTTACACCATCTGAGCGCCTGGAGACTGCCCTGGGGTGGTAGCAGTGCGCGGTATAAATCAACATAACATAACATAACATCTATTTGTTAATTTCTTCCATATGTGGCTTGATTTTCGTTTGGTGCCGCTATGGCTGAATTGGCTGTTATGCCCCTCCTGTGCTGGGAATCCACCTTTATAATTGTGATTTGCACATGCTCTGGACAGTGGTATATCTGAGTCAGTAAAGACGCACATCAATTCCGTGTGGTTTCAATTCCTTGACGTTATGTTATTCACGCCGGTCTTTTCAGGCGTAAAGTGGAAGCATTCTGCACATTCAGAGGAAAATATAGCGCAGGGTAAAAGTAAGGTGTAAAACGGTTCTGCCTTACCCTTCCGCTCTGTGGGACTTGGAAAATGACCCATATGAGTTTGTGGGCTGCCAGAGCAAGGTCAGAGGGGATGTAGGCCACCAGCAGGCAAGGAAATGGGCAGACTAGCTCTGCTTTTTTAAACACATCTGCAGCCATCTCCTACCTGTTAAACTATGAGCCATCCTATTTGACTACAGCATGCCAAAATGGCATGCCTTGCCATATGTCTGATTGATTTGAATGTGCAGTTTTATGACTGGCTACATAATTTGTGTTGTCTGTGTGAGATCCACATTGAAAGCCTCTGCCAAAATACGCTGGAGTTGACCACACTTGACTTATTTTAGTAGTGATGTGATTTGCTGCTAGATCGCAAAGCACCGAACTAAGCGACGCTGCCAAAGAGGCTGTGGCGGGCCAAGAATCAGAAGATGAGACGTCCCACATTTCTCTGTTTGTGTGTTTGGGAATCTTATATACAGCCAGTGCTCTGCACGGGATCATTACAAAATAGACAATGCCCAAAATGTTGAAGCCGAAAATATTGAAATTCGAGATCCCCAATTTTACCACATATGTATGTGGAGGGTGGGAATCCACCTTTATAATTGTGAATTGCACATGCTCTGGACAGTGGTATATCTGAGTCACATCAATTCCGTGTGGTTTCAATTCCTTGACGTTATGTTATTCAGTTTATAGTGATATAGGTGAACATAAAACAATAACATAAAACAATGACAGCTAAAGATAGCATACACCAGGCGATAGAGAGCATCACAGCAAATAGGGGGAGCAACCGTGCATCGAAGGGTTACGCAGGGTGATGGGGTGAGGGTCTGAATCACTGCGCAATCACGCCGGCTTGAGTTACAAAACTTCATATAACGTACCAACTTCAAGAACAAACCTCCACGGCTTGATTTTGATGGACAAGTGCCGCAGTGCACAAAAGCAGCATCCTTGATATGTCTGCTGCTTTCACGTTTTTCATTAAGTTCCATTGAAATGCCTTGCCACCTGTAGGCCTAGATGAAATTGTTTGATGACTACCTGATTTGTCCAAATCTGAGTTTTTGGTCCAGACTACAGCAGCCGCACCCATCTTATAAAGTCCATGCCCAGGTCTGAGCATCATAACAGTTCAAACATAAATCCCCAGTCCACTAAATTGAAAGCCTTCTCTGCGTCAAGTGAGGCCAACACAACTCGCACCTGTTCAACAATGTCATCCATGATTATAAACAGACGCCATAGGTTGTTTTGAGTGGACCAGCCTTGGATAAATCCCACCTGATTGGGTAGCACCAGTGATGGCATAGAGGGGAGTCGTCTGTACGCCAGAAGCCACGCTAATATTTTGTTATCTGTGTTTGTTAATGACAAAGGCATGTATGATGAGCACTTCACAGGGTCCTTATGTGGCTTCAACAACTCTGTGACAAGGGCGACTTGAGTGGAGTTCGGCAACCCTTTGGAGGCGAGAGCCGCCTCATAAATCGGCATCAAGTGGGTTATAATTAAATCTGTGTATTCTTTATAAAATGCAGCCGTTATGCCATCCATGCCAGGGGCTTTGCTATTGGGCCAGGATTTGATAACACGCTTAAGCTCTTCTTTCGTTATATGTGCATTCAGGGTAATTGCCACCCCAGCCACCCCATCTAAATGCTCACTGACCTCCTGACTGCCAGCCTTGGATTTCGAGGAGTACAGTTCCAAAAAATAGTATTCATCTCTTGTGAATCCCTGAGCATCCTCCCTGTGCCATCATCAACATCAACTATATTTGCAGTAAGCCGTACCTGCCTAATCACCCATGTGAGCATCCTATTAGGCCTATCCACCTCGCTGTATGCAGCCGCTGCTGTGTGGCTATCCAGAATTTTGTCCTCTCTTTCAGATAGTGCAGAGAACTCCCTTCTGGCTGCCATCAGTTTCCCCTTCACCCCAGGGTCAGGCGAGGCCTGTGTAGCTGTTCTGGATATCCTTTACCAAGGAGGACAAGGACCCCTGCAGGGACCTCACAACCCCACCTTCTCTTGAAAGACAACAGCTGACGACATAAACCTTAAAGGCCTACAATATAGTGTGTGGATCTGGGACTGATCAGACATTGTTCTGGAAGAACACTTGTATATCCTGCTCAATATTGTTCCTAAAAATCTGGTCATCTAGAGCTGGAGCCTTAAATCACCATCTGCTTGCCTTGGGCCTCCCTCTCAGGGTGGAGAAGGCCACCAACACTGCTGAGTGGTCAGAGAGTGTCCTAGGAAGGATCCTAGTGTCTGTCATAGCCTTCAAGGAGACCATGATATAATATATTCTGGAGGTGGTATTGTGTACCCACGAATAAAAGGTATATTCCCTCCCTTCCAGGTTCCAGAAACGCCAGGCATCCACCAGCCTGTAATATTCAGCAATAGTGTTCCATGTAGTAATAGATTTTGGCAGTGTAGTCTGTGTCATGGTGGTTCTATACATAACAAGTGTCAGCGAGAGGCTAAAATCACCCGCCCAATATGGTTTCATACATCGGATAAGCATGGGTAAAGTTAGTGCATGTCTGAAAACTCTGGAGTTTCAGTTTTTGGCGCATGCACATTTATCTGATCATGCAATTTAATGCAATTTAAAGTGCAGGGACCTATGAATATATTTTGCCACTCCCCGGAAATGGAATGTAAAGGATGAGTCTGAATTCTTTTGCGTTTGTGAACCCGTGAATTTTCCATGACATTAACACAATCTCGTTGCTCATTGTTCATATGCATAGTGCTTCGTTGAAGACCTGTGATCAAGCAAGAGTCTAGGTTTCCCGTTGAAAGAGAAGCTGCCAGGATGGATGGTCCTATCATCCCCAAATGCGTTCACCATGATAAGAACCAACAATTTCACTGTGTAAGAACAACTTAACCCCAAACTCACAATCCCCACACCCTCCCATGCCAGAAACTCAAGCATACCGGCTATCTTACCAAACCCACCAACACGACACCTAACTGGCAAACAATGCACACACGCAGTTACTGTGTAAAAGGGGATCGACTTCCAGCCACTACAGCTCCATACATCAGGCACCCCCCCCCCTAGCTTTGACACTTCCCATCCATATACAGGATTATTTGTCAATGGGTGTGTCACGGTGGGCCATGATGAGACACATCAAGTTCCAGGCCATTAGTTCATTAGCAAGGTGATCTCGAAGGAGGACCTACAGGTCCGGCAAGTCCCTCGCAAACCTTGCTGCAGCTTTAGGGTTCGTAAAGAACTGAGTCCTGCCTCCATTGACTATTTGTAGCTTCACAGTAAATAGCATGGTGTATCTTACATTTTGTGAATGATCACCTTGTGAATGGTCTTCCGCTGCTCCTAAACTTGAGAGCTGAAGTCTGGAAAGATCTTAATAACAGATCACCCCCATCTCAGTTTGCCCTTTTCCATGGAAGCGCGCAGGACCACATCTCTGTCCCTGTAACAAAATATTCGAGTAATGATTGATCATTCAGGGGCCACGGGAAGGGGCCTCGGTGTGAAGGAGCAATGGGCTCTTTCACCATAAGCATCGAGGAGACTGGGGGCCATCAAGCATACCCATTCGCAGTTTCACCACAAATGTGTCCATATTATCAATGACTATCATCTCCGGTACACCCACGGTTCGTATATTATTTTGCCTGGACCTGCCCTCCAGATCGTCATTTTTAGCCTTGACACTCTTCACTGTTTTTGGAGGCTCACCACCTCTTTCAGCAATATGGCCATTTTGTCCACGCTGTCACTAATCCTTCATTCTGCTGTGAATATTCTGCCACAAAGCTTCTCAATTTGGACCTCCGACTGCTCGACCTTGCAGGAGAGGGTGTCTATTTTCATGCTTAAGTGTCTGTACTGTCCTTCAGGGCCAGGAGGGTTTGGTTAAGGAACGTGATGTCCACCCCTGGGGCGCAGGATGAGGGCTCAACCTGCCACAGGGCTGGGCCAGCTTTAGCGTAGTGCTCCATCTTGGCCTGTTTCTTTGGGTTCACCATGTCTAATGCCCGACCCAGAATGCTCAATGAGGACAGTACAGTGAGAGCCTTGACACTTTCAACTGTGGGGCAGGTCCGGCTTGCCCCCGATACAGTATCCTCAGAGGTTACTCCCTGCAACAGGTGCACTGCAATTCACACTTATGAGGCAGGCCCCACACCAGCAAGTCAGTCAAGGCACTCCGGGGCAATCCCTTCCAGCTTCACTCTGGTTCCCCCACGAAGGCCTCAGGGGTTGGTGTCAGAAGAGGGGACAGTCACCTCTTATGTTGGTGGGAGAACCCTTAGCACAGTCATAGCAGTGTGTGCAGCAACATGGCCCCAAACTGTGACTTCTGGAGTGGCAGGGCAACCCAGGAGAAAAATCTACTGCGTTGGGTTGTCTTCTTACCTCCATCAGAGTGGCTCCCAGCATGCTGGGCCCTCAAGGCACATCCAGAGCAGAGGAGGATCAGGCTGACAGGCCTCAGTTTTGCAGCTCTCCAGGGACTCTCCAGTCCGATTCACACCCAGGTCTGAGGAGGATTAAGCAGGTAGGCCTCTGTGGCGTAACACCGGGACACAGATTGCAGGGCCCGGACAGATATCGAGGGCCTGCTCGTTCGGAGATCGAGGCAACCCATCGATGATGGGGCGATGCTGCACTGTGCTTGGATGCTGATTTTTCCCCAATAGGGGCAGGAGACAGCCAGAGCACAGACTGCTCACAGTTTGGCAGCGTGAGGCGATGGGACACAGGTGTGACCGCCCTCTGTTGTGCAGAGAGCTCTTGGAGCCCATGTGCTCAGGGTGCTCACAGCAGATTGTGTGGTAAGTCGCTCTGGTCAGCGGAGCATTTCAGGGGCCATTGACGGGCTCATTCGGTGCCCCTTACACTCTGGTGCAGATATTGCAGAGATGCCTTGCAGCATGCTGCGGGAAGTAGGATATTTTATGAGAATTTGCGGCCAGCCTGCCGAAGCCTTCTCAAGCAGTGGCCATCTGGTAGCCGTGCAACAGAGCCACCTATACTGACCTGCTCTTTTTACATATGTGAAAGATTTCATGACTTCATTCATGACTCCATGATCTTGTCTCAGAATAACCTGTGATGGTTCATGGAGGAGTTACCCCTACAGCGGGTGTGGCTGCTGGGTACGTAAATTAGAGCTCACCAGCATGTCACTGTTTATCTTTGTATACCCCAATCCTACATGTGATGCCAAATCCTTCCACTGCACATTGATCAAGGCTACATCATGCAGAGGTGATGGGACACGCATGGGCTGTCAAGACTAGGGCGTGCATGGGTCAGATATCACTGGGATCCTTCCGCCGGTGGAGCAGTGCTTATTACTCTCATGTTGCAAGGGATAATTCAAGACCCAAAGAACACATATGGAAACACCCACTCCAATTCCCACCTTTGGTGAACAAAAAATGGCTCTGCCACTACTCTTCCTTCCTGGTAGATTTATCATCAACCACACTCATTTGGGTACACTCCCCATTCAGCACTGGTGTAGGGGCCTGCTTTCCTGTGGAACTGAAGCTCAGCTGTGTGAAACTACATGCGTGCAGTGGAGTGTCAGAAGAAAAAGACAGGCTCAATTGTTCCATTCTGAACTTGGTTTTAATATCTAAATAATATGAAAACTGTCTCACTTTCCCTATACGATGGGTTTCCCCTCACTTTCCCTAAATTATGGGTTTCCCTACCTAATAGAACTAAACTAGGGTGTTTGTCAGTCAGTTGTGAAGTCCAAAGAATAGTCTGTCCTCTGTTGAAAGCTTGCCTACACTGATCCTACCACTAATTCAAAACAACTAAAGTCCAGGAGAATGACTCCTATTTCCTGTGGCTGCTTCTTCAGTGGGTTTTGATCAATATAGAATATTTATATCGTCTTTGGCTATCACTTGAATTTGTTTAATTCACTTAAGGGATTTTTCCAATTCTCTTGGTCTCTCTTCTTTTGACTTTTCAAATTTCTCCTTAAACACGTTCCTCTTCCTTGAGGTTCCTTTACTCTGGCTTTGACACATACACTTGAAAGACTCTCTTTATCTGAAATCCAATTTGTACATTTAGTATTATGAGAAATCTTATTCTTCTCAGATTTCTCATTCCTCTTATCACCTGGCTTTTCACTGGGACGTGTATGATGAAACCAGTGATGATTCTATCTCTTTTTATTACTCTGCTTCTCACTGGGACGAGTATGAAGAACCCAATAATGATTCTCACTCTTCTGGTTACTTTGCTTCTCATTGGGATGAGCATGCTGGATCCAGTAATAATTCTCACTCTTCTGATTACTTTGCTTGTCACTGGGATGAGCTTGATTGACCCAGTAATGATTCTGACTCTTCTGGTTACTTTGCCTTTCACTGGGATGAGTATGATCGACCCATTAATGATTCTTACTCATCTGATTACTTCACTTCCCACTGGTGCGACTTTGAATATAGTATTCGTTATACTTTTTAGCCTCACTGGGTTTCCCACTTTTCCCATTACCTTTGTGGTGTTCGGACTGCTTCACCGGGTAGGTAGTTTGCGTCTTGGATTCTTCTCTGTGGATTAGGATGGCAACTTCCTTTGTCTCTTCCTCTCCCTCAGATATGATACATCCTGCGTTGTCACTTTGTGTGTGGTTACAATGTGTGGGAACCGTTTCCCAGTATTTACTCCTCCTTTGTCAGGTCTGGCTGTTTCTTCCCAGAAACCTGCACTCGTGCGCTCCTCAGGTCTGGTGTCTCTTCCCAGAGACATGCACTTGTGTGCTCAGCTCGCCAGAGCTTTGCTTTTTCCTAGTGCGACTTGGGCACTGCTGTATACAAACCTCCTCGCATAGGAAACCTTGCCTTCTTTTTGCTCTCTTTCTCTTCACTGCCAAAGCAGTTTTGAACTTCCCGGGTTTATCTCTCTTTCCTTGTGTCTCCTCTTCCAATACGTATCATGCTGTCCTGCAGCTTCTCCTGCGTAACTTTGTAGTCCATCTTTTGTGTTGGACTGGTGCTCATTATTGTTACCTAGGTTTTCTTCATGACAGTACTTTGCCAGTGCTTTTTCTCAGGTGGAGTATCACAGTAACAAAGGAATAGTGATTTGTCCTGTTTTCTTCCAGCAAGCTTCACTAACTCTGGTTGTTGAGTGATTTGGGCAGGGAGATCCTCATCGAAAGAGGAATCCTTGTCCACACGGGTTAGTCACTCCAGGTCCCGCTTGCCTCTACCCGTAGGGTAGAGATGTGAATGCCGCAGGAGCTGCGGTTTGCTCACTTGACAAATTAGCATCTTCACTGACATTATCCCAGGCCTCTGCAGCTGTAGCAGCAGCAGAGGCCTGCTCTCTGGCCAGACAAGCATCTTCACTTGCCTTTTCCTGTCCTGCTCATAACCTCCCAATTAGATCTTCCTTCAGCCAGTCGGATGACTCTAACCCTTGCTGGACATCCTCCAGGACTGGTGGTTTTCATCCATGATAGGCCCCAAGGAGGAACAGGCATTCACAAGTACCCTTTCATGCTGCCCGGCTGTTCTGCTCTACATCCAGAGCTGTCACCCTCCAAACAAGGTCTGCGAGAAGAGTGGCAGTCATATGAGCATGGGCAATGGGTAGAGGAGGAAGGAGGGAAGAGGGCATGTCTGTTCTTGGGTTGGGCCAGAAACAGGTGTCTCTGGAGGAGGTCCATCAAGCCCCCTATCTGGCCTTTGAAAGTCCTGCCTCACAGGGGGTAGTAGTGTAGTTGCCCACCATTTTTACTATGTCCCCCCCCCTCAGTAACTTTGTGTCATTTTAGGGCATGGTGATGATGTCCATTGCTGTAACTGTATTGGAGGTGTCCTGGACACTCTGGCTGGGCAGCTGGCTTCTTGTGTGGCTGAAGGCTAGTCCTCGATGTTGGTGGCTGGTGGTGGGATGGTGTCAGATGAAGTATCTGAATCCTTCCTGATGTCTTGGCCTGGACTACTTGCCCTGTCATCATTGCCATCATCAACCCCATCATCACCCTTGCCTCCGGTGTCTTCAAGGTCTCCTGCATGTAAGAGGACAGAGTTAGTGGGCACTGGCATGAAGGGAACAGTCATGTATGTATGTCAATTTGGTCACCTTCACATTGCTAGACATTGCTAGATAGTCAATAGATAGTCAATAGCGAACCATGTGTATTGTTGCTAGAGAAACTGCCATGGACAGGAATTCTGAGCACACTTTGTGGGTTTTTGTTTTGACTAAGGCCACTTATTAGGGTTAGCGAAATGTGTCCTAAGACAAATAGGCACACAATAATTGGAAGCCCACAAGGAAAGGGTGTTATTCACACAATGGTTAGTATCTGATAAACTGGGGTGTTGGAAGTCATTGGCTATTCCTGAGCCCTCGTTTGCTCCAGCATCTGCACCAAAGCTATTGAAACCCAAAAGCTATAGTTCATACAATCATTTCTCTAACTGGTTTTCCTTTGTGAACACCTCTGCAGATGAAAACATGACACAGTGTTGTCGCCATGACACTCTTCCGGTTGATGGTTGGTGTGTACTCATGGTATGCATTATTCTAGAATCGTTTGGGAATAGTATTAGCAAATGGGGCTTAATCTAGAAAATGGACTGTATGGCAAGAAAGAAACAATGGAAGTGGGGGTTCCTCTCTGCGAGAACCTGGTCTCCTGCTGGCCCTAACATACGAGGTACTTTCTCAGAAGTTTTTAGGGGAACACGCGGGAGATGCACCAACTATAAGCATGAAACACAGTTCAAATAACGTCTTGGCGATGATCAAGAGAATTCTGTTTGATGATCAGACGTGCTCCTGCTGCGATCACAGAGCTTTGACTTCCCGCTGCCAAAGTCCTTACCTGTCGCTGTCCCAAGAGCTGCCATCTTGGGTACAGGCACTGGAGTTTGGAAACCGATACAAATGAGCCCGTTTCCTAAAATTAAGGTGGCACTTGCTGGCACATGATGGACTGATGATATCAAATTACCTTTAAGGACTTGCCCTAGCGCTTACATTATGGGGAGCATGTAGGCACAGATCTATGCTGCTTGAGACATCTGATGTGCCTGTACACGAGTTCTCATTGTGACACAGACAGACTTTGGCAAACAAGACAGAGAAGGTAGGACACAATACACATATTTGTGGCTTCCTTCCCTCCCAAGTTTCTCTAGGCATATAAGCAGATGACTGATGGACCACCTATCCCCCCTCCCTCTGGCATTTCAGCCACAGGGGTTTCTTAGCAACCAGTATAACTATGTACGTGTGCATGCCCTTGGGAGGGTTCTACAGGGCAGTCTTCGATGAAGATGATTTGACAGCACTGCAGAGGTTATGCTTGTCCCATACACATTATGGCTTCAACATCCATGGGGGGGTCAATTTGGCCAGGGATACAATGGCATGGTCCACATACTTGGCAAGCCCGGTTTCGCACTTTTCCATACAAAGGTCATCGTTGAGGTATGCACATCAAGAATTTGGTTGCGTATTTTGGAGTTAGATGACTCCACGCATGATCTTCATAAGGTGGACAAATGTGGGCTACGTCGGACCATGGGCAGAGTGTTATGCTGGGTTTACATGCCCAGTCATGCTCTTGCTACCCAGGATCAGCTCACAGCTATATATTTGGCTTATTTAATGGGGTCAGTGATAAGCAATGAATTTAATCGTTTGCTCTGCCTGCACTTGAGGTGATGCATGTTGGCCTGCATGCTATTTTTATGATTTGCCCCTTGCGTTTTATTAACATTGCTCAACCCACATTTGGGTTGCTGTCAAGTGGAAGTGTCTGCCATGCCAATCCTTGGTAACATTTCCAGTGGCATTGTTTCATGATATTTAGTGGCCATTTCCAGTGGCATTGTTTCATGATATTTAGTGGCGAGGCCAGTGCTGTAAAATATATATAGGGTGCTTATGAAGCAACTCAGAACGCAGGTCCTGGTGGTTGCATTAGCAATTTTATTTTATATTGCCTTAGCTGAAATTAATAAACTTTTCAATATACATTCATCAAAGTATTATTAAACATAAAATTACAGAATTGAAAAAAACATATGCATAAAACATGAAACATATATTACCACTGTAGAAAAAAAACACAACTTCTTTCCCACAATACAAGGAGAAGTTTTGTTTCCACTATTTACATATTCAAATTACAAATTCCAATTTCAGTTACAACTAAAACCTTTCCATATTTCCATTAAAACACAGGTGACTTAGTTACTATCAAGTTTCAAAGCTTTCAAAAAATTAACAGTCGCCATCTGTATTGCAATCTTTACAGAGCACAAGAGATACGGCCTCCGTGATTCTTGCTCCAGATGTCCTGTGATTGGAGCAACAGGTGCAAAGTGGGTTAGCAATTGGTAGTGTGTGGCCAATATGCTTGGTGGAAGGTAGTGCGGAGAGTCCTTTGTCAGGTAAATGGAGTGGACCACCCATAATTGGACTGCTCCACTCACAGGTTAATTCATGTGTACTTGAGGTGCTTGCCTAGTTGAGGAATTCTTACATCAGGCTCGCTCTCCCCTCGGTGGTGGTCTTTTTTCAGGATTGTCAGGTGCCAATTCCATGATCAATGTTTCATTTGATCGAATCCTGGTGGATTTCTGAGCTGGGTGGGTTGTTTCAGGGGAGATCAACCTTCATTTACCAGGAGGAACTGCTGTGGTGCCGCACACAGAGAGATGCAGGATGCAGGAGAGAAGCAAGTTGCCATTGTGAGTGTAGAAACGAATCCACACACCATTGTTTTGAGGGGTGTGCCAATGGGTATGGGTGTGGATGATGAGCAGGAATGAAAGTGGGGGGATTGTGCACACACTGACACTTTCCAGTTTCTTTTGACGAAAGGTTCCAAGGGGACCACAGTGCAGGGGGAAGGTGCAGATGATGTGGGTCTAAGACGAAAGGAGGCGACAGCGATAGCTAAAGCGATAGCTAAAGGAACAGACACCTTTGCCCAGGCCGGTGTTTAGCGGATGACTGGGAGTGGGTCCATCACTGCACCTTGAGCATCTCCCTACAGATAGGTGTGCCCGGAATGAATGACATTGGTTCCTTGTCCTTGTTAAGGTGCAGTTGGAGAGGTAAGTGCTTCCAGTATGGCAGAGTGTCGTATGATAGCAAAAAACAACAGGGCAAATTGAGGCTTAATTAAGCCATAGAAAAAATTGTTGTTGTCATCCCTAACCGTAAGGGTAAAGTGGTACACAGAGGATGGTTAAACGGGGAAAAAAATTCCTTGGTTGGCTGTATGTCATGCCCTAGCTAAAGAATGAAGTTTGGGAAGTCCAAAATGGACGCTAGATCGGGAGATGTTCTGCCAATTGGCAACCACCCAACAGGTACTAAGTTGCTTAGAGAGGGAAAAAATCTCTTGTGGTGATGACTCGAGCACCTTATAGCTAACATGAATGGTGTAAAGGCATTGGGATTTCCAAGTATGTGCTTCATTTATCCAAATTTCTCAGAATCCTTTTCATGTGGGTGGTTGTCTAAATTAAAAATGATATTAAAAGAATTGATTGAAACAGCAAAAAACAGAAAATCTTTTTTGTTTTTTGGAAAACAAAGTCACTTTTTTGCACTGGAGGTGCTAGATACCCATTTAGTACTGAGTTGTGGTCTTTAGTGTCTTTGTATCTCCCCCTTGTTATGGAGATATCATAAAGTGTTGTTGAGGAGCCACAACAGGTCAGGGCGACCGGTTTCGATGGTTATAAACAATTGAAAACCATCTTCTTCAGGACATTGGATTTCCTCATGTAGTGACACAATCACTTGCTGTACTCGTGAGTAGGATAGCATACACAGCATGCACCTTCTCAGCAGAGTGTCGTAGGATGCCAGTGGGTGACAGACTCAGGTAGGGAAGGTTGGTGGACAGTGTGCAGTGATGGCGAATGGTGTAGTTGATGGACTATCGGGACGATCCAAGGGTTTCCAATAGTAATAAGGAATTTTGTGTCATCAGTAGAGATGGTGTCAGTAAAGAGATAGTTCCCTATGCCCTGTTACAGGGGTATGCAAGGGGCCTTGATGACTGGAGGCAATGCTGTGAAGGTATCTATGACTATTCAGATGCGGTGGTGGCTCAATTCCGGACAGGGGGATGAAGAGAAGGATTTCTGGCATGTGAGGAATGTATCTTCCTTTTGGAGATGATGGTGGCTGCATCATGTTGTGAGTGTGAGTTGGGGAGATCGGGGAATGGGGGCGTGGGTGCAGCATGGCGCTTCATCATTCAGTAGGCAAAGTGGATGATGTGAGTACATTATCTATTACCTGAACGCATATGGGGGGATGGAGAGGAGAGAGGAGGGAGCAGTGGCAGTGGGAAGTGGATGAAAGGAGGTAGAGTGGAAGGAGTGCTATAAGTGCAGCCATTGAGTCACTTGCTTTAGTAGTGTCGAGGGAGAGATAAGAGTGAAGTACAGCGGATTTGTGAGAATGGATGCTGTTGGCTATGTGAGGTGCATGTGGCATATGAGTTTTCGATCGGTTATGATTAAGGGACAATACTAGCAGAGATCAATTTTTAGAGCTGGTGGTTGATGGGTATGGATAATGGATGGAACAGTGCATAGTTGAGGCCTGGAATGTAACAAGAGGATGGTAATAGCTAGCAGGGTAAGTGGGCCCATGATGTGCAGAGGGGAGTGTGAGTGGAAGGTGAGTGGATGTGTTGAAGCTACAGTGGGGAGAGGGATCAAACTAAAGATGCTGGAAAGGGTATTAATGGGTTCATGTGCGCCACAAAGCAACCTTGAGTGGGTCATTCAATATCCCTTGGTTGCAAGTACGTACATGTTTGACAGTGTGTTCAGCGTGGAAACGATGTTTGTGCGCTAGTTGTCAATTCATCAGTGTTGATGGTTTGATCCATGCGGCACCACAGTTACAGTGGAGTGGATTGAGGTGCGGCCTTTAAGGGCCGTTTTGCAAATTGATGCATAACCTGGCCAGGTGCAGCCAGAATGTGTGCATTTACGTACACACACACACACACACACACACTTTAAGTAACAATACATGGATGCGTGCAGTGTACTCACCTTCAATCCCGGCTTCCCTACTCCAATTCCTTCTAGGAGGTGACATTGATGAAAGTCAGCGGCTGCTCTTCTCATGGCCGCGATTGCAGAGGTAACTGTCGTGAGCCACCTCACATGGCCACACTTTAGGATTGAGGCATGGTCCTTGTGGGAGCCCGTTGGCGTGGGGGCAACGATAGAGCCACACTTTTCTGGAAGGGAGTGCTGCTGTGGATTAGCCTGGATGGGCAGGGGATTGGCAGGTGCACTCGGGCTACCTGGGGGATGACTAATGATGGGGTAGTGGCAACTCGATGCAAGTTAGAGTAATTGGTGGCAGCAGTTACCAGATGGTGGTGCCAGGAAAAGGGGCTGTCGTGGAGAAAGGTGGAATGTGCAGACGGGAGGTGTTGGGGTGGCAGAAAGGCACTGAATGGGACAACAACAGTCTGGCACAGAAAGGCACAGAGGGAGGCAACAACTGTCAGGTGGAGGAAGGCACTAAGGCCAGTAACATCACACAGGGGCAAAAAGGTACGAGTGGGGCAACAACAGTCAGGGGACAGGAAGGCACTGACTGGGTAGCATCCGTCAGCATGAATGAGGCACCATTGTTCAGGGCACAAAGGCACTAATGGGACGAGAGCAGTGTGGGGTCAGAAGCCTAGAGGGTGCAGCTGGGCACTGGGGCGGGGGTGCAGGGAGCTAGGAGTGCAGCATGGCACTGACGGTAGTTGCAGGAGCGAGTACAGAGAATGCGTCAATTATTTGCCCCTGATGCTGTCAACGAGAGGCAAACTATGGGGGAGAGGGTGCTCACGTGCCTCTTCCTGGTGCATGGGGCTAATTTAGGGGGCTATTGTATGCATGGCGTAACTCGGCGGCTCAGCACTGAATTCCGAATGCTTTCCACTCGGGTTCGTGTCTCACTTTTGTGTGTAATTGAATACGGAAATGACACAGTACGTGGCATTCACACGAAGTGTTAATGCTTCACTTTAACGTCAGATGCACATTACTAAAGCTGCCTGCCTCAGAAATACGCTTCAGTCTTAATGGGACATATTCGTCTCCCAGGGACTAAGGCGGATATCTTGATGTGCCCCACCGCACTACGCATGCGCTCAGAAACATCACCCTTTTGTTTATAGCTGGCAAAAGCCCACACACAGTTACTGTGAGATCTGTGTGTGCTGGCTGTTCGTTCCGGTGTAAAGGCTTGCCGTTACCAAGCCACCATCATATTTCCAACCTCAGTGGCCTCATGTAAGCCATGCCAGAAGCATGATTGGCTGGGTCATGAATACCTAACATGTTACTGACTCTGCCTCAGCCATTCATGCCTATAACCTGTAGGAGGTAAACATGGGCCTCATTCAGAGTATGGCGGTCTGGAAATAAGGGTGCCGGTAGCAAGGTACCGGCACCTTCACCGGACCGCCAAACTAGAACGATGCCCTTGGGGACCACGCATCCCCCTGCAGGCCGACCAGACTTGCCGGGTTTTCAGGCCTCTACTGGCATGGTTGTCACGGAAAAACCAGCACTGTTAGCAACGGTGCTTCTGTGTCACCATTTCCATGGGGCCCTATGGGACTTTGTGGAAATGGGGATTTACTGTTTCGCATCCACTTGTGATATCCCGGTGCCACCGGGATATCAGGTGGCAGAAACGGTGTGACAGGGTTGGTGGCAACCCGCCGGTGTCCCCCGTGGGTTACTGCCAACCTAGTAATGAGACCCACGTGTCCTAATTTCCACAGGAAATGTGGGAAATGAGGTACCTGGCATAAAGTCTCCCTATTGTCATATGCCACCATTCAATGCAACAAATTTAAGCATCACCAGAAACATGAAAAGCTGCAACATGCATATATACCTGATTTTTGACGCAGCCATAGAGGTCTTTTATAGGTACAGGCCTGTCATGAACGTTTCCCTCTGTAGTAATAAGCACACTATGATGCTCATTTTATCAACATCAGAAGAATACAGATCAACCTGGGGAACATTTCACATATGATTGACTCTGCACCAAGCCCAGATAGGTGCAGGGCTCCAAGAAATCTCCCAATTACCCACCTCAATCAACAGTACCTGTTTTATTTACTCCTGAAGGATAAAACATATGGGCCTTATTAGGAGTTTGGCGGTGTGGGAAAAAAGTGTGGATAATTCCGTTGCCTCACTTTTTCTCGCACGCCAAGTATGATGCTGGAGGTGAATCCTTCACTTTTCCTGCCAAAAGTCGACGGAATTACCACTCGTAATTCCACCGGTGGTAATTCCGCAAATAAATCCCCAATGGAGCTCTATGGGGATTCACACCTCCTACCACCACTTGTAATCCTGTGGTAAATCCACTGTACTTAGTGGTTGTAATTGTAAATCCGTTTGGTGGTATCTATCTCAGGAGGATAGCTCAGGGGCAACGTGCTCGCCTTGGAAGCAAAATGACATGAAACAACACAGGTTCGATCCCCGGGTCCGTGCTTAGAAACCTCTGGGTATTAAGCATGTTATAAATAACCTCTCATACCATATCTCAGAGAATTTACCTCCAAACTCTTAAGGAGGCCCAAAGTTGTCCCTTCCCTGCCGAAGCCGTGCCAGTGATGGACTATGCACCAGGCCTACACAGGAGAGACTTGACCTGACCTCTAAAATTATTCACCCTGATCAAAAAGTACTTATTTTAACGACTTCAGATGTCTGAAAGGTAGAGTTGTCCTGATCCATTATCAAACTTATCACTGCCACGTTACACGCTGAACCTTTTCAGTAGGCTCATTAACTTTAATGCAGTGGGGGAGCATTTTCTTTCAAGTGAAACTTCCAAGCAGGGGACAACCAATGTAAGCACTTACATGATGCTGGGTCCCATGGATGCAAATAGAAACATTCACAAAACAGAGTTTAAAAGAAGAAATTGAAAACTAGATGAAATTACCCTTTCGCTTCAGTTTTACTCTCTGTTGCCGAAATATTGTAAAATGCAGCCGGCAAATTATGCTGGGCAGAAACTGTCCACTTTTATCAGGCTCTAAAAGGAGGCAGAATCAACAGGAATCCATTGGCTTCACACCTTCATGAAAATCTCATGCAGGCGTAAAACGAATAGTACTTTGAAGACGGAAGAGGAAATCATGGCAGAGATGGCGACTCCGCTTCTAGCCTCTTGTCCGCTTTCAAAGTTATCTAATGTGGGCCAGAGTGGTAAGTCAAAGTATAAAAGCATTATGCCTTGCTCTTATATCTTAATTTACTGCTGTGCTCCATGTCAAAAGTCCCCCTAGTAATTGTTTTCCTCTTGCAAGCCACCGCTATTCACTCTTGTCCCACCCACTCCCTATACCATCTTTTCCCCTTTTTCCTGCAACCCTTTCCTTCTTTTGAAGTTCCCTTTTAAATATTTTAATGCTATGAACAAGTGCCCTAAAATCCAAACCTCATCAAACTACACCCGCCCCAACCCCGTTTTCACACACCCTAAACATCCCCTAAAATTGTATAGGCTGGATGAAGATTGTGGCACATTCCAAGATAGGTAAACATGCGAAGAATCCCAAAATGAACCCAATCTCCCTCTGTGAATCCTGATTCAATGCAAAGCAATATTAATGGGGTTCCATAAACACAATAATATGTATGGTATTTGTGTATTTCGCCCTTGCTTTGTGCAGTTGCGCAAACTGGAATCACAAGTAGTTTTCATCGTCTGTGATGCCCCTTAGATTTGTTTGCATCAGAAAAGACACATTAGATTGTCAATCTCTACTGAATTGGGTAGCACATTTCAAGGAGGGAAGGACACCCCAAATGTGAGGTATGCGTTTCAACCTTTGGTCAGAAAAACATGGCAGGAATGCACAGCAATTCTCCCCTCTCTTACCTTGGCACATGCTTGCTCTCTGTTTGTGCGTCTTTGAGGGTAATTCCCAGTTTAAGGCACCCGTTATTGATTCCCCACCAAAACATGTGCAGACTTTGCTATGTGCTACGCCGGGCTCACGCCACCACGTAGACTTGGGACTCAGCAATGCAATTTAGTGCTCCTATGCATAGGAGAACTTTATAGTCATCAGAATCAGGGCTCTAGTTTGCTCATTTATCGATATATTGCCATATCTAGGGTCCCTCTCAGCACTCTCCAGCTAAAGCTTGGCTGTCCCCAGTGATTGAAGCAGCGGGAGCAGATGAGAGCGGTTGGGAGCAGTGCTCCTCTACCTTTTTAAATTAGGTTTTACTTTTCCTATACTTTTATTTTAAAAAGAAACTGTTCTGGAATGCCTTTGTTTTAAAATAGGAGCGTAGAAAGAAGTCGAAACTTGCACTGCACTGAACGTTCCCTGACACAGCAGGCATGCTTGTTTGGGGGTTTGGATTGCACGTGCGAGTGGCGTGGTGCTGGGGTTTGTGGGGAGCTGGGGCAGTTCAGCAGGGAACATAGTTCTTTTCGTACACTTCGACCACTGGATGTCCCCAATATTTCATACCCTTTGTGAGTTGTGGGGGCTTGAAATTCAGTTCCTTGGTGCTCAAAGCTTTAAAATAACATTTATTCCCAAACTTAATATTTGGATTATGTTTTCAGCTTGTTATCAGACAGTGGCCAAAAGCAGGGAACCACATTTTGAGTCCACTTCACCTCTCTTGGGCGCCCCCATTCATGCACAAGCTCCCGCAGGTACAGCTCTCATCTGATTCAGGTTCCATTTAGCCCTCCACCACCAGTCCTGCTTCTACAACATACTGCTCCAAGTATAATCATTGGCATTGGAAAGTTGGGGCATATCCCCTCAATGCTCAGGGAGCTCACTGGTTGCTGATCCCAGCCTGGATCGTCATCAAGACACCCTGCATTACATTCAAGGCAGAATCGACCTACACGCTACCCTAGCTAACAAGCTGGACATTTCCAGAGAGCTGTGCATTTTCAGAAGCGGCACTATCATAAGAATGAACACAAAGGGCCTCATTATGAGTTCGACGGTGTGACTGAGAACGTTGCTAATGCAGTGGTAATGGAGCAGAATGCTGGAGGTAGATCCTCCGCTTTACAGCCAAAAAAAGGCCAAATCAGTGTTAATTCTGCCGAAATCCCCATGGGGACTAACACCACCTACCACCACCCGTAATCCGGCAGTAATTTGTATTACTACTGAGATACCACTAAACTTGTAATGAGGCCCTAAGTAATTGTGGAAAGGGAAGATCGGGAACAGGCCTTCTACTAGTATGTGCCGTTGTAAGATCACGCAGATATCGATGCTTGGTAACACCAAAAATTAGATCCGGCAGTCACGAAGTCAAAGATTTATTCTGTACAGATTCAAATGTCAAAGCAGATAGCTATCTGGCTCTCAGCACCTCGCAGTGTGTACCAGGAACACTGTGAGGGGAGTGAGTCCTGGTCATCACAAAACATGCAGTATTTATACACAGTCCTGGTCATAGCTCAGCCCTTCTCCAAACTAATAGGTTACAAATTTGGGTTTGTGCCCAGTTCACATGACAAATACAACAATATTGTCTTTACATACTTCAAGTGTTTTCCAGTCTTCAAAATACAATGGTTACAGCTTTGTTCTGTCTGGTCATGTTGGTTATCCAGCTTAGGCTGATCCTAGTTTCAAGAAACAAATTCAATAGCTTATTGTTAAGGTACACAGTTCTAGTTTGTCCAACATTCAGTTCTTAAGTTTGAACATGGCTGAGGCTATTGATACAGAAAACACTTTAAATTGGAGTTCACTTTAACTCCAAGGTTCCTTAAACATACTGACAAACTTTGTTGTCGTCAGCTGTGTGGATCTTTAGCTTTCTAAAGTAAATTCGATTTCCAGAAATATAAACAGGATTCCTTCAAAAACATGCAGCATTAGTTTACATTCATTGTATAACACTGTTTGTGGGAGGATGAATTTTGTAGACATAGATAACACTTTGAATGAGAGTTCGTTCTGACTACAAGGTCTTGTTTGCACAGGACAAATAGTCTGCTCCCTAGGCAGATTCTGCTCTGGCAGCTGAAAACATAGCTAATCATTACTGAAGAGTGAGCAGAAGTTAGAACCAAGAGGAGGGACTTTTTCCAAGATGGCGCTTGAAAATTCTAATTCAGAACTTTGCAACGCGGTTTTCCCCATGGAGCGACTAGGCTTAGGCCAATATAAATATAAAGGAGGCACTATACATTTACTGTTTCACAAACCCTCCTTTTGGCCTAAGCCAAGAGCTTTACTAAAATAGTCACTCTACTCGTAACCCCATGTCTCAATGTCCGTACATCCTGAATGACATTCATCAAATATAACAATCACCATCAGATCTATGGCAGTAATACCCTTCATCATGAATACATTAGTCATCTTCTCAGGTGTGTGCATTTTCGGTCCTAATGTTCCCATAGTTTGTACACAACATCCTCCAACATTAAACATATGGCAGGAAGACATTGTATACAACAGCAACAGAACAACAGAATACCAAGAATTATCTTTAAAACTGAGAGAAGCTTCGATCCCCAGGACCGTAAGAAGTCTCAGAACCAAGTAGTAAGATCCCAGTTTCTCTCGGAAACATGAACCTCTGAGCTCAAGACGTGCAAGTTTTGTATTGCCTTGAAGATGGTTGAGGAGGAATCTGGTATGAAAACACAGCAAGCGGATTCCCACTAATTTGCATACTCCACCACGCTCAACCAAGATGACGTCTAATACCACCCGGTTTTGTAGTGCCACTAATCTGATAGCCTAGATAGTCATGTTATAGTGTATGTCACTGGTCCGGTTGATGGTTTTCTCCAGTACTCTTGCTAGTCTCCTGATATCCTCCGAATTCATAATCTGCCCCCAAAAAGGTACAAAGGATTTCGCTATATCGCCTGAACTTGTAACGAAGTATCGCCATTCTCCTCCCGCCTAGGACGAGCCCTAGGGATTTCAGTGGTACTGGCTACATATACCCAAGGTAGCAGAATTCCCAAATAACAAGTTCCCTGCCAATCCCTAGGTAACCATGGATAAGCTTCATTACCGCAAACGAAGTAGACAGGTTCGCCAACAGACAAAGGTCTGTCCTCACTGGTCAAGTTTGCAACACTAGTGCAACCCTCGAAATCACCCATTGACTGAGTACCATTCCTCTGTATGGAGAAAGAAACTGAGTTGGGGCTATGGTTAACAGTGTAAGAAGTTGGCGTAGCATCCCTATTGCCTATAGGAGCCATCTTAAAAGAAATCAAAGATTGAAAAGGTCAGAACAGTCTATCAGAAGGCCTAATAGAAGCAACATTAAGCATGCTCCTGTTTGCGAAGAGTGAGCATCCCAGAGGCGTTAGGACTCACCTTTCAAATTCGTTCAAATTCGTCCCATCAAAGTTCCCTGAGATGGTATCATTCCATCAGCCAAAGAATAGTGCCCGTAGAAAAGCATAACATGCAGTAGTTAGAGGCAAAGGATGAATATACCAGCCCAAACCTTTTTCCCCATGTTGCGGTAAATGGGAGCAAATCCAGCAGTTTGTCCTGTTCAAAATAGCATGAGTTGCGTTCATTATAAGCAGCAATGTATTATTATGATAGCTTTGTCTATGTTGAGAGTCTCTAGGAGATAGAGTGTGCAGGTGCACAAAAGGTGTAGATACAGTAGGAACATTCTCAGTAGGCAAGAATGTTTCAAGTGGGCGTACTTCTTCCATATACCAAAATCCTAAGGCAGCTAATATTGTGAAACTTGTTAACGCAATTACAAGAAAACAACACATTTCATGTATTTGATCGTCCATTGTCGTTGTTGGCTACACAGTCACTTGTTTGTTCCACACAAGTAGGGGCGATAACAGGCATTGTTCCTTTGAAGCTATTCTCTTTTTCAAAATAATTCCTGCGAAAACTCTGTAGTCTATTTGCTGGTGATCTCCTGATCACGCGTTTTCTTAGTCTTTCCCTATCCCCAG
This sequence comes from Ambystoma mexicanum, assembly GCF_040938575.1. Lineage (NCBI taxonomy): Eukaryota > Metazoa > Chordata > Amphibia > Caudata > Ambystomatidae > Ambystoma > Ambystoma mexicanum. Next base: position 684,805,862 of record NC_090929.1, on the reverse strand, counting down.
CCACCGACGTTCCTTTCAGATGCAAAAGATAGGGTGAAGGACAAGCCCTATGGTTACTCCCCTGTGGGCAGAGCCGAACCGTGCAGTAAGTCTAGCTCTGTGGACGCAGATTGTACCTTGTGACTCCTGGTACAGTGTGATCTGCAAACAGCGTTTCGTTGCTTCCTGATGGAAGTGATGAATTTGCAGCAGAAAGATGCAAAAGGATCTGAAGAAGAGTGTGGAGACGAAGTAGCAGTTTACCCAGGCCCTGCGGGCTCAGGGAGTGTCTCAAAAGCACTCTCAGTACTGCTCAATGCTGACTGATCGCTGGGAGCAGAGCAAGTAAGTTTCTCCTTATCTTCTCCGTCATGTGGCAAAGGGAAAGGTATCCTCTTGACATGCAAAGCGTGGATCCAATGTTTCTTTCCGGCTACTCGTACAGAGGTCTGTGTGGCCAATAGGACCTGATGGGGCCTTCTCCACCGCGGTGCGAGACAGGATGCTCTCTCAAATGCTTTCGTAAGCACCCTTGTATTTGGCCATTTCAGATTGGTACCGGCACATGTCTTAGCAAGTTTGTTCTTCAAGATTCCATTGTGCCGTTCTACCAATCCAGCACTCTGAGCATGTCTGGCCGAATGGAACCATTTATCGATCTGTAATCCCGCAACATATTTGTAGAATTACAGCAGCGATAAAATGTGGACCATTGTCCGACCAGATGACCCTCGGCAAACCAAACCTAGGAAAATATTCCTTAAGCATGGTTTTTGCCGTTGTCATTGCTGTGGCATCTTTTACAGGTAAGCCTTTAACCCATTTACTAAAAGCACAAATAACAACCAAAACGTATTTCAGATTATAACAACGCTCCATTTCAATAAAGTCAAAATGAATCACTTCAAAAGGGACAGAAGGTGCACCAAAACTACCCCTTGGTGTTGATGTACCCTTCCCTATATTGTGCTGTAGACAGACCATGCAACTTTGGACAAAACGCTCAGCGGTTTTCGGGATGTTAACATTTACCCAGACAGTTTCTAACATTTTGCAAATTTTCCTAGCGCATATGTGAGTGGGACCAGGAGCCATTGAAACCATCATAGTGATGTATGCTTCTGGCAGCATCTATTTTCCCTCTAGGTTTCTTCTAGAGTGGCATCTGCTTGGATATTCTTTATGGAATCAATTCCTTCATCTATAGTACTGTTACGCTCACCTGACTCCCACGCAGGTCTGGTTTGGAGTGTTGTTGCTTCTTCTATGGTGAAGCGCAGGACCCGGAAGATGGACTGGACCGGACCTTCGAATCTGGCTTGTCTGACTCGCAGGAATATCTTTCTGTATGTGAAAAGGGAGTATTAACAATCTGCGGTAGAAAGTATAAGCCTCCCTCTCCCTTCTCACCCCTCTACGAAACCCTCCTGCGACCCCCACGTGAAGTCTCACCTTAGGGTTTGAAAGGTTGAGCTCTCGATCCTGCTTCTCATGCAGGGGCGCTTTGTATCCAGTTACTTCACTGGGATTTTGATTGTAGAGGGTTCAAGTTTTGTTTTCCCGGTATAGTACCGTAAGGATTCTGTTAATGAGTATGATTCCGCAATAATAATTGTTTGTTGTCTCTTTTTCAGGTGCGGAAACTATTCCGAGAAGAGCTGTGGAACCGAAGAATGAGACTCTGGTGAGCTTGATGAGAATTCTCTCAGTGTCCTTGTATCAATGCGCTCACTAACGCTGATGTCTTTTTTCCCCATAGGGGCCGGGGTCCGGAAATGCCTGGATGCGGCACCGACCCGAAACGAAGCTCAATCCAGAAGAAATCAGATACGTCTTTAATGGGCGTTTGGGTAATGTCTTTTCATGCGCCCACTAACGCTGATGTCTTTTTTCCCCATAGGGGCCGGGGTCCAGAAATGCCAGGATGCGGCACCGACCCGAAATGAAGTTGGAATAACTCAACAGGTAAGCTTTGTAATGGAAATTAAGGTTTCCTTGTTTTCTTTCCCCTCTCACCTTTATTCTTGTCTTTTTCTCCCTAGGCGCGGTGACGTGGCTGCGAGTCCAGATGTCGCCGTAGAACGTGGTGGTACCTTGTACGGGTGAGTGAGATGCGGCGCTGCAGCGATCGATGCGATGTGCTTTTAAATGGATGTCTTCCTTTTCAGGACCGTCGGTGAGATGTCTCTGGAATGCGGATTTAGCAGGTAAGGACTCTTCTTTACCCTTTTCTCTTCTCTTCTCTCTTTGAAGGTGTTCCAGGATGCTGGCAGGAGTGGCAGAAGACAGAATGCAGGAGCAAACACAGTGAGCGTCCAACTGCTAGATGCAGAACAACGCGAAGTGTGAGTTGCTGCTTGGGCGTGGCTTAAATAGCCTTCAAAGTAGTTCCAGGTATGTATCCTTCCTCTCAGGTATGTATTCCTCCCCTGACCACACCCATGTGGTTAAGTAGTTCCAAAGATAAAGTAGTCCCATTCAGGCCTCAGAAGGCCTGGATGTTGCAGCATGGTCTGCATCAGGTAAGTTAACACTAAGCACCTTTAACACAAAGTCCCCTTTTATGAGTCTGGCGCCTATGGCGCCAGGACTGTGGCCCGATATGAGCCTGGCGCCAAAGGCGCCAGGACTGAGTCCAAAGAGCCCCTACTTGAGGCTGTTGTGACTTCCCTTGAAGACATGATGTCTGCCTCTGGGGTAGCTGGGTCTTGTCTGGCACCTTGGAGGTAGGCATCATGACAGTACCCTCTCCCAAGGCCCCTCCCAAGGTCGTCCTTTCCGGGGGTTTCGGCTTGCTTGGGAATTTTCGGTGGAATCTTTGCACTAATCGCGGGGCGTGTACATGGTCACTTGGTTCCCAAGATCTTTCCTGAGGTCCGTACCCCTTCCAATCAAATAGATAGAAGAGTTTTGATTTTAACATTTTGGAATCCAATATGTCCTTAATTTCAAATTCTAATTCCCCATCGATTTGAATTGGTTCAGGTGGTTTGCTTAGTCTGGTTCCAGGCTGCACCGGTTTTAACAGTGATGCATGAAAAACGGGATGACTTCGCATGTTGGCTGGTAGATCGAGTTTAATGGCCACCGGGTTAATTATAGCTTTGATGGGATAGGGTCCAATGTATCTGGGATTAAAAGTCTGCGGTCCTTTGAGAGGCAAATGCTTGGTTGCCAGCCACACCTGGTCTCCAATCTGGTACGAAGGTGCTTCACTCCGATGTAGATCAGCATTTTCTTTGTATTTTTTCTTGGCTTGTTGCAAATGAGTTGTAGCTTCTTTGAAGGCTCGGGTTATAGTAGAATGCAAATGATCAACTGCAGGCATTTCCAGGTTTTGAGGAGGGTCTAGGTCTGAGGTTCTGGGATGATGACCATACAAGGTGTAAAAAGGGGTTTGTCCTGTTCGAGAATGTACAGAATTGTTATATGCATACTCTGCGATCCATAGAATATCTTTCCAGCTGTTTTCAGATTGATGCAACATGTACCGAAGATATTGTTCAAGGGTTTGGTTAGTCCTCTCGGTTTGACCATCGGTCTGGGGGTGGTGACTAGTGGATAAGCACACATCAATTTGTGCCAGTTGGCAACATTTCCCCCAAAAATGGGAAATAAATTGGCTTCCTCGGTCTGAGATTAATATGGATGGAAAACCATGCATACGAACTATGTTTTCCAGAAATTCCTTGGCCAAGATGGAGGCTGAAGGTACCCCTTTTAAAGGGATAAAGAGGACCATCTTGGAGAACAGATCCACGATTACCAAGATAGTGTTATATCCATAGCAAGGAGGCAGGTCGGTAATAAAGTCCATTGACAAGGTGTGCCAAGGGGCCGGTGGAATATCCAAGGGTTTTGGGAGACCGGCTGGTCTCTTCTTCTGACCTTTATTTTGGGCGCAAACTCCGCAAGACATCACAAAGGATTTTATGTCTTTTCTCCAGGATGGCCACCAGAATTGTCGTTTGATCTTTTCCTCAGTTTTTGCGATACCAGGATGTCCTTCCATTAATGTATCATGATAGTGAGCAATGACCAATTCTTGCAGTTCTTTGTTGGGCAGAAATAACCGCCCCTGGAAGTACGGTAAATCGTTATTAACAGAAAAGTGTGACCCCTTTTGAGTCCATTCTTGCAAGGCTGTGGAATTTAAAAGTTGTTTAACTCGAGTTTGAACGTCCTCTATAGTTTGTAAAGAGGTCAAGCCTAAAATTCTTTGTTCGGGTATAATTGGTACTGGTTCTAAGTTTGAATTTGTTTCATCCATTCCAATCCGGGATAAAGCGTCCGCTTTGCCATTCTTGCAAACAGGGCGGTAGGTGATTATGAAATCAAATTCTGCAAAGAATAAAGCCCATCGGAGTTGGCGGGATGATTGGGCTTTGGCCGTTTTTAGATATTGCAAATTCCTGTGATCTGTAATCACCGTAATGGTGTGTCTTGAGCCGAGGAGGTAATGACGCCAAGCCTTGAAGGCGGACTTAATAGCTAGTAATTCTTTGTCGGTGATTGCGAAATTGATTTCAGGAGCCGTGAATTTCCTGGACCAAAAGGCTACAGGGTGCATCTGGTTAGTTTCTGGATCCCTTTGAGACAAGACAGCACCCATGGCTAAACTGGAAGCATCGGTTTCAACAATGTAAGGGAGATCTGGGCGCGGATGCTTCAATACAGATGCGGAGGTGAATTTGGTCTTTAGGTCTTGAAAGGCCTGTTCTGCCTCAGGAGTCCATTCGAAACGTGTATTCTTCCGTAAGAGGGCTGTTATGGGTTGAACCACTCGAGAAAATTCCGGGATGAATCTTCGATAGAAATTGGCAAAGCCAAGCATACTCTGAACCCCCCTTAACAGAGTTAGGAGATGGCCATTTGAGGATGGCGTCCACCTTTCGCGAGTCCATTCGGACTCCTTTAGGTGTCAGGATGAATCCGAGAAACTCGACCTCTGTGGTATGAAAAACGCATTTTTCGAGTTTCGCAAACAGGTTGTGCTGGCGCAATTTCTCAAGAACTGCCCTGACATGTTTTCGGATTCCGAGAAGGAGTATACCAGGATGTCATCGATATATACGATGACACAAACATCGATAAGTTCCCGAAGAACATCATTCATAAAGTATTGAAAGGCGGCAGGTGCGTTGCAAAATCCGAAGGGCATCACCTGATATTCAAAGAGCCCATATTTGGTGCGGAATGCAGTCTTCCATTCGTGGCCTTCTTTTATATGTACCAGGTGATAAGCTCCTCGGAGATCTAACTTGGTGTATATACAAGCATCTTTTACCTGGTCAAGAATTTCAGGGATCAGAGGCAGAGGATAACGATTCTTAATCGTTATTTGATTTAGGGCGCGGTAGTCAATACATGTTCTAAGGTCGCCTTCTTTTTTCGGCACGAAGAACAGAGCTGAGGAAACAGGAGACTTTGACGGGCGAATAAAACCGTTGGCAAGATACTGATCTAAATACTGACGCAAATGAACGTTCTCAGGTTCAGTAAGAGCATAAATCCTATTACAGGGCGGTTGAGCATTGGGTACCGGGTCGATTTGACAATCGTACGACCAGTGGGGAGGTAACGTGTTTGCATGTTCTTTTTGAAAAACGTCTTGGAACTCTTGGTATTCAACTGGTAGTTGTATCGTGGTGGAAGTTACTGTGGCCAGACCCATATCTGGATTTCTTGGATAACAAGTCAGTTCACAATCAGGAAAGGTTATTCTCTTTGCTCGCCAGTCAATTCGAGGATTATGTGTTTCTAACCAAGGGATTCCTAGAATTACTTGAAATTGTGGGGCCTTGATTACATCGAACACAATTGCTTCCCGATGTCCATCCTGTCCCACTAGTGCCATTTCTGTAGTGGAATGTGTTACCGGCCCAGAGGCTATTTCGGTTCCATCTACTGTAGTAATGACATCCTTGTTAACTTTCGGACGGAGAGGAAGATTAATCCTGGAGGCCAATTCACGATCTACGTAGTTTCCAATAGCTCCACTGTCGATGTATGCTTTTATAGCATGCAACCGCTGAGGCTGTTTCGGGTCCATGAGCACCATTGGCATGACAAAATGCGAGGTCAAAGAGTCTGTTTTCAAGCTCGGCAAGCGGACCTCTACGCTTGTCCGGCTTGACTGTTTCCCGAATCAGGTTCTATTAAATTGTTGTCCATGGCTCCAACCACCTTCTTAGGTGGCTTTACCGGGCAGTCTCGTAGAAAGTGACCAGAAGCCCCGCAATAGAGACATAGTTGCTTTTGCCGTCTTCTCTCTCGTTCCTTCTGCGTCAATGGTCCTCTAACACCGCCGATCTGCATAGGTTCTGAAACGTTGGTACTCTTAGGGTTAGCGTGAGTTTTGATCAGCACTCGAGTTTCGAACTTGGACCAATCTGCTTTTCTAGTTTGCAGTCTGTGGTCAAGTTGGACCACTAAGTCTATGTATTCTGCGCAGGCTTGAGGTGGATTTACTATTTGAGCTAGAACATCCTTAAGTTCTCCGCACAGGCCTCGATGAAATAGTGTGATCCTTTTATTTTTGGGCCACCCTGTTTCTACAACCAGCCTATTAAAGGTGGCAATATAAGATAAGAGATCTTGGTTACCTTGTCGTAAGGATAGTAGTTCGTTGTCAAGGGCCTGTCCCTGAGAGTGTCGAGCGAATAATCTTTCCATGCTCGCCTGGTAGCTTTGAAAATCCTGGAGAATTGGGTCATCCCGGCTTACCAACGGAACAGACCAATCGGCAGCACAGCCAATGAGATAAGATAATACAAAGGCTACCTTGGTTTGATCATTAGGGAAGGTCCCAGGTCTGCATAGAAAGTGTAGGCGACATTGGTTCATAAAAACGGCATATTTCTTGGGGTCACCCGCAAAACGTTCAGGCGGGGCCAAAGGCATGTTTCCAGGTAGATTGATTTGTACCGGGTTATTCGAAACCATTGACGAGGCATTACCCCAGAACTAGGTAAAGGAGTTTGTCCTGCTTGACCCTGCAACAATCGTTTGGCCAGGTCATCAGTTCTTTCCTTGGATAAGATTAATTCTCTTTTGAGAGCATTAGTTTCCTGGCGGGCGGAGTGTACTTCTGCCCTTAATTCCCCCAAAAGCTGAGCCAGCTGGTCTGTCTCGGAAGTTTCCATAGCGCCCGGGTGGGAAATTGTAGGTAGGCTTCGCGTTCTGTTACGCTCACCTGACTCCCACGGAGGCGCAGGTCTGGTTTGGAGTGTTGTTGCTTCTTCTATGGTGAAGCGCAGGACCCGGAAGATGGACTGGACCGGACCTTCGAATCTGGCTTGTCTGGCTCGCAGGAATATCTTTCTGTATGTGAAAAGGGAGTATTAACAATCTGCGGGAGAAAGTATAAGCCTCCCGCTCCCTTCTCACCCCTCTACGAAACCCTCCTGCGACCCCCACGTGAAGTCTCACCTTAGGGTTTGAAAGGTTGAGCTCTCCATCCTGCTTCTCATGCAGGGGCGCATTGTATCCAGTTACTTCACTGGGATTTTGATTGTAGAGGGTTCAAGTTTTGTTTTTCCCGGTATAGTACCGTAAGGATTCTGTTAATGAGTATGATTCCGCAATAATATTTGTTCGTTGTCTCTTTTTCAGGTGCGGAAACTATTCCGAGAAGAGCTGTGGAACCGAAGAATGAGACTCTGGTGAGCTTGATGAGAATTCTCTCAGTGTCCTTGTATCAATGCGCTCACTAACTCTGATGTCTTTTTTCCCCATAGGGGCCGGGGTCCGGAATGCCTGGATGCGGCACCGACCCGAAACGAAGCTCAATCCAGAAGAAATCAGGTAAGTCTTTAATGGGCGTTTGGGTAATGTCTTTTCATGCGCCCACTAACGCTGATGTCTTTTTTCCCCATAGGGGCCGGGGTCCGGAAATGCCTGGATGCGGCACCGACCCGAAACAAAGATCAATCCAGAAGAAATCAGGTAAGTCTTTAATGGGCGTTGGGTAACGTCTTTTCATGCACCCACTAATGCTGATGTCTCTTTTTCCCCTTAGGGGCCGGGGTCCGGAAATGCCAGGATGCGGCACCGACCCGAAATTAAGTTGGAATACCCCAACAGGTAAGCTTTGTAATGGAAATTAAGGTTTCCTTGTTTTCTTTCCCCTCTCACCTTTATTCTTGTCTTTTTCTCCCTAGGCGCGGTGACGTGGCTGCGAGTCCAGATGTCGCTGTAGAACGTGGTGGTACCTTGTACGGGTGGGTGAGATGCGGCGCTGCAGCGATCGATGCGATGTGCTTTTAAATGGATGTCTTCCTTTTCAGGACCGTCGGCGAGATGTCTCCGGAATGCGGATTTAGCAGGTAAGGACTCTTCTTTACCCTTTTCTCTTCTCTTCTCTCTTTGCAGGTGTTCCAGGATGCTGGCAGGAGTGGCAGAAGACAGAATGCAGGAGCAAACACGGTGAGCGTCCAGCTGCTAGATGCAGAACAACGCGAATCGTGAGTTGCTGCTTGGGCGTGGCTTAAATAGCCTTCAAAGTAGTTCCAGGTATGTAGCCTTCCTCTCAGATATGTATTCCTCCCCTGACCACACCCGTGTGGTTAAGTAGTTCCAAAGATAAAGTAGTCCCATTCAGGCCTCAGAAGGCCTGGATGTTGCAGCATGGTCTGCATCAGGTAAGTTAACACTAAGCACCTTTAACACAAAGTCCCCTTTTATGAGCCTGGCGCCTATGGCGCCAGGACTGTGGCCCGATATGAGCCTGGCGCCAAAGGCGCCAGGACTGAGTCCAAAGAGCCCCTACTTGAGGCTGTTGTGACTTCCCTTGAAGACATGATGTCTGCCTCTGGGGTAGCTGGGTCTTGTCTGGCACCTTGGAGGTAGGCATCATGAGAAGTACAGACATTTGTGGCTTCCCTTGTAGTATACATATCTGAATAGAGATCAGTAGCAGTCTATTTGGCTATCTGGTCAGCGAAAGCGTTCCCTTTTCCTACATCGTCTATGATTTTCTGATGTGCCGCGCACTTCATAATTGCTAGCTGAGTGGGAAGTGCAAGCGCTGAGCGCAGCTGAACTATCAAGGTGCCATATTGTATCTTTGTTCCATGTGAGGTTAAGAAACCTCGTTCTGCCCAAAGTCTACTGAAGTTGTGAACTACCCCAAAATCATACTGACTATCAGTATATATGTTTAATCTAAGCCCTTTGGAAAGTTCACAAGCTCGAGTCAATGCAATAATCTCTGCGGCCTGCGCGGAGTTATGTGAAATTCTTTTGGTTTCCACAATCGTGCTTAGTGTAGTGATGGCATAAGCAGCAGTGGATGTACCATCCGGAAGTTTGAAACAGGAGCCATCACAAAACAGCTCCCCTTGTGGATCGCTCAAAGGTGTTTCTTTCAAATCAATCCTGCCTTTAGTTTCTTGCTCTGCACTATAAAGGCAGTCATGTGACATTTCGTCACTGCAAGCAATGTCTTGCGGAAGAGGTAATAATTCAGCGGGATTCAATACACAACACCTCTTAATTTTAATATGTGGTGCAAACAAGATCAATTTGTATCTCGTTAATCGTGCGGAAGTGAGATGTTGTGTTTGCGTTCTATTTAATAGAATGTCTACAGAGTGAGGTACCAACAAGGTTAAAGCTTGGCCTAGGACCATACCCTCACTCAGTTTTACAGACACAGCAGCAGCAGCGACAGCTCTCAGACATCTTGGCAAAGCGCATGCAACAGGATCAAGGGTGGAGGAAAAGTAGCCGCACGGCCTATTCTTCCCCCCATGTTCCTGCTTTAACACCGCCAAAGCACATCCATCACGTTCATGCACATACAACTAAAAGGGCTTTTCGTAATTTGGTGTGCCCAAAACCGGTGCTGAACACAATGCAGTCTTGAGCAAATCAAAAGCTTTCTGGTTTTCCAAGTTCCACGGCAATGGCAAAGAAATGCCCTTCTTTGTCAATGCCAACATTGGTTTGATCACTAGTGAGTAGTTCGGGATCCACTGTCTACAGTAAGAAGACATTCCTATCAAGGCTTTGACTTCCTTCTGTGTATTTGGGACAGACATGCTAGAAATGATTTTAATTCGTTCAGGTGTCAATCTTCTTCCTTCATTTGACAGGAGATAGCCTAAATAAGCGACCTCCTGTCGACAATATTGAAACTTTTTCAGTGAAGCTTTATGTTCATGTTTTGCTAGGTGAATAAGCAATAACACGGTACCCTCGGTGCAAGCATTTTCTGAATCTGCAGCTAAAAGAAGGTTGTCGACATATTGAAGCAATGTCCAAATAGCAGGCAACTCAAGTGTATCAAGCTGCTCTTTCAAAGCCCTACTGTAGATGCTCGGACTTTCCGTGTACCCCTGTGGTGCACGGGTAAATGTAAAGAAGCGTCCCCCTAGGGTAAATGCAAACAAATATCTACTATCCTTGTGTATAGGAATGCTAAAGAAGGCATTCTTAAGATCTGCAACACTAAAATGAGTAGCAGAAGCTGGGATCATCGGTAATATCGTCGTCACATCAGGCACAATAGGAAATAGTGGAGCAACAATCTTGTTGACAGCGCGTAAATCAATAATAAAACAAAAAAGGAATTGAATTATCACCTTTCTTATACACCGGTAAAATTGGACTATTACACAAACTGTCTGCAATTTCTTCAATTACCCCACGGTGCACAAAATCAAAAACTATACACTTCAAAGCTTGCTCACCATCAACCGAAATCTTATACTATGGAATACGTGGCACTTTACTCCTGGTTTCAAAATGATTTTAACAGGCTCAATCTGTAAAACACCGACATCATTATCATCAATTGCCCATAAACACTCCGGAATGTCACTAAATTCCGGTGGCAAAGGTCTAGTCAGAAACTGTGAGGCAGAAAATTGCTGTGGTGAAATCGTCAAACACACTCCATCCGAAGAACAATGAATTATCGCATTTAATTCCTTCAACAGATTCAACCCCAGAAAATTCTCACCACAGTTTGATGTCAAAAGAAACAGACAGTGATCCATGAATGGACCCAGTGAAATCGGTACCGGCAGAGAAACCGGACTAACCACTGGCGTACCAGAAAACCCTACAGAAACATTAGTTTGCCCTGACAGTGGAATGTCTGGAACCCGTGAATGGTCAATGAAACACTTCTGTTCTCCTGTATCTATCAAAAATTGATGTTTCCTATTTCCCACTATCATTTCAACATAGGGACCTTTCTGATTAACGGGAATAGGCATCGGTTTCACACCATGCTTCAGGCAATCCTAGCGAAACAATATACCATGAAAGGGAAGGTCTTCAGAGAGATAAGCAGTGGAAGGATGATCAAAAATATTTCTACTATCCATACTCGGTGGATGATTGTCTTGCGAAAAGGACTGAGGATTCTGAGAAAAATGGCTTCTACCAGGACCCCCTGCCCAGGGCGGCCTCTGGATCGTCTACCCATGATACCATATGTGTTATTCGACCTCTGCTGGAGGATCGGGCATTGTGCTCGCCAATGACCCTCTTGTCTACAATAAGCACATTGGTTCGCGTGTACAGGACCCAACGGCATATTACCTTGTGGAACATACTGACCCCTAAACTGTGTACTACCCCCTCTAAGACCTCTAACAATCTGTTGCAACACCTTAGTTTTCAAGTCTCTCTTTTTCTTTTCAATCCTTTTCTTCTCATTATTGACTCGGTTTTCATAATACTGAGCCATATGCAATACTTCAGACTGAGACTTAGCTTGCCAAGCGCTCTCAGAAGTCATCATTTGTGACTGGCTGTGAGGTAACAATCCACGCACAAATTTGTCCACAAATAATTGTTTTCCAGACTCTGTGCTTAAATCTTGTCCACTAAAATCTGAAAATACTTATTCAAACCGATTCAAGAATTCGGCAGCACCCTCAGATTTTCCTTGGACACAAGCAGTAAGTTTGTCCCAAACAATCCTTCTCTCAGGAATTAAGGCTTTCAGTTTTGTCACTATTCTATCAGGCAAAATCAGTATTACCTGCGGTGGCCTCTCACCAGCTGGTCTATCTCTATCTTGCCTAGCCAAATTATCCCATGTGTCCCCTAACCCTGGTACATCGTCTACTATCCTAATCTGTTTCCACAAATCGGCAAGTAGGAGCACAGGAAATAACAAATCTATATCACCCAGAGTAAATACTGACGACTTCAAGACAGATTCTATCTCTTTATAAAACCCTGTCAGATTCTTCCTGATATCTGGGATAGATTGTCTTATAGTATTCACCTCCTGTCTTGAGAACGGGACGTGAACAAACTGTGATACATAATGTGCATCAATGTCATAGGCGGCTACACCTGTTTCAGTGTTAGCCGGGACCTCAACTTTAGGGACAAATGTCTCTCATAGGTAACTGAGAAGTAGGCAACTCCAAACGCTTACTGAGCAACAGAGCTAAATCGAGCGCTAAAGCAGCTGAAGGAGTGTCAGACGAAAAAGCCCTCTTATAGATATTCAATAATTCTGTGGGACAACACATATTTCTTTTTATACATTTATCCTGTAGGTATTCTACCATTACCTGTATCACTTTCCTCTGCATTTCTGGCGTATACTGACTATACGTGTCATATACTTCTACGGGAGATATCGGCATATCTGAAATCCATCTAAGTGCATCTCTTGTGCAAATTCGCGTTTCTTCACTCATCGACTTACAAAGAGGAAGGAACCGTTTCTGTACAAACATAGCGCCCAAACTATCACCATCTGTTTCATCATTCCGTAACCTTTCTAAATCCCTTCTCTACTCAAAAACCCTCTCGACATGCTCATATACTTTCTCCGCAGTATCTCTTGAATATGCTAAAACATTCAGATCCCACAACCCTCTTGGAAAAGAAAATGTAGACAAATTCTGTACAACAGGCAGTGGAGATGCTATTACTGGAATCAAAGACAAATCTACTGGGACCACAACAGTCGGTAAAGGTGGAGGCACAGGCAGAGGAACAACAATAGAAAACGGAGCAATGACTGGCGGCGGAGGAGCAATAGGAGGAACAATAGGAGGAGCAGGAATTACTACGGGAGGAGGAGCAAAAGCAGGAAGAGGTAAGAAAACAGGAATAGGTACATAAGGAGGTGGTTCAGTGGCACCAGGCCTTCGTTCATTTAAAAGCTTGTCAATTAATTCATCTGACGCATGGAAATCTTTTGATGGGTATATTTTCTGTATATCAAGTTAAAAAGCCCTATCCATATTTCTGGCTGACTCTGACTGTTTTTGTTGATCATACAATAACGCTTTCTCGGCGTTCGACATATGTCGGCGCGCATGTTTCTCTCTACTTTTAAGCTGCTGCATAGCTTCCCTTTTCCAATTTTGTAATATATCAAATGCTGCAGGTCTGGCTTTTTTCTTTAACAATATAGATTCTAAATACTCTATACAGGAAATCTGAAAGCTACCATTAATTGGCCACTGAAGTTCAGAAGCATGTTTAGTTTGTCTTTGCCAAATATCATTAAATACTATACTACCAATGCCGTACTTACAGTACATAGTATATGCCGACGACCCCTCCTGTGGTGCCAGATGGCCAAATTCCAAAGATTGCCTGTCTCTGAGGAATAACGCCCTGAAACAGGCAGACAATTTCTCAGGCATGTCAGATTACTGGTGTTGCCTGGCAATAATTGTACTTGCGAGAACAATACTTCAAATCAAATATCAGGATACTTAGGAATCGGGGCACGACTCACCTGATTCAAAGGACAAAGGGAGGTCCGATCAGATTACAAAGGATCGACGTGGCTGGCGATTCCGGCAAAAATACCCGCCTCGATATGGGGACCCTCGTCAAGATGCAGTCTCGGACCGTGAGCTCACCGTCCAGGGATCGGGCCGTGCAGTAATGTTGAGGTGTCGCGTCTCATCCAAGAAGGGGCCCCCTTTCTCACCGTCCGATCCCGGTCCTATAGCCACGTCAAATCTTCAACGAGATGGCATCAATCTTGAGGGTGCCTATTCGTGTGCCATCTTGTTTGTTTGTTTGTTTTTATTATTTATAATGCGCACATAACCCAAAGGTTAACAAGGCGCGAGAATAGCAAGAGGATTTTATAGCTTGGTTACATATAGCACATTAAATAATGTCCCATGGAGTTACAATAGGGACACAATGACAGCATAAGTAGCAGATGCCAATGGCACATAATGAGAGAAACTAGCAAGTGTACAATAAACATGAAAACCTACTAGTGTTCACATTGAGCCTGGCCAACTACTAGTGTTCACACTATCAAATTTAAGTGAAGTTGGCATGGCTATCGGAGATCGTTTGTTATCGTGCTCCTTAATCCATTGGATAGTATTGGTCCCGAACTGAAGATAGGGGAGGTCTTTTCGTAGAGGTGGCGCTAATGAGTTCCAGTGTATTGCTGCTTTGACAGGGAAACTGCTCCCTCCTGTCAGCGTGCGTTTGAATCTTGGGACTAGTAGTAAGTTGGCATTTGCGCTCCTGGAAGGGCGGTGGGAAACCTGTCTAGAGAATCTCGTTGTAAGGTATTTAGGGGCCAGGTCATGAGGCATTTGTGTGTCATGGATACAGATTTAAGGAAGATCTTATCTTTTGTGGAGAGCCAGTTGACAGATCTTCTAGTGCCAGAGATATGGGCTTTCTGAGGGAGACTTAGGGCTGCTCTTAGGGTGTTATTTTGTAGGATTTGGATTTTATTTATGATATATTTATTACTGCATACATAGAGGGCGTTACAGTAATCCAGCTTAGATAAAATCAATGCTCTAGCCAGGGTAACACAGTTATTGGGAGATAGGAATGGTTTGGCTGCTCGGATGAGTTTACAGGTATAGGCAGGTCATTGCGTTTACCTGTTTTTTGAATGATAATGATGAGTCTAGGTAAAAGCCAAGAGTTTTTACCTCATTGGCCACAGCGATGATGTTATGGTCAATTACAAATGATGAGTAATTCTGGGCAAGTTTGTTAATATTAGCTGCAGTGCCAAGAATGAGGAGTTCTGTTTTGTCATCATTCAGGCATAATCCGTGGGAGGCCATCCATGCCTGGATGATGAGGTACACTCTGTTTACAAAGGCCAAATTCTTATCATAATCCCCCGTCAATGGGATGAGGATCTGGGTATCATCAGCATAGTTGGTGTAGGTGATACCCAGACCATTGAGATCATCGAAAAGGGGCTTCGTAAAGATGTTATACAAGGTAGGTGAGACGCAAGAGCCCTGAGGCACACCGCAGGTAATGGGCGTAGGGTCAGTAGCTGCTAGCGGTGAGAAGATGCGCATTGTTCTGTTTCTGAGGAAGGACTGAATCCAGCCTATTGCCTCTTGGGAGAAGTGTGCGGCCGACTCAAGGTGATTGCACAGAATCTCATGGTCAACTAAATCAAATGCTGCTGAGAGGTCAAGGAGCAGCAGTAATGCTGTCTTACCCTCGTCTCTCAGCTCGTCAATTTGTGTCTTGAGGTCAACCAAGGCAGTTTCTGTCCCATGTAGGGGTCTGAAACCTGATTGTCGGATTCCTAAGAGATGGTTGTGTTCTAAACATTGTTGGATGTGTAGATATGCCATTTTGTCAAGGATTTTGAGCATGAGTGGCACTGTAGTAATATGGCGGTAGTTTGTGGGGATGGAAGGGTCTAGGTTTTGTTTTTTAAGGAGTGGGAGGACCCAGGACTGTTTCAGATTGTTAGGAACAGTACCTGAGTAGAAGGATGCATTCATTAATTTGGTAATGAAGGGAGAGAGTTCGCGAGCTGCATCTTTTATGAGTTGTGCTGGGCATAAGTCCCCGTGGCAATTTGATGGTTTAAGAGCGAGGATAACTTTCTCAACCTCTTTGATAGAAACTTTACGGAAGTTGAAGTGAGGAGTAGAGTCATGTGAGGGGGTCGAGATGGGAGGCGTCACTGTCGCATTGTTGCTATTAGGTTTAGTGGAGGTGAGAAGGGTGTCCTTTTTATGGTGAATCTTTGTTTGCAAAGTGATAATTTTATTAGACAGGGCATTTTGAATGTTTGTGCACCACTTTTTGTCCTTAATGCAGGAGTCTGGGGTTTGGATAGGAGATTCTACCTCCTTCAGGATTGTAAAGAGCTCTTTGGTGTTAGACTTGGCTTGCGTGATTCAGAGGTTGTATGAGGTTTGTTTGGTGGAAATTATTTCTTTTTTGTAGAGGGCCGATTGCTTACTTAGGTTGCACTTATTAGTCTCTGAAGGATCAAGTCTCCATATTTTCTCATAGCGACGTTTCTCTAGTGTAAGTAATTTTAGTTGTGGGGAGAACCAGGTATTCACGTGTTTGCGTGGTTTGATTTTTCTAGTCTTTAAGGGTGCTATAGCATCAAGGGATGATAGCATCACTTTGTTGTACGAGTCTACCATAGTGAATGGGTCAGTGTGATCTGGGATCGAATTGAGGGTGGGTAGAATCAAGGGGATGAGGTTTTCCGGATAGTGTTTCTTTTGTTTCTAGTAGGGACTGCTGGGGCTACTCTGTCGGTGAGTGGCACGGGTGGGGCCTCTAAAGAGAACGTGATTAAGTGGTGGTCAGACCAATGCTGGGGTAGTGTGGATAATACCGAGATAGGACAGTTGTGGACAGCAATCCAGTCAAGGGTTCTACCTTTTGTGTGGGTAGAGCCTGTAATCTTTTGGATGAAACCTAATTCCTCTAGGGAATTGTTAATTAGCATAGCATTAGAGTCTAGAGGGTCATTGAGTCCTAAATTAAAGTCTCCTAATACGAGTTTCTGTGAGGAGCTTTTCAGGTTGTTGGAAAGGATATTAGAGAGATCTTCTTCGAAGTGTCCTAGTGGGCCTGGTGGGCGGTAAATAAGATGGATAGTTACAGATTGTGAATTAGTTATAGTTAACTTAGCTGTGAGGGCTTCACATGAGTCTGTGCTATGAGGTGGAGCAAGTTTCAACGTAAGGTTTGTTTTAAGTATAATGGCGAGACCTCCACCTCGAGAGGTGGTATGGTCTAGTCTGAGGAGGGTATAGTCATCTGGGATAGCTAACATGATTGCTGGGCCAGCTGCAGGGTGGAGCCATGATTATTTAATGGCTAGGAGATCGATGTTTTCATTTTGTAATAAATCTGCAATCTCCGTTGCATGGGCGACCATAGAGCGTGCATCTTGTAAAATGAAGCAAATATTGAGGCTTGGTACCACCAAAAATTAGATCTGCCAGTCACGAAGTCAGAGATTTATTCTGTACAGATTCAAATATCAAAGCAGATAGCTATCTGGCTCCCAGCACCTCGCAGTGTGTACCAGAAACGCTGTGAGGGGAGTGAGTCGTGGTCATCACAAAACATGCAGCATTTATAAACAGTACTGGTCATACCTCAGCCCATCTCCAAACTAATAGGTTACAAATGTGGGTTTCTGCCCAGTTCACATGGCAAATACAACAATATTGTCTTTACATACTTCAAGTATTTTCCAGTCTTCAAAATACAATGGTTACAACTTTGTTCTGTCTGGTCATGTTGGTTATCCAGTTTAGGCTGATCCGAGTTTCAAGAAAAAATTCAATAGCTTATTGTTAAGGTACACAGTTCTAGTTTGTCTAACATTCAGTTCTTATGTTTGAATATGGCTGGGGCTATTGATACAGAAAACACTTTAAATTGGAGTTCACTTTAGCTCCAAGCTTCCTTAAACATACTGACAAACTTTGTTGTCGTCAGCTGTGTGGATCTTTAGCTTTCTAAAGTAAATTCTATTTCCAGAAATGTACACAGGATTCCTTCAAAAACACGCAGCATTAGTTTACATTCATTGTATAACACTGTTTGTGGGAGGATGAGTTTTGTAGACATAGATAACACTTTGAATGAGAGTTTGTTCTGACTACAAGGTCTTGTTTGCACAGGACAAATAGTCTGCTCTGCCAGCCCTAGTGTTGACATAGGCTCAAAGGTCGATTCTGCTCTGGCAGCTGAAAACATAGCTAATCATTACTGAAGAGTGAGCAGAAGTTAGAACCAAGATGGAGGACTTTTTCCAAGATGGCGCTTGAAGTCAATTCTAATTCAGAACTATACAACGCGGTTTTTCCCATGGAGCGACTAGGCTTAGGCCAATATAAATATAAAGGAGGCACTATACATTTACCGTTTCACACCGCCACTGTGGCATAGCATCCCACTGGAAATCCACATGGCTCCATCATGTACAGTCACCAGTCTGACATCTCGATTGAGAATCCTACCATTTCAAGCTCACGGATGAGGCATGAGAAAAAAATGGGCAGAAAGGGTGGTGAGAGAGGTGTAAAATGTGGGGAGAAGTTGTTGTAGGGGCAGGAAGTAGGTATGGGGGTGAAACCACAACTATTTTTAAATAAATGACAACAAAATAATTCTCGTAGGAAGAAAAGCAAAATGAAGACCAGATATATCCCATTGTCATTAAATGGCAACTCGAAATAATTACATATACCTGACTCCAGGGGCCTGATATACAAAAGTCTTTTACAATGACACAACCCTCAATTGAAAAACACAGTGTAAATCCGGCGCTTCTACAGTTCAGGAAGAAAATGAAAACCCTACTGTTCAGATAGTTTCTCTTCTAGCGTTCCAACAGCTAAAACACCAGCTAGTCTATATCAGTGGCTTCGCTGGGGGGGAGAGGGGAGGAAGGGCTGGGGGGGCAGATCCCCCCCTCTGAAATCCTGTGCCCCCCTTGTGCCCCCTTACATAAGGCTAGCAGTGACCATGTTCTCTGTTCGTGGTGTTATTTGTGACACTCACTGAGGCAAATGGCTACTTATCACAGGCAATACACCTTTTGTCTCAAAGCTTGTAGTGATCAAGCAGCTTGCAGCCCCTCACATCAGAATATAGCCACGAAACTGCTAATGATGGGCCATTAGTCACTGAATTGTTTTGTGCATGCATTCTGATGGGAGGGGAAGTGTAGTGGGGTGTGGGTAGTTGGTGGGCACAAAAGCCTATCTGCAGGAGTGCTTGTGATGTCACACATTACCTTTCATAGGCACCCCCCTACTTTCGTTGGTGCCCGCCCCTACTTTTGTCTTTGGCCCCCTCTGTGCCCCTGCTAAATTTGATTCCTGGCGACGCCACTGGTGTACATTGATTGCATTGTCACACATGGAGTCCGCCTAAGCTCACCAGTGTACCACTATTTTCTCAGACAGAAAAGCCACATACAGGCAGGCCTCCTGTGGGTGCTAGGGTGAAATGTGTTACCGCTGGTTCAAAAGACTGACCACCATGCCTAAGCCTGGCCACCACACTTTACTAGGGAAATAAGGTGGCATCGGTGGCTAGCGCACCCCCTTGTGTACATATTACCACACAGCACATTTTTGTGGGTTTGACTCATAAGCCCATCGGCTCTGTGAAGAGAACTACAGCCATACATTTTTTTGCTTCTGAAAAAGCAGAAACAAATTACCGGTGGCAAATCCCCATGCCCATTTCTCAAGGAGTCGGATGTGGCTTGTGTACACTCGTTAATGTTTTATGGCAGGGAATTATATTCATTTGATGAAGAAGAAAGTCCCAGGAATGCCAACAGGAACAACATGGAACAAAACAAACGGCACAGAGCTGACGAGACTGCGGCAGCGGGTCCCTTTTTTTTCTATCCCTTTTTAATCACTTCCATTTATTTCTTTACTTGTCAGAGAGCAATTGCACCGACTTATTACAGCGCAGTGCCCTTGAACAAATACCTGCTCACGGAATGAACAAGTTGCAAAAATTCATTTTTGCTAGAACCAGAAATGCAAGCAGGATGACGCTGCACTCGTATTTTTTGGGGGAAATGCAAGGATCGTTCAAGTAATGAGCCCATTACATTTCCAGTGCGTCGAAACAACACATCGCTGTTTAATGAATAATTAGAAAAATGAATGTATTCTATACACAGAAGAGACTAACGGAAACCGTATTGGCAGTGAAATAGAAGACGAATCGCAATCGGAAGGTGTGACGCAGTTACACAAACAAATAATGGTTAGAAAGGTTCCCATTTGATTAATACACTTTGCGCATAAAGAAAACGGTTCTTATCTTTGTCGTGCCCAGGCCCCTCCCCGCTTTTCCTACAGTTTTATTTGTATAAACAGCGTCACGTTTTATTCTGTGTTTTCGCGCAAAGGTTGCCTACGGCGCCTGTAACGAAGGAGGCCATCAATTTGACTCAATTGTGAATGAGATGTGATGCGTTTTTGACCCTATACCCCAAGCTGGTAGGGGGCTCATAAAATAATATGTCGAGTCAATGACCCCCTCGGATGTGCGTAGACTGATAACAGTAATTGCAGAGAGCATGGGTAATGATAAATAGAGGAATTAGCCCTCATCATGCCCACTGGCTCTGAACGTGTTCTGGAAAGCATGGCCTTTCGAGAATGCCAACAGAGGCTTGGCAGCCTTGAAACGCGAGCAATTTTGCATTTCCCGCTGAAGATATGTTCATTTGCAGTCCTCCCAAACACCTGTGAAACTGTGTTTTTCATTTAAAAATAATGCAAGAGCGTCCCCGCTACCTGCCTCCAACTCAAACATTCAGCAAACTGCCCGCCCAGTGTTGACAGTGTTGTTTGTTCAACTGCAGCGATTCCATGGCAGGCAAACAAAGCGCGTAGGTAGCAAGTGGTGTGAAAGGATGACCCGATTGGTATATTTAGGCGGGGGGGAAAGATTTGAGTGGTCGAAAACAAATATGATTTGAGAAAGGAGCAGGGGGCATAGTTTAGTGTATTCATATCATGCATGACCTGTGATTTTGACTGCAGATTATGTAAGTTCGGTGACACTGTAAGTGTAAACTCAGTGATCAATGACTACCAGGAGCCAGAGCCGGCCTGAGGGGGCGGGGGGCGGCCCGGGCGACTGCCCGGGGCCCCATGCCCCCCAGGGCGCCATTAGCCCCCCGCCATTCCAGGTCGGGGGGGAGTCTATTAAGGGCTCCCTTGAACTGGCATAGTGAGAAAAGGTGCAGCAGGCGCCCTTTTGTTATTAAATGCGCCCCACGGCCGCGGGCTCTGCATCAGCACCCTATTCACCTGATCATTACCTCCCTGCTCCGACACGGGAGCCAGGAGGTTTTCATTGGAATAGGGCGCTCAGGCATTAGCATGCATGAGCGTCCTATTCCAGTGATTAACCCCCTGCAAGGCGCCGGAGCAGTGAGGGACAAAACAAATGCTGCGCTCCTACCCCCACCCCGCCTCTCTCCCTGTCCACCAGGGGTGCGCGAGGAGGGGGGCAGCGCCAATTCGCCCAGGGCGCTGCTGCCTCTAAGGCCAGCCCTGCGAGGAGCTAGCCGTCGTTAGAGGCCAGAATTCACTGCTCTGGGCAGTGGTGGATAGTCCATAATGGGCAACAAGTCACTGACCAACAACCCATTATGGACAATCCATGGTTGGCCCAATTAAATCTTGAGTGGTTCCACAGCTGCAGCAGGCAGCTGAGCTAGTGTACCTGGGCATGCTATGTTGTTTGATTGGCACATCCCCTTGTTTCCTCGTTCTTGCCTGCAGGGTGCACAGGACAGGCCGCCGAGAGTGAAATCCAAAGGAGCAGCAGAGTGAGCAGGGTACAGCAACTGAAGAACGGGAATGAGCAGGTAAGCAAAGAAATCCAGGAAGCCATTGGGCCTCATTACGAGGCTGGCGGTAGCCGTGCCTGTAGTACAGGCACGGCTGCCGCCGGTATTCATTTTTTTCCAGCACCCAGAAAAGGGCAATTACCGGGTCATTACGACCTTGCCGGACCCGGTAATTGCCTTTTTCTGGGTGCTGAAAAAAAATATTCCCATTCCCATTTGAGCCCCAAAGGGTCAATTGGAAATAGGGAGGGTGGTAGCACCATTACCATTAATAACGGTACTCGTGTTACCAGTATGTTCTGCTCACGGGTGCCGGTACGGCCACCAGGTCAGACCTGGTGGCTGCAAGGGCACCCGCGAGCCGAACTCGTAGTATGGCGGTACGGTAGCAACGGTGCCGGTAGCGCTACCAGCACTGTTGTTGCCTTAACGCCATACTTAGAATGAGACCCATTGTGTATATGTACGTAGCATTTGAGAGGTTGTGAGTATATCGGAATGCATGAACTTGTGAATTTGTCAGTGTTTTGGCGAAGACTGTGTATGTGGCTGCAGGTACATATGTAGAGTGCATGCTGGCCAGGGTGGGGGGGGATTTGATTCAAACAAGAGATTTAATGCAGATGAATGTAAGTGAATGAACGTGGGTAAATACATCAGAGCCAGGAGCGGGGGAGGCTGAGAGAGGGAGAGCTTGCAGAGACTAATTACTGTGCCAGCAATGAGGGCAATGTACTGGGTGGTACTGACCCTCCACACCGAATTGGCTGGCTGAATGGTGCCAGTGCATCCAACCTTCCCATTCCCATTGAGCCCTATAGGGCTCAATGGGAATGGGCAGCATTTTCCGGTGCCCGCGAATGGGCAATTACCGGGTCTGGCGGGGCCGTAATGACCCAGTAATTGCTCATTCACGGGTGCAGGAAAAAATTATACAGGCAGCAGTCGTGCCGGTATTTACCGGCACAGCTACCACCAGGGCCATAATGACCCCCAATGGGCCTCAATATAACATTGCTGGTTTGGTAACAGCAGTGCCGGTAGGCTTACCGAAACCATTGTTACCGGACCAGCAAAGTACAAGTTTGCAGGCGGAATGCCCACCCACCCGCCAGGTCTGACCTGATGGGCGGATTGGCACCCGCCCGCAGACTTTGATGGATGCACTGGCACTGTTGCACACAGTGCCGGTGCATCGGTCCTCCCCTTTCCCATTGAGTCCTATGGGACACATCGATGCAATGGAAAATATTTTTTGCTTGCTCCTACAGACAAACCTCTGCACAGATTTTCATCAAATTTATGCCAGGAGCAGCGGCTTGGTCCCAAAAGTGTGCTTTTGTAAATCTGGTGTAATTCTGTCCAGTATTTGTTTTTAAACAGACAACAAGTATGTACAAAAATATGTGTGATATCTGTGCCCGCCCCGCAGATTCACCTCCCGATTCAGGGTTTATGGACACATCTCAGCCAATCATGGGTGGGGCGGTCTGTTCATGGACATTGTATGCGTCAATGATTGGATGGTGAAAAATATGAGGTGTGCCATATTTTTGGAAACAATCACCATGTTGGATCCTTGTCTGCAGATAGCGTGTTAGAGAAAATGTCTGGAAAACATATTTGGGGTTATTTGGTGGCCGAAAGAGGGCCTGCAAAGGGTGGTGGAGTGGAATAAAGATGACATTGAGATGTATTTATAGGTGAAAAAAGGGCGTGCAGGTGTCGCAGAGTCTGCAGACACCGTACTAGTCCACAGACAGTTTGGAAAACACATCTGGGGGTATTTGGTGTCTGGAAAGGGCCTGGAATGGGTGGGGTAGATGAATAAAGTTGATATGGAGCTGTCTTTCTACACAAAAAAAAGGTTTTGCAGATGCCACAGTGTATGCAGTCAATTTCGGTGTCTGCAGGCATCATTTGGATGGTAGGGGGTTCTGGGTGAAATTTGTTATCGCAAGGTGTATTGTACGTGCGTTATAATTTAATTATATTGTGGTGAATGTGGCCAGTGGCCATATTCTTGGGGGCATGGCCATCCATGCCCCCAAGAATCTGGTCACTGGCCACACACTATAGTAATATGTGCATAGTAATTATAGGTACCTTAGGGGGAGTATACAATATTTGTAATGTGGTGGAATAATAGCATTGATGTGTACATGGTATTTATGATAGTAGGACAATTGAGGATTGTGCTCCTTGATGTCTCCTCCGCCTTTCACACGGTCAACCATTTTATCCTCATGAAATGGTTACATGATACCTTTAGCAACATGGACCGTGCACTGGACTGGCTAACCTGTTACCCTCACTAACTGCCCTTCCCAGCTGCAA
The DNA here is from genome assembly GCF_040938575.1 of Ambystoma mexicanum. Taxonomy (NCBI): domain Eukaryota; kingdom Metazoa; phylum Chordata; class Amphibia; order Caudata; family Ambystomatidae; genus Ambystoma; species Ambystoma mexicanum. Next base: position 684,781,945 of record NC_090929.1, on the reverse strand, counting down.
CTGGGTTGTTCGACTATACCACCTTACTGTATACCCAGAGAGTACCCCAGGGTTCTATCCTATTATTGTAGCTCTTGAATATCTATTTCATCCCTCTTGCTCACATGATGTCCTTTTTCTTTTCTCATTTCAGTGTTATCTTAATGACACAGAGCTTTCCTTAAAGTTCTCACAACTGATTTCTTCTTGATTTTTTATCCCTGATTGTTTGACCGCCATATAGGCATTGTGTGTGGCTAAACATCCCGGTCTCAATGCCAGTAAGACAGAGACCTTTCTTATTGTCGTCTCTCTCCTTTACTCCTCACATTTTGGAGCTTGTAAAGAAACCCCACTTTCAGTTTCACCTCCTTACATACATTCTACCGTTACTCACCTTCCCACAGAAGCTCAATGTCTCTATAGCCCTGGTCCTTTACAGGCTGGACTACTGCAACAGCCTCTTCCTCAACCCCTCCCTTTGTTGTCTACACCACTTTGGCTAATCTATAATAGGGCTGCACGACTTATTGTTGGCCTCATGCCCAGGGATCATATCGCTGAAGCCCTAAATTGTGTACATTGTCGCCTGGTAATTGCAAGAATGAAATAAAAAATCTGTGGTATCATTGACAAGACTTTCTGGGGTCTAGGAGAACAAAGGCCCTCATTACAACTTTACCGGTCTGGAAACAACAGTGCTGGTAAGCTTACCGGCACTGTTGTTTCTGGACCGGCAAAGTACAAGTCTGGTGAGCGGGTGCCCTGCCGCCCGGCAGATCTGTCTTGCCGGGTGGACTGGCACCCGCCCATAGACTTTAAAGAAAGCACCGGCACCGTTATTGACGGTGCCGGTGCTTCCGTGTTCCCCATTCCCATTGAGTCCTCTGGGACTCAATGGGAATGGGGAACAACATGTTACCGGCGCCTGATTTACCGGCCGCCGGGTTCTAAAACACTGATGTTACCGGCAAGTCAGGCACCAGTAATTGTTTATCGGTCCGGCACCTGCATGTCTCTCTCTTCGGCCGGGGCCTCTCTTTGCAACAGCCTTCCTGCTCCCTTTATACTTGAGCAGGACTTCCTTAAGTTCCTGAAACTTTTGACAACTCAGTTTCTCTCTTCCCTGTTAACTCATACCACTGCCACTGAGACTGATGGCCTGGTCCCTCATGAACCTCACAGGTTCCAGGGCTTATATGTAGTTGACACCAGTACACCCCAAACCCACCTTTAGCACTGCCCTTGCGGGTCTACCGACTGGCAGCTGTGTACCCCATCTTTGGAACTGATGTGCCCCAGCAGTTAGCCAGTGGCCTCCCACCTTTGCATCTCTTGCCACTTTTCTTCAGCACTGGGAAATCCCTAGTCCCCTTTACATTCATGCACTTAACTTACGTCACAATGCATAGTTGCATTTAAAGCAACAGTGTGTACAATTTCTTTTGATTAGCAAGAGAAATGCAGATACACAAGATTTGTAGAACATTCCTAAGTGGTAGTTGATGTGTGGAAATGTAATATGTTGATAGGGTTAGATGCAGAGTTTTTTTTAACTGATTGGTGGATAGATGTGTGACTGTTTGAAAGCAGGCAATGAGGGAGTGTTACAAACATAATAATAAAAAGGGTAGAAGGTCTGTCTTGTGTGCAATCTGTTTTTTTAATGATGTATGGTCTTGAGAGGGGACTGCGGATACAGAAAAATATAAAGTCTATAAGCTTAGTTTTTTACTTCTAATTTTTTTACTCTGAAAGCTGGATCCTTTTTTGGGTGTTATTTTCTTTCTTTTTTTTGCAGGAGAGGCCAGGAAGTAAGGTGAGGGAGGAAAATGAGGGAAGGTGCACCAACCAAAGATACGGAGGGGCTGGTGGACAGGGGAAGATTTTGAGCATGTGTTAAGTCTAAGGTAGGGGCAGTGTTTCTCATGCTCCTTGTTTACAGCCTTGAAAACACTTTGAAACTGCTCCCCCTGCAGAGTCGTGTGTTGCAGTATATACAGAGGACTGTTGTCTTGGAAAGATATGGATCAACAGGTAGCAGGTGGGATTTTGTGCCCCCACATGAGTAGCCTGTGTGGTGGCAGTATTGGGTGAGGAAGATGAGGTGAAGGAAGACAGCCTGCTACTTCCTGAGAAAGGGACAGCCTTTCTCAGAGCATTGCGTGGTTGGATTTAGTGTGGCAGCACATGGAAGTGGTCCCGTAGGAGTACTGCTCAGGTTGTCCATGACTTGAACTCAGTGCATTTCACCTTTTTAGCCTTAGCCTTCGGTACACCACCACCGGTGGTAAAGAACAGCCACACCCATGATTATCTCTGGGTGCTGGAGGTAGGCATTTCCTCTATCTCATCTTCCTGGCCCTCTTGATTGTTTTCTGCATTGTTGTGCTTTTCCGTTGTCTAGGCCCTCCAGCTGGTGGTGTTGTTGGTGGTGGTGGCTTTTGGGAAGGATGAATGGCCATGGCGGCTGCCATTTTTAAGTTAAATAGCAGTTGTGCTAACATTCTTCCAAGCATGTATTCACTCCTGGATTGCAGATAGAAAATCAGTAAAAATAGTTCTAGGAACTGTGCTAGGGTAAGTTTTCCGTGTGAAACTTCCTAAATCAGCTGAAAATGCAGTTTTGAATTGTTCACAAAGCACAGACCCGTTCGCGAAGCTCAGACTCGTTCGCAAACACGTCATCACACAGCGCACGCTCGCATGGTCATGTGGCACTGTCTGGGAATTCCGCGATAACATCAGACGTTTGCGATCATCGGCAGAGAAAAAACGTTGTAAAAAATAGTAGACAATTGATAGAAGTGTTCAGATTGCTACTAGGAGGTGGGAAAGGGCACAGATTTTACTTAAAACTTTCTAGATTGGATGAAAATGCTGATATATTGTGGGTGAGTATGATATTAGGAAGTTGCAGCAAATTAGGGTGCACTGGTAAAAACCCATGAAATGCATTGAAAAAATATTGTTAAAGGGACGTTATGGTTAATTTGCACTAATAAAAAACTATGAAATTCAGTGAAAAACTTTGTTAAAGGGACGTAATAGTTACAAATAAAACCGAAAACCCTCAGAAATTCACCAGTTATGGTAAGCTAAGCAACTATCACTTGCGCTACCACCATGCACAGCTAAAACTAACACCTGGGACATCAAAGATGGCATTACAAATGTCATTGATGACATCACATATCTGGCCAACTTGTTTTTGTTAACTAGCATATCTAGGCCAGGTGGTTTTGTTCACTGACAGTCTGTATACAAAAATTGAAAAGGTGCTATAAATCTAAATGTTAACCTTCTTGTATGAACCCAAAGTACTTTCTTTCGGGTTTGCTCCCAGCTCATGGTGCACATATAAGGGGCAATAAGGAGACCTCAAACACAATTCATTTGTATACGTGATGATAAACTATAATCTTATTAACATTTTCTGGTGATGTTGGTTCTTTCTTCCTTACTTTTGTTTCCTTATATGTGCCTCTAATTTGTGTACATTGTGGGATTTCATATGTATTCTTTGTACTAACACAAGTGCATAGTAAGTCCTGAATTGTTAGCTATGTATTTCATGTTTAACATTACTCAAAACTCTCATAAGGTAGTATTCATAATTTTACTATCCAAAATTACCAGATTCAAAATATTGTTCTTCTATGGTGCATGATTCAACCATTGTCTATGAGTATGTACGATTAGGTTCCTGTATAAACAACAACACAACAATATAATGTTTTGTTCAGATGAGTACATTTTTTAATACATTAAGTAGTTCATAATAGCTCTCCCGATCACCGCTGACATCTTGTTACCAATATTATAAACACAACCCCTTGTAGGGACTGTTTATCAAAATGTATTTCAAATACGATGTCATCAGTGATGTCACCAATGACATTTGTGATGTCATCTTTGGTGTCCTGGGTGTAAGTCTTAGCAGTGCACAGTGGTGGCATGAGTTATGGTTGCTTAGCTTACCATAACTGGCACATTTCTGGGGGTTTTCGGCTTTATTTGTAACCATAACGTCCCTTTAACAACATTTTTTCACTGAATATATGTATATCAGCATATTACAGGGCCTACAGTAGTGGCCCTATAGTTATGGTTAAGTTGCTCAACTCATAGAAAGAGCACTTTTTGGGCGACTTATAACCTTGGTGCCATTTGACAAATCCACACTAAACATTGCAAAACAAGTATATCACCACATCGGAATGATTTTGCAAAGTTTGGTGTGGTTTCATCCGGGGAGGGCTAAGTTATTTTGCAAAAAAGTAGGGAAAACAAATTAGTGATGTCTGGGTCAGGAACGCAGATTCATTTCCTGATTCGGAGTCCACGGACACCCCCAGGACCAATAAGAGAGCAGTGTGATATTCGCTGACAACATACATGCCTGCTGATTGGTCAATTAAAAACATCATGAGGTGCATCAAAACCTTTGAAACTGACACCTTGTTGGATTTGTGTACAGCGCCTGTAGTCTGCAGACATTTCGGTAAAAACAAATTAAAAAACACAACATTGCACTTGTCAAACAAATTAAACTATCTCTGGTGAGGTGAGGGGTGATGAGAATGGGCTGGGATATGGCAACAAAAAGCCAAAAATCTGTTGTATTTCTTCTACATAGTCCACAAACATCCTAGATGTTCGGGGACATTCCTGTGATGCTTGGATGGCTTATAACATTGGTGCTACTCAATGAACCTGCATGATATCTGGCAATATCATGACCCTGAATGGTTCTGCAAAGTGTGGTGCTGTTTCACCAAGAGGGGGCAAAATTAGACGGTGGTCCCAAAATGTTTGAAAGTTTGGTCTGTCTGGTCCCCAAAAGAATGAAGGGAAATCCCAAAACTCTAGTTCTGCCATGCACCCTGTAAAGAAGAGCACATGCACCCCTAACGCTGGGACACCTGTGTGCTCACCAGCAAAAGGGTGTTTTGTTTGTAAGGAGCTGGGCCATAGGAAAGGGGATCCTGCTTGTGAGGGCTTAACCAAACAAGTCATAGTGAATGTTGGACTCATGGAAGAGGCATCATTAGAGGAGGACGTCCCACTAGGCCAGGGAGTGGCCAAATGATGATTGGTTAGACTGAGAGGGAATGGTACCGTGTCTCCAGAAGAGATCCCAGTTCCCAATAATGCTGAACTCTATTTGGAACATGTGTATATCAATGGACACAAAACTCCTGCAGTCCGAGACACCACGGATAGCATTACTGCTGTCACCAGGCAGTGGGTGCAGCCAGGCCAGTATGTTGATGGGCCTGATTGTAGCACCAGTGGGTTTGACGAAAATAGTAAGTGCCCCTTGGCAATAGTAGAGTTCAGCTGGCGAGCTGAAATGACCCAGCGCTGTGTAGCTGTGAAAGACTCCATCCCTGTCCCATGTCTGTTGTGTAATGATCTTCCTGATAACGAGATGTCACAGCGGCTACCCGATCGAGGGCCAAAGAGATCACCAGATCGAACACTTTCAGAGCCTTAGGGCCTGAAATGCTTCCGGAGCGCGTGTTGGGGGGACTGGCGTGGCCGGTATCCCCAAGTCCAGTTCCACAGACTGCTGAGCCACCTACTCCTGTGGGAGAGGGGCCAGTAGCCACTGAGGACATACTTTGGTAGCACGGGACTCAGTGACTTCAGAGTTGCCTGGCACAGCACAGGAACCTGAGGTGGTGGACCCCGATCTGAATGGTCTTCCCAAGCTAGATGAGTTTGCATCAGCTGGGGGCCCAGACAGACTTCTTTAAAGCCCAGAAAGAGTGTCTCACTCTGATGAGTCTGTGGAAGCAGGCACATAAGAGCAGGCTAAGCGCAAGGCCCCTGTACTGTTCAAAGTGTACTGGGAGGATGGACTCCTGTACAGTGAGCCAGAAGACTCTGAGGGTGAGGGCACCAGAAGGTTGTTGATTCCCCAGTGCCACAGTAAGTACCTTTTGGATTTGGCTCACCAAATTCCTTTAGCCGGTCACTTGGGAGTGACTAAGACAGCATACCGGTTGTCTGTGCACTTTTACTGGCCCCAGTTTGGTGTAAATGTTAAATAATTTGTCCAGTTCTGCCCAACTCGTCAAGCTTGCAAGCCGAGTGGTGCCATAAAGACCCCCTTCATTCCACTACCCGTGGTTGGGCGGCCTTTTGAGAGAATAGACATTGACATTGTGGGTTCTTTAGATCCTCAAACCAGCTCAGGGAACAGATAAATATTGGTAGTGGTAGACCACGCCACACAGTACCCTGAGGCTGTCCCTCTAAAGAGCATCAAAGCCCCAGTGGTTGTGAAGGCTCTGATTGGGATATTCTCCCATGTTGGATTTCCAGAGGAAGTTGTTTCTGACAAGGGATCAAACTTCATATGTGCGTTAATGAAGGCCATGTGGGAAGAGTGTGGAGTCACCTACCGATTCTCTACATCTTTCCATCCACAAACAAATGGGATCGTTGAGTGGTTCAACAAGACCATGAAAGGCATGATAGGTGGCTTGGAAGAGCACCTGAGGAGAAAATGGGATATTCTCCTGCCATGCCTTCTGTTCGCCTACAGGGAGTTGCCACAGAACAGAGTAGGGTTTAGCCCCTTTGAGCATCTGTTTGAACACCCTGTACAAAGTTCCCTCAATCTAGTGACAGCGGGATGGGAGTGCAACACAAGATGTGGTAGACTATTTACATGGCCTTCTGTCTAGAATAGCAAAGTACATGGAACAATCAACGAAAAACCTAAGGCCAGTCAGGAGCTTCAGGCCACAGTGACAGTCTATTCTCTATGCCAGTGGGTGTGGATTATGGAGCCTGTCAAACCCAGTGCCCTTCATGACAAGTGAACTGGGCCTTCCTGTGTGTTGGAAAAAGTCAGTGAGTTGAATTATTTCATTGATGTAAAAGGACCTAAACAGAAGTGCAGGGTCTTTCATGTCAACCGGCTAAACCCCATTATAGCTGGGATGACTTGGTCATGGCATTAGGGACTGATGGAGAGACTGAGGAGGAGACCGATCCCCTCCCAGACCTCCTGCACACTGAAGCCACAGATGGGTCAGTTGAAGGTGTCAACTTTGCAGTGGACCTGTCAAAACGCAACTGGCAGGCAGTCGCCAGTTACTGGGACAGTTTGCTGGTCTATTTTCGCTGACTCCAGGTCACGTAGATTGGTGCACTCGCGATGTGGGTACTGGAGACAGTAAGCCAATGGAGAGTAGGATTCACCGGATGTCCGATAAGGTTAGGGACACCATCAAGGATGAAGTTTCCAAGATGTTGTTCCTTTGAAGCGATAGAGCCATCCCACAGCTTCTGGGCTAGCCCATCGGAACTAAAAAAGACTAGTGATGCTAAGACTGAGGTTTGCTTTTGTGTGGACCACAGAAGGCTCAATTTTTTTCACAAGGACATATGATCACCCCATTCCTCGGGCAGGTGAGCTCATTGACAAGTTTAACACTGCAAAGTACATGATTACCGTTGACCTCACGGCAGGGTACAGAAAGAACGGCTTGACAGATGAAGTGAGAGAGAGGTCCGCATTCTCAACCCCAGAAGGAAATTATCAGTTCACTGTGATGCCCTTAGGATTGAACAATGCCCCTGCCAATTTTCAGCAGATGGTTAACTAGGTTTTATCTGGGCTGGCGAACTTCGGTGTCGCCTATTTAGACAGCATTGCTGTGTTCAGTTAAACTTTGGCGGATCACTTATCCCACCTGAAACAAGTGCTTCACTTGCTGCAGAATGCAGGTCTGACTATGAAGGCCATGAACTGCCAGATAGCCCATGGCACGCTGACTTACCTAGGCCACCTGGTCGGTGGAGGTAAGAAACAACCTCGCAAAGTAAAGGTACAGGCTGTGAAGGATTGGGACATGCCAACCGCACAGATGAAGTTGAGAGCCTTTTTATTTCTCATCAGGTACTACCGGTCATTCATCACAGGTATGGGGCCATTGCCATGCCCCTGAACAATGTAACTTCCAAGAAAATGCCAAAGAAGGTAACTTGGACCCCCCGCCTGTCAAATCTTCTTTCAGGATTTAAAGGATGGATTGTGCAGGGCCTCAGTTCTGAAAGTGCCAGACAATGGTCAGGAGTTCATTATCCAGACAGACGCCTGTGATTTTGGGATTGGAGCAGTGTAAGCTCAACTGAACTCTCAAGGGGTAGAACAACCTGTCTCCTACATTAGCAGGCGATTGACAAAAAGGGAAAGGACCTGGGCTGTTGTTGAAAAAGAGGCTTAGGCAGTCGTGTGGGCCATAAAGAGTCTCAAACCCTACATATTTGGTTGCCCTTTTTAATCCAGGCCAACCACAGGTCTCTTTGATGATTAATTGTCATACAAGGGGTGAACCCTATGCTTTTGGTTGGGCCATATCCCTATAGGGATTAGATATGGACATCAAGCACAAGCCAGACTTCCAGCATGGACATGCAGATGGCCTCAGCCAGTAAGTTTGCCTTGATGACGAACCAGACCCTCAGTAGGGTGTGGTTCACATGTTGAGGCTGGGGGGCATGTGAGGAATTCAACTACCCGCACAGTGGGTGTGCACTCACCTGGGTTTTTTTGAAATTTTAAATGAAAATGATCAACCTCAGGAAAATGTGTGATGCTAATTTTCACACATTTTCCTATGTTCACCACATGACATACGCATAGACCTGTGTGCTTTGGGTGGACTCAGCCTACTGTTATGCTCACCTGGTCTCTGCGGAGGCATTTGGGCATGGTTGCAGCCCTCCCGGGGGTAAGGTCGCTCAGGTCTGACTTCGCCCTCTGCACTTCTGTGGTGACTGGTGGTAATAGGTGATGCTGCACGGGACTGCTCCTGCGTGGAGAATAGGGGGCATGAGTATGCCAGCTTGTCCGCCTGATCCCCTTCCAGCCCCCTTATCCCAAACCGTGGTACCCGTGGAATGTGCTGTCCCTGGAAAGCTCACCTGTTGATTAGTTTTGGCAAGCACTCCGTCCTGCTGCTTCTGGCAGGGGCACTTGTATGATCTGGACCTAGTTCTTTCACTGATCCCTTGCACGTGGTAGTCCAGTCCTGCTGCGACTAAGCCACTATATTCCACTTTTGATGTTTGCTCTTTTGCTTTCTTCCCTTGTAGGTGATGTTGCCGGCCTGGCAGAAGCTGCAGAGCTCGATGCGGCAGCCGGAGGGAATGAGGAACGAAGCTGCAGTGGTGCAGTAGCTGGTAAATTGTTAACTAGGGGGCGCGCAGGGTTCAAATGTGGCGCGGCCCTAGGACGGATGTTCCAACCTTGTCTTTCTTCTTCTTCACAGGGTCCGAGTTTGTGGATGCAGAGTGCAGTGCTGCAGTGTTGGGATCAGGATCACTGGATGTCAGGAGATGAGTCTGCAGATGAAGCAATGAAGCACCGGTTTCCTGGAGGTGTGTATGCAGGAGAACACCTGGTTTTAAAGGTAAGTGAAATGGTCCAAGCGGCAGTGGCGTCACGTTGCACGCAAGTGCACAGTAACGCGAAGCACCAGCCTTAAGGATGGAGCAGCTTAAATAGCTGAGCTTCTGAAGCCACGCCCACCAGGTTCAGCCTGCCTGCCACACCCTGCCGCACCCTGCCACACTTGATGAGTCAGCACATGAAGACCAGGCCTAGGGAGCCACACCCGAAGAGTCAGCACATGAGGATGTTCTCTGGAATAAAGGCTTTCAGCTCCTGGAAAGTTCTTATAAAATAAAAGCACTCCTGCACTGAAATAAAGTAAAAGCACTCCTGTACTGAAATAAAGTGTTCCTGCTCACACCTCTATATGAGCCTGGTGCCAAAGGCGCCATGACTGAGTCCAGCCAGGGACCCTGTGTTTATGGGTCCCAAAGGGACATAAGTGAGTCAAGTGACCCATTGCCCCATCACTAGATGGTGTGGCATTTGTGTTCTGGGCCTGTGGCCATGACAGCACCCCCTCAAGGCTCCTCTCATGGGTGGTTGCCCCCCTGGCCCTGGTTTAGTGGGGTTATTGCAGTGCAACTGCCTGATTAATCATGGAGCGTAGACATGCTCACTGGGTTCGCAGGTCCGATCTTGGGTCCATAACCTTTCCAGTCTATAAGGTAGTATGACTTGGACCAGACCATCTTAGAGTCTATGATCCTTTTAACTTCTTATTCTGGTTCTCCTTCAACTATTTCGGGATCCGGTGGAGTATCGATCCGTGTACATGGTCTCAATGGTTTTAGGAGGGAGACATGAAACACCGGGTAGATCCGCATTTGGCCCGGTAATTCTAATTTCATGGCCGCAGGGATGATCAGAGCCTTGACAGTGTAGGGTCCCAGATATTTGGGACGGAACGCTCTTGGTCTATTCAGGGGGATATTTTTGGATGCTAACCAAACCTTGTCTCCGACTTGGTAGTTGGGAGCTTCCCTTCGGTGTTGATCCGTAAACTGCTTCTGTTTCTCTTTGGCTCTGGCAAGATGCTCTGCTGCTTCCTTAAAAACCTGGGTGATGGTGTTGTGTAAGGTCGTTATAGCGGGCATTTATAGTGATTCGAGTGGGTCAAAAATGGATGTCCATGGATGTCGACCGTACACTATGTAGAATGGGCTTTGTCCCGTGCTGGTGTGAATGGAGTTGTTATATGCGTATTCTGCTAACCAAAGTATGTCCTTCCAGGTATCCTTGGTTTGTTGCAGCATACACCTTATGTATTGCTTGAGGGTCTGGTTAGTCCATTCGGTCTGGCCATCTGGCCGTTGGTTTGGGGGTGATGGCTTGTAGATAACCAAGGTCGATTTTGGCAATTTTACAACACCTTTTCCAGAATGCAGAGACAGACTGAGGTCCTCGATCTGATATCAATATTGATGGGAACCATGTAGCCGGACCATCTGTTCCAAAAACACGGTAGCCAGGTAGGGGCAGTGTTTCTCATGCTCCTTGTTCACAGCCTTGAAAGCACTTTGAAACTGCTCCCCCTCCAGAGTCATGTGTTGCAGTATATACAGAGTACTGTTGTCTTGGAAAGATATGGATCAACAGGTAGCAGGTGGTATTTTGTGCCCCCACATGAGTAGCCTGTGTGGTGGCAGTATTGGTTGAGAAAGATGAGATGAAGGAAGACAGCCTGCTACTTCCTGAGAAAGGGACAGCCTTTCTCAGAGCATCGCGTGGTTGGATTTGGTGTGGCAGCACATGGAAGTGGTCCCATAGGAGTACTGCTCAGGTTGTCCATGACTTGCACTCAGTGCATTTCACCTTTTTAGCCTTAGCCTTCGGTACACCACCACCGGTGGTAAAGAACAGCCACACCCATGATTCTCTGTGGGTGCTGGAGGTAAGCATTTCCTCTATCTCATCTTCCTGACCCTCTTGATTGTTTTCTGCATCGTTGTGCTTTTCCGTTGTCTAGGCCCTCCAGCTGTTGGTGTTGTTGGTGGTGGTGGCTTTTGGGAAGGATGAGTGGCCATGGCGGCTGCCATTTTTAAGTTAAATAGCAGTTGTGCTAACATTCTTCCAAGCATGTGTTCTCTCCTGGATTGCAGATGGAAAATCAGTAAAAATAGTTCTAGGAACTGTGGTAGGGTACGTTTTCCGTGTGAAACTTCCTAAATCAGCTGAAAATGCAGTTTTGAATTGTTCACAAAGCATGGATCCGTTTGCGAAGCTCAGACTCGTTCGCAAACACGTCATCACACAGCGCATGCTTGCATGGTCATGTGGCGCTGTCTGGGAATTCCGCGATGACATCAGACGTTTGCGAACATCGGCAGAGAAAAAACACTGTAAAAAATTGTAGACAATTGATAGAAGTGTTTACATTGCTACTAGGAGGTGGGAAAGGGCACAGATTTTACTTAAAACTTTCTAGATTGGATGAAAAAGCTGATATATTGTGGGTGAGTATGATATTAGGAAGTTGTAGCAAATTAGGGTGCACTGGTGTTAAGACAGATTTCTGAACTCTGTCCTGGTGGCGCAGAAGTTCAGAAGGCCAACCCAATTACTTGGAACAGGGCAACCTCTGGACGAGCCAGACCAATCAAGGTAGCGATCGCGGCGGTCAAGAGTAGGTCTCAAGTGGGGTGAGGGTGACTGAAAGCCCGCAATGAGCACACAAAGCAAGATCACTTACAAACTACTCCAAACAGTTGTTATATCAAAAATATATACACATTTATTTTAAGGCCTTTAAAACAATGAGCATAGCGAGAAAATCACAATATAACGATAGTAAACCAACACATACCATATCAACACAATATATATACAAATACGACAGTCGCAAGCGTTATATGCACGAAATGTGTAGTCCACCTGCAAGGGAAGGAAAACAGGCAGTGCGATACAATGATTTAGACTCAGTTAGACTTCAGAGGCACCTAACTAGATGGAAGTCCGAGCCCTGCGAAGAGTGGAGCCTTGTGCTCAAAAGTACCTGCACACGCTGGTGCCAACGGGCAAAAGGAGAGTCTCTTCTAAGGAAATCAGGCAGTTCAGTTCAGTGCACTAATGAAGAACAAGTTCCGCGACTCAAGTGCAGCCTCCACAGTGGGCGGAAGCAGAGCGCGAGTACGGCAAAAGGGTGCTGTTTTACACAGCGGGGAAAAGCAATGGGCTCCTGCAGGAGGGCGACCAGATCCTAGCTAAACTACTCACCGGTCCCCGATGCAAGCAGACCCAGGCTTCTCCGCGTCAGTTTCAGCAGCTGGCAGGTTCAGAAGAGCAGGGAACGCCTCGTCATCGTGTTGAGTAAAAAGACGTCCCAATCGAAGAAACCTGCACAGTTTTGTCACCACAGCAGGGCAACGGAGCGGCCGTGTGTATCTGAGCCAAATGTACACTACTCACTTCCGACCTGGGAACGCCAAGTGTACGAAGCGTGTGAGAGTGACAAGGACTCGAAATACTACACAACCTGGCGGCGGTTACAGAGCAAGACTCCCGTGTAAGCTGGTCAGTCAGCTGGATGGCCCAGAGACGCTTCCGAAGGCTTACTGGCAGGAGATGGTGAAGATGCCGAGAATAGCTGTTCCCGCTATTCCAAAGGGTCAAAGTACCAGTACAGGCCTCCTGGTTCGATCAAAGGTGAAAAGGGTTTCACAAGGCGACAGCAGTGCAGAGGAGAAGTCCTTCAGCGGGTCACCAGCGATTCCTCGGTCCAGCCTCTTGGTTGCAGGATACTTGGCTCCTGTATTCCTTTGTTCGTGAGAACTCAGGAGATCGACATGGTAGTGGTGTTTCCAGCCCCCTCTTATCCACGGTTCCCTTCGCGCCAAAACGGAGGGGAGCCAATGGGAGATCCACTCATCAACACACACACCATTCGTGGACCAATCACGGACCACGGTGGTCCCAGGCATTCACACTACCCTAGACTCTCTGGCACCCAGGATGTGTATTGGGACCAGACATCCCAGCCCACACCCTGGAGGCACACAAAAGACATGTAGAAGCCCGCGAAAGCATCCGTGTTTCGCGGGAAAGTACATGCCCAAATAAGGAAGACCCCGGGTTGGCTCGACCTGGGGAAGGTGAAGGGAGCAAGACGGTCAGCGGACAGGACAAAGGAGCCTCGTGGTCTGGCCATTTTGGGAGCCAGGCCACCATTTTGGGTGAAGCGCAGAAAACGCGCTTAGAACGCCAAAAGGAGCTCAAAATACAAAGAAACGATCGCTGCCACCATTCCCGTCCCTGAATCACTTGCACCGATCAAATACAATCCTAAACGAGTATCTAGGGCCTGTAGAAGGCTAGAGACCCAAGAGAGCTGTAACTTAGCTTACAGTGCCCTCTTGTGTCATGTTGCACTAAAGCCGCAACATGATAAAAGAAACTACGGGAAACAGCGTTCCCCGGTACTGACTGTCTTAAGGGCATGTCAGTTTCCCCATAAGAAAAGGAGCGAAAGCCCAGAGGAGTGCGGCAGAAGGCTGCACTTCTCTGGCAAAGTCAAGAACAAGGTGAAAAACAACAGCAAAAAGTTTAGGGGTTGCCACATGGAAGGAAAATTACCTACAATTACGAAATCTTTCCTAACAACTGGTAAAAACCCATGAAATGCATTGAAAAAAACGTTGTTAAAGGGATGTTATGGTTAATTTGCACTAATAAAAACCTATGAAATTCAGTGAAAAACTTTGTTAAAGGGACGTAATAGTTACAGGTAAAACCGAAAACCCTCAGAAGTTCACCAATTATGGTAAGCTAAGCAAACATAACTTGCGCTACCGCCATGCACAGCTAAAACTAACACCTGGGACATTAAAGATGGCATTACAAATGTCATTCATGACATCACATATCTGGCCAACTTGTTTTTGTTAACTAGCATATCTAGGCCAGGTGGTTTTGTTCACTGACAGTCTGTATACAAAAATTGAAAAGGTGCTATAAATCTAAATGTTAACCTTCTTGTATGAACCCAAAGTACTTTCTTTCGGGTTTGCTCCCAGCTCATGGTGCACATATAAGGGGCAATAAGGAGACCTCAAACACACAATTCATTTGTATACGTGATGATAAACTATAATCTTATTAACATTTTCTGGTGATGTTGGTTCTTTCTTCCTTACTTTTGTTTCCTTATATGTGCCTCTAATTTGTGTACATTGTGGGATTACATATGTATTCTTTGTACTAACACAAGTGTTTAGTAAGTCCTGAATTGTTAGCTATGTATTCCATGTTTAACATTACTCAAAACTCTCATAAGGTAGTATTCATAATTTTACTATCCAAAATTACCGGGATTCAAAATATTGTTCTTCTATGGTGCATGATACAACCATTGTCTATGAGTATGTACGATTAGGTTCCTGTATAAACAACAACACTCCAATATAATGTTTTGTTTAGATGAGTACATTTTTTAATACATTAAGTAGTTCATAATAGCTCTCCCGATCACCGCTGACATCTTGTTACCAATATTATAAACACAACCCCTTGTACGGACTGTTTATCAAAATATATTTCAAATACAATGTCATCAGTGATGTCATCAATGACATTTGTGATGTCATCTTTGGTGTCCTGGGTGTAAGTCTTAGCAGTGCACAGTGGTGGCATGAGTTATGGTTGCTTAACTTACCATAACTGGCACATTTCTGGGGGTTTTCGGTTTTACTTGTAGCCGTAACGTCCCTTTAACAACATTTTTTCACTGAATATATGTATATCAACATATTACAGGGCCTACAGTAGTGGTCCTATAGTTATGGTTAAGTTGCTCAACTCAGAAAAAGAGCACTTTTTGGGCGGCTTATAACCTTGGTGCCATTTCACAAATCCACACTAAACATTGCAAAACAAGTATATCACCACATCGGAATGATTTTGCAAAGTTTGGCGTGGTTTCATCCGAGGAGGGCTAAGTTATTTTGCAAAAAAGTAGGGAAAACAAATTAGTGATGTCTGGGTCAGGTCCGCAGACTCATTTCCTGATTCGGAGTCCACGGACAACCCCAGGACCAATAAGAGAGCAGCGTGATATTCGCTGACAACATACACACCTGCTGATTGGTCAATTAAAAACATCATGAGGTGCATCAAAACCTTTGAAACTGACACCTTGTTGGATTTGTGTACAGCGCCCATAGTCTGCAGACATTTCGGTAAAAACAAATAAAAAAACACAACATTGCACTAGTCAAACAAATTAAACTATCTCTGGTGAGGTGAGGGGTTATGAGAATGGGCTGGGATATGGCAACAAAAAGACAAAAATCAGTTGTTTTTCTTCTACATAGTTCACGAACATCCTAGATGTTCGGGGACATTCCTGTGATGCTTGGATGGCTTTTACCATTGGTGCTACTCAATTGAACCTGCATGATATGTTGCAATATCATGACCCTGAATGGTTCTGCAAAGTGCGGTGCTGTTTCACCAAGAGGGGGCAAAATTAGACGGTGGTCCCAAAATGTTTGAAAGTTTGGTCTGTCTGGTCCCCAAAAGAAAGAAGGGAAATCCCAAAACTTTAGTTCCGCCATGCACCCTGTAAAGAAGAGCACATGCACCATAATGCTGGGACACCTGTGTTCTCACCAGCCAAAGGGTGTTTCGTTTGTAAGGAGCTGGGCCATAGGAAAGGGGATCCTGCTTGTGAGGGCTTAACCAAACAAGTCATAGTGAATGTTGGACTCGTGGAAGAGGCATCATTAGAGGAGGACGACCCACTAGGCCAGGGAGTGGCCAAATGATGATTGGTTAGACTGAGTGGGAATGGTACCGGATCTCCATAAGAGATCCCAGTTCCAAATAATGCTGAACTCTATTTGGAACATGTGTATATCAATGGACACAAAACTCCTGCTGTCCGAGACACCACGGATAGCATCACTGCTGTCACTTGGCAGTGGGTACAGCCAGGCAAGTATATTGATGGGCCTAATTGTAGCATCAGTGGGTTTGACGAAAACAGTAAGTGCCCCTTGGTGATAGTAGAGTTCAGCGCTGTGTAGCTGTGAAAGACTCCATCCCTGTCCCCTGTCTGTTGTGTAATGATCTTTCTGATACTGAGATGTCACAGCGGCTACCCGATCGATGGCCAAAGAGATCACCAGATCGAACACTTTCAGAGCCTTAGGGCCTGAAGTGCTTCCGGAGGGCTTGTTGGGGGGACTGGCGTGGCCAGTATCCCCAAGTCCAGTTCCACAGACTGCTGAGTCACCTACTCCTGTGGGAGAGGGCCCAGTAGCCACTAAGGACATACTTTGGTAGCACGGGACTCAGTGACTTCAGAGTTGCCTGGCACAGCACAGGAACCTGAGGTGGTGGACCAGGTGAGCCCATATCTGAATGGTCTTCCCAAGCTAGATGAGTTTGCATCAGCTGGGGGCCCAGACAGACTTCTTTAAAGCCCAGAAAGAGTGTCTCACTCTGATGAGTCTGTGGAAGCAGGCACATAAGAGCAGGCTAAGCGCAAGGCCCCTGTACTGTTCAAAGTGTACTGGGAGGATGGACTCCTGTACAGTGAGCCAGAAGACTCTGAGGGTGAGGGCACCAGAAGGTTGTTGATTCCCCAGTGCCACAGTAAGTACCTTTTGGATTTGGCTCACCAAATTCCTTTAGCCGGTCACTTGGGAGTGACTAAGACAGCATACCGGTTGTCTGCGCACTTTTACTGGCCCCAGTTTGTTATAAATGTTAAATAATTTGTCCAGTTCTGCCCGACTTGTCAAGCTTGCAAGCCGAGTGGTGCCACAAAGACGCCTTTCATTCCACTACCCGTGGGTGGGCGGCCTTTTGAGAGAATAGCTCTTGACATTGTGGGTTCTTTAGATCCTCAAACCCGCTCAGGAAACAGATAAATCTTGGTAGTGGTAGACCACGTCACACAGTACCCTGAGGCTGTCCCTCTGAGGAGCATCAAAGCCCAAGTGGTTGCGAAGGCTCTGATTGGGATATTATCCCATGTTGGATTCCCAGAGGAAGTTGTTTCTGACAAGGGATCAAACTTCATATCTGCGTTAATGAAGGCCATGTGGGAAGAGTGTGGAGTCACCTACCGATTCTCTACATCTTTCCATCCACAAATGGGATCGTTGAGTGGTTCAAAACGACCATGAAAGGTATGATAGGTGGCTTGGAAGAGCACCTGAGTAGAAAATGGGATATTCTCCTGCCATGCCTTCTGTTCGCCTGCAGGGAGTTGCCACAGAACAGAGTAGGGTTTAGCCCCTTTGGGCATCTGTTTGAACACCCTGTACGAAGTTCCCTCAATCTAGTGACAGAGTGATGGGAGTGCAACACGAGATGTGGTCGACTAGTTACATGGCCTTCTGTCTAGAATAGCAAAGTACATGGAACAATCAATGAAAAACCTAGAGGTCAGCCAGGAGCTGCAGGCCACAGTGACAGTCTATTCTCCATGCCAGTGGGTGTTGATTATGGAGCCTGTCAAACCCAGTGCCCTTCATGACAAGTGAACTGGGCCTTCCTGTGTGCTGGTAAAAGTCAGTGAGGTGAATTATCTCATTGATGTGAAAGGACCTAAACAGAAGTGTAGGGTCTTTCATGTCAACCGGCTAAACCCCATTATAGCTGGAATGATTTGGTCATGGCATTAGTGGCTGATGGAGAGACTGAGGAGGAGACCGATCCCCTCCCAGACCACCTGCACATTGAAGCCACAGATGGGTCAGTTGAAGGTGTCAACCTTGCAGTGGACCTGTCAGAACAGCAACTGACAGGCAGTCGCCAGTTACTGGGACAGTTTGCTGGTCTATTTTCGCTGACTCCAGGTCACGCAGATTGGTGCACCCACGATGTGGATACTGGAGACAGTAAGCCTGTGGAGAGTAGGATTCACCGGATGTCCGATAAGGTCAGGGACACCATCAAGGATGAAGTTTCCAAGATGTTGTTCCTTTGAAGCGATAGAGCCATCCCACAGCTTCTGAGCTAGCCCATTGGAACTAAAAAGACTAGTGATGCTAAGACTGAAGTTTGCTTTTGTGTGGACCACAGAAGGCTTAATTCTGTCACAAGGACAGATGATCACCCCATTCCTTGGGCAGATGAGCTCATTGACAAGCTTGATGCTGCAAAGTACATGATTACCGTTGACCTCACGGCAGGCTACAGAAAGGACAGTTTGACAGATGAAGTGAGAGAGAGGTACGCATTCTCAACCCCAGAAGGAAATTATCAGTTCACTGTGATGCCCTTATGATTGAACAATACCCCTGCCAATTTTCAGCAGATGGTTAACCAGGTTTTATATGGGCTGGAGAACTTTGGTGTCGCCTATTTAGACAGCATTGCTGTGTTCAGTCACACTTCGGCGGATCACTTATCCCACCTGAAACAAGTGCTTTACTTGCTGCAGAATACAGGTCTGACTATCAAGGCCACGAACTGCCAGATAGCCCATGGCACGCTGATTTACATAAGCCACCTGGTCGGTGGAGGTAAGAAACAACCTCGCAAAGTAAAGGTACAGGCTGTGAAGGATTGGGACATGCCAACCACAAAGATGAAGGTGAGAGCCTTTTTAGTTCTCATCAGGTACTACCGGCCATTCATCAAAGGGTATGGGACCATTGCCATGCCCCTGAACAATGTAACTTCCAAGAAAATGCCAAAGAAGGTAACTTGGACCTCCCGCCTGTCAAATCTTCTTTCAGGATTTAAAGGATGGATTGTGCAGGGCCTCAATTCTGAAAGTGCCAGACAATGGTCAGGAGTTCACTATCCAGACAGACGCCTGTGATTTTGGGATTGGAGCAGTGTAAGTTCAACTGAACTCTCAAGGGGTAGAACAACCTGTCACCTACATTAGCAGGCGATTGACAAAAAGGGAAAGGAACTGGGCTGTTGTTGAAAAAGAGGCTTAAGGAGTCGTGTGGGCCGTAAAGAGTCTCAAACCCTACATATTTGGGTTGCATTTTTTGATCCAGGCCAACCACAAGCCTCTTTGATGATTAATTGTAATACAAGGGGTGAAACCTATGCTTTTGGTTGGGCCATATCCCTATAGGGATTAGATATGGACATCAAGCACAAGCCAGACTTCCAGCATGGACATGCAGATGGCCTCAGCCAGTAATTTCGCCTTGATGACGAACCAGACCCTCAGTAGGGTGTGGTTCACATGTTGAGGCTGGGGGGCATGTGAGGAATTCAACCACCCGCACAGTGGGTGTGCACTCACCTGGGTTTTTTTGAAATTTTAAATAAAAATGATCAACCTCAGGAAAATGTGTGATGCTAATTTTCACACATTTTCCTATGTTCACCACATGACATACGCATAGACCTGTGTGCTTTGGGTGGACTCAGCCTACTGTTATGCTCACCTGGTCTCTGCGGAGGCATTTGGGCATGGTTGCAGCCCTCCCGGGGGTAAGGTCGCTCAGGTCTGACTTCGCCCTCTGCACTTCTGTGGTGACTGTTGGTAATAGGTGATGCTGCTCGGGACTGCTCCTGCGTGGAGAATAGGGGGCATGAGTATGCCAGCTTGTCTGCCTGATCCCCTTCCAGACCCCTTCTCCCAAACCGTGGTACCCGTGGAATGTGCTGTCCCTGGAAAGCTCACCTGTTTGTTAGTTTTGGCGAGCACTCTGTCCTGCTGCTTCTGGCAGGGGCGCTTGTATGATCTGGGCGAGTTCTTTCACTGGTCCCTTGCACGTGGTAGTCCCGTCCTGCTGCAACTAAGCCACTATACTTCAGGTAAGTGTTCCTGTTTGCCTTTGTCTTTCCTCGTCTGTTTTTGTTGTACTGTAAAGTTTGTTGTCTTGTATTGCTGTACGTTCCACTTTTGATGTTTGCTCTTTTGCTTTCTTCCCTTGCAGGTGATGTTGCTGGCCCAGCAGAAGCTGCGGAGCTCGAGGCAGCAGCCAGAGGGAATGAGGAACGAAGTTGCAGCGGTACAGTAGCTGGTGAATTGCTAACTAGGGGGCCAGCGAATTCAAATGCGGCGCGGCCCTAGGACAGATGTTCTAAACTTGTCTTTCTTCTTCTTCACAGGGTCCGAGTTTGTGGATGTGGAGTGCAGTGCTGCAGCGTCGGGATCAAGATCACTGGATGTCAGGAGATGAGTCTGCAAATAAAGCGATGCAGCACTGGTTTCCTGGAGGTGAGTATGCAGGAGAATGCCTGGTTTCAACGGTAAGTAAACTGGTCCAAGCGGTGGTGAGCGTCACGTTACACACAAGTGCACAGTAACGTTAAGCACCGGCCTTAAGGATGGGGCAGCTTATATAGCTGAGCTTCTGAAGCCACGCCCACCAGGTTCCGCCTGCCTGCCACACCCTGCCACACCTGATGAGTCAGCACATGAAGACCAGGCCTAGGGAGCCACACCCAATGAGTCAGCACATGAGGATGTTCTCTGGAATAAAGGCTTTCAGCTCCTGGAAAGTTCTTGTAAAATAAAAGCACTCCTGCACTGAAATAAAGTAAAAGCACTCCTGCACTGAAATAAAGTGTTCCTGCTCACATCTCTATATGAGCCTGGCGCCAAAGGCGCCAGGACTGAGTACAGCCAGGGCCCTTGTGTTTATGGGTCCCATAGGGACATACGTGTGCCAATTGAACCATTGCCCCCATCACTAGATGGTGTGCTTTTTGTGTTCTGGGGCCTGTGGCCATGACACCTACAGGTACAGTCCCTCCTGTCATGTTTAGTTGGGATATGAGAAGCAGGAGTAAACCATGTCATCTCAGAAGGGGGGTAGCAAACCTTCCATCTGCCATGCCCAGTCTGATTAACTAACAAAGGCTAGAAGCATCTGCCCTGTCCTTTTGTTGAGCACAGTAGCTGGTGGCAGCATTTGCATACTAATCACATTTTAATTCAAACAGGTCCACATGGGGTCTGGATGCAGAGGCTAACAAAGGAGACAGGAAATCCCAACACCCTTTCATATGCACTGTGTCAACCTGATACCAGCCCCCGCGCTCGCTCAGTATCAATTGACAGTGAAATGTCATATTTGGGACTGCGTGTATTACAGTAGTCAACTCTACTACAAGGGGAACCCATTCAGAAGGTATGAGAATGTGGTTTGGGGAGCCAGAAAGTCTAGTCTCACCGCAGCTTCAAGGGAGACCTGTCTCTTTAATCAGGAACTACATAGAGGTCCATTAACCAGAGAGAAACTTTGATCCACAACAGATTGGAAGACGGATGGGACTTAGTATTACACTTTTTCACCCCTTTACCTTTTCTGTTGCAAAGCACTCTGGTTATGACCTCACGCATACAGGAGTTTGTTGGTGGGGCCTCAGGATTGCTTCATTAATGTAGGCTTAGCCTCCACCAATCCCTGTGGTCCGTTTGGCTTTAGAAGAAGGCTGAGGTCCTATTTTGAGCATATCATCTGAAGGCTTCACCAGAAGCAGAAAAAAGAACTCATCATTGGACCCTGGCTGAAGGTGCAGTCTGCCTAACATCTTCCGGAAGTGAAGGAAGGCCAAGGCCTCCAAGAGGGAAGCAAGATCTCTCCCCTTAACATCTCACAGGGAACAGAGGGAGATACCGAATCCAGAGGACCCCCCCCAGCAACTTCAGAACCATTACCTAGTTATCATACAGTGTGCCCTGCTAGGCTCTGCAGCAAGCTTCCTAGGTGGGACACCAACTCAAGGACATGGTAGCTGCCTACAACACTCTCCTCAGCTTTGGGCGGTCCGCCTTAAAGAACGACACAATCCCAGTGAAGAAGCTAGGAGGAGTGCATTGCCAAGCATCAACTGACGTTCACCTTAAAGGACATTTTCAAGTCAGTCAAGCCCTCTACCTACAACCGACTGCACCCCTGACTGTTGGTGCAACGCAGTTGTTAAAGCCATCTGAGACACCTCGAGCAGTGCTTCAGAGGCACCGACCAGCACTGAGACAATGATTCTTGACCCTGTGCCGCTGTGTAGGCCAGCCTGTAGCCGTCCATCCATCTTCACTCGCCGAACTGCCTACCGCCTGATACCCACAGCGGTCTCCTGTCTTAAACTCTGCCTCAAAAGCTGCAAAGCACCCTGAAACTGACTCAACCTTGTTGAGCACTAACAATTCCTACAGCACAAGGTACATTGTGGTTCTGTTCCCCTGGTCCTTCTCTGAAAGCCCCTTGTGCCATTTTACGACCCATTGCTCCCTTTGTGTTGAAGATAAACACATGGCTTCTGACGTTTCCTCTTTCCTGGGTGCCATTTTTTTGTAGTATTTATTCTCCTAGCACGTGATTGACATGAAAGACGGACCAATGAGTCCATCCAAAGTATTGGATTTGGAAATGTGAAGATTGCTTAGTGACCTTGGATGTTGCAGCATCATATATCTGGATAGCATAAAAAGATGCGTTAAAAGCTATACAGTATTTTTAAGATAAAAATCAACCTCTTTTTTTCAGAGAAATTGATGTCACTAGATCTTGTGGAACATATTTCAGACAACAGTTTCTTCACATTTAATAGACTTACTTGTCAGCAACAGCAGGTAGCAATGGGGTCAACATTTTTTCCGTCTGTTGACAATTTTTTCATGGTCTCTTTTTGAGATTACTCAAATAAAAACCTATCAGATTTATAAAATAATTAAGTGGTACAGATACATCGAAGATATATTTTACATTTGAGGTGGCGCACAGAAAGAATTGTTGGAATTTTTGTATTTCTTGCATTTGAACCACTATGGAATTAAATACACTATCACATACAAGAATGTATTTAGATTTAGAAATACTCATTAATAATGGAATGATTGAAACTAAAATATATACAAAACCAACAGAAGGCAATACGACATCATTTGCATCGAGCTGTCATAAAAAAGAGCATCATACATAATTTCATATGGGAGAATACATAAGAGTGAAGAGAAACTGCAGTAATAGCACTTTTTAAGAAGGACAGTGCAAGCTATTAGAAAACAGGTTCATGGAAAGAAGGACAATACTGAAAGCGCAATAAGAAGCGGATAAAAGAACACAGAGACCTATTAGTTTCTAAATTACATGCAAGAAATGGACCGACTTCACAACAAACTATAGTGCACAGTCGTGTAACATGTAACATCTTAAACATTGGAAGTGAAAAGGATTTGAATGGGGTGTTAGAAAACAAACACATTATTGTTTATGAGAAATCAAAATCCCTGCAAATCTTTCTATTGCTGAGTTTTTTAGAGAAAACCTAGAACCGCTTAAGAAACAATCTTGGCTAGGTAGGTCAATTAGTGTTTTTTAATCACTAGATTATGGCCAATAGACAGTATACCCTATTTCTCCAATCCCTCCTTCACTCCTCCACTCCTTTGACTACTGAGCTTGACTGCTCACATACAACCTCTTTCTTGCAAAGTTTTGCCTACAGACTACTGAGCTGTGATGTGTCCTTTACAAATCAAGAAACATAAACATAATATCGCAAGTGTAAGATGCGATTCATTATCACATGACCGTCCAGGAAGCTAGCACTCATCGTTGGCCATCCTTTAAGTTTGACTTGTTGGTTGGGCATTAGCATCATCATCAAAGCTTTATTTGACAATTGTCTTATGAGCTACATCAGAAAATAAGTCATAGCTAAGCTAAAATCACAGTATCTTTAAATATTGAACCAGATTGCATGGCAGATAATAAAATACATGAAGAATTGAAAAGAAATGGATTCCCAACCTCATTCGTTCCATAATAGGACACGAGGGACAACATCAAATGCCGTTTGTATATCTAGAAAGACAAAGTTACCAAGTAACTAATTTAAAATAAAAAATGTATGTATCAACAAAAATAACCTAAACATTTTGTCCACTGTGCTTATGCCCTTTAAGAAACCAGTCTGAATATCTGAAAAGATGTTCCTAGCAGAAAGTCACTGCTCCAACAAGGTTGCCAGACATTTGGTCGAAAAAAATTGGTCGACCAGACAAATGGTCGAACCAATTTGGTCGAAAATCAAATGGTCGAATTTTTTTTTTTTTTATTTTAACCCTTTTTTTTTTGGGGGGGGGTCCCCCCCAACCCCCTTTTTTTCTCTAAACACCCCTTTTTTAATTAAACGAAAACCCGAAAAATAAATACATAAATAACAAAAAAAAAATCGACCATTTGGTTTTCGACCAAATTGCGTCGACCAAATTGCAGTCGACCAGTTTTTTTTCGACGAGTTGACTGGACACCCTCCAACAAATATACTGAAACTTTCTTATAGATTTTTGCAAGATAAATATTGGATAGTAGTTTTCCAGATTCATCCAATCACCCTTTTTATAGAGCACTATGAACACTTCCGTTCTCGAGCTGAATTGTATTATTGCGCCCTGTATTAATACAATTGAAAATGTTTGTATCAAATGGATCCCAATGGGTGTTTTACTAGCTACACATAATTTGTGTAGTTCAGATGAAGCCAGAGTGAGATTTTGAGAAGGCAGTGAGACCACCAACCGTTTGCCTGTAAATCGAGCTGTTAGACTGGGCAGTATAATACACCTGCTATTTTCCATATATGTTAATTAATTGGCTTTAGAGGTAAAAAGTTTGGTCTCCTAGTGTAGATGGAGAAAAGTTAGATACTCTTCTTTCCGCAGGTGATGTGATTTTGGTCTCCAAGGCAGACACAAATTAACCTATTTAACTCCTTGTTTTACTTTAAAGGTTTACAGATTTCTGGCATATGGAGCGGTAGTTAAGAGATTAGCGGAGCTATGGGAGGGAATACCTGATGAACCACCTGTCAGCCCATCGATGCAGGTACTACGGGAGCAGGCAGGGGGAAGGGTGACAATCTCTCACATCTTTAAGGCCCTACAGGAGGAGGTATCCCGGGAAGAACTGAAGGTGAAGGGTAAATGGGAAGAGGATGGTGGGTCCCAGATATCTGAAAATGAATGAATAAAGATGTGGGGGCAGGTCCAGCATGTGTTTTGCAAAATGCAAGATTGCAACTGATTCAGTTTAATTTGTTGCATAGAATGTATGTGACCCCAACTAGGCTGCGAGCGATGAAGGGGACTCTTAGTGACGACTACCCGAGGTGTGGGAGGGGACCGGCAGGACACTGGTATATGGTCTGGGAATGTGGAATTATAGCAAGATATTGGGAACGGTTGTTAAAGGGATAAACAAACTGTTAGGGACAAGGTTGGAGTGCCAAGTATGCTTGTGGGGAATACTTTTGGAAGGCAAGAGACATAAGTCATGGAATAAGTTAGTAGGATACCTTCTGATCTTAGCAAAACGCTGAATGGCTATAGCTTGGAAGCAACCACAAGGCCCGTCTGTGATGCTGTGGCAGGGGGATGTTCGTAGATGGGGGATGGAGGAATTGGAAATACTGCAAGCTAATCGTGACCTAGCAGAAGAGGAGGGGATAACAGCAGACTGGGGGTCAGATGCTGAATGACCTATGCATGTCAAAAGATCTGAGACCACCATGAGACAAAAAGGGAGTGTGAGGAGGGACGGAACGGAGTTGGGAGGGAAGAGATGGGGGAGAAATGGCACAGAGAGAACTCTGGAGGGATAAAGACTGCCGATCAGTTCACTTTTCAGGGGAGAGATGAGAGAGGGTTGGTCAAGAGGCAACAAAGAGGGCAGGGAGGAATCGGTACAGTGGTCAAAAGAAACTCAGTCAAATGTGAAGGGCTACAGAGGTAAAGATGGGATTGGGCTGAAAGTGGATGTTACGATTGTTTATCTGTTGGTTTATTGCAAATGCCAATAAAGAGTGCTTAAAAAAAAGAGGCTTACAGATGAATTCTAGGAAAACAAAATGTATGACCTTTTTCCCCACAAAACAGTAAATATTACAGCAATACAAATAATACAATCTTATACAAGCTGGGGCCCAGATGCAGTATCTGTGGCCCTTTACCATGAAGCACTGGATCTATGGGCCTCTATGGGCCTCTGTGGGCCTCTTTGTGAAAAGCTAGCCTTAATGTTATCCTAGAAACTGCTGAGTATCCGCCTTCAGAGAAAAAGGCAACGTTGGTTCTTTTTTAAAAAGGGAGACGGCAAAAGCTACCAACGCAGTACTCTCTGATATTCAATTTTTATTCAGACCAGGTGGCACAATCAGTGTTTGGCAGTCATGGTTCATGAACCTGAGAACCACCTTTGATAAGAAAAACAGAGCTAATCTCTGGGTGGTGCTTGGACCCATGGGCTGCTCAATGGAGAGTGTCAAAGTGCTACAGCTAATCCACAGGGGCACCCAGGCGTGTTTGTGTTTTGGGGCACAGGGTCAAGGCACAAACCTTTTTGAAGTAAACCTGGGAGTTTGCTCAGGATGTTCACTGGCTCCAGTCCTCTTCACCCTTTACATTAATGGCCTATATAAGACCCTGGTGGAGACTCGAATACAGACGATCCTAGATTTGATGGCAAGGCTTTCCCCCATTTGCATATGTCGATGATACAGCCCTCATTGCTCGTTCTCCGAACGCTTTGTAGAGATTGATTAATGTATATTCAGAATTTATGAATGATGTGGATCTAAAAATGAACACCTCCAATTATGAGGTGACAGCATGTGCAAAGGGACGCAGGAAAATTAAAACGCACATGATGGTGAGTGATGAGGCTGCCATTCCTAAGGGTTCCCGAATTTGATTATTTTGGTATTCGTTTTTCCTCACTAATGACGGGCCTTGCCCATATATATAAACAGAAAATTAAAATGATTCAGTCTTTGGGGGAGTTTCCAGTTTTATGGCTACATACCAGGGGCAACCCCTCCCATTGATAATGAAACTATATGACGCTAAAACAAGGGTAGTGACTAATTAAGTGACTAATTATCGGCCTCATTATGGGGCCATGATAACGTGTCTGTACTTCAGATATTGTAAAATCAGTTCTCCAAAAGATGATTGGGCCTGCGTGCTCGGCTTCCACGTATGCAGTGCATGTTGATCTTGGAGCCACATTTCTGGAAGATTAATGGCACCATGCTCCACTTTTTCACTGGCTGGGCAATTGGTCAAATTCTAGGGCAGTTGTAATGCACAATATCATTCAGGTCCTTGTTCACAGAGATGACTGACAGAAAATTCCTTGGTTACAATTTATTTGCGTCGTGCGGCGGCAAGCCAGCCAATCAGGAGGGCAGGGACACATACTGAAACTGGCGATCTCAGCCTGCATACCAATCTGCCTGATGGCAAGTTCACCGGTCGCCATCTCTCCACCACACCCGCTGTTCCCTTTTTTTACAATCCCACCTCCCCACATACCTCATTGCAGCGCCGGTGAGTTCTGCCGCCGCAGCTGCTGCAGCTACTTCTGCTCTGCCTCAGATGGCCGCCATGCAAAGGGAAGAGGGGCTCTGTATGAAGCCCCGCGGTCCTATTCCATGGTGGCCATCTTTGCACAGTCATTTCTTTCCGGCTCCAGGCCGTTACCAGACATCCCAGCCCTTGGTTCGGGTTCATAACGCCTAATTAATTGTTGTCTATCACAGTTGAATGCCAAGGACCCTTTTTTCAGAATGGCTTGTTGAGTAATGCCCATACGAATATCCCTAACAAATCGTCTGCCTTCTGGTAAAGGAGAGTCAAGAATCTAAATAATTTGTAATGAACTCAAACAGAATTCATGCAATTGTGAGTAATGTAGAATCTATGCAAAAGTATTTGACTTTTTAATAGCAACAAATTAGACTGCTGACTAGTAACACGAGCTTGTTTTAATAGCCTATTGTTAAGAGCCATTAGTACCCGGCATATGCGTACCACATGGTATTCCCATCCACGCCGTGCGTGCCGGCTACTCTGTTCCCGGCGAGGCGCGTAGCAGCCCCTCAGCCAATGAAGAGGCTCGAAACGGGGCAATCCTCGCTCCGAGCCTCCCCATGGCTGGAGTCTTCCTTCGTCCCCCGCCGAGGACTCAGCTAAGATTTTTTTTTTCCAAGCCTTTCCTCCCTCCTACCTCCCCACCCCACTTCCTTCTATCCCGTGGTCTCCGGCGGGGTACGATGGAAACCTCCAGCCGTGTGGAGACACGGAGCAGGGCCATCCCTGCTCCAAGCCTCCACACAGCAGGAGGCTTCCATCATCCCCCGCCAGAGACCGCGGTAGGTTTTTTTTTTTCTTTTTTTTTTCTTCCTCCCCATCCCCTCCCTTCCGCCCTCCCGACCCCAGTTACCTTCTTTTTTCTTCTGGTCTTGGTAGCGAACGTGCTGGGAGCACTTCTGTTCCCAGCGTGTCCGCTCCCGATGGCCGCCATGGAAAGGGAAAACGGACTAAGTATTCCCTTTCCATGGCGGCGGGCATTTTTTTTGCCGTTTTTTTTTTCTTCTTTTTTCTGTTCCGAAACGTGTTTCGGACAGAAAAAAATGCCATTAGCACCCCGATCCAACGGACCGGGGTACTAATGGCAATAAGACCCTTATTGCCATTAATAACGCCTCAGGCCTATAACTACGGCCCCGGCATTACCTGGGGCGGTATTGGCCCGCCGCCTTGGGTCTTATTGCCACAATATTGTTACTTGGAATGACTTCCCTGTTGATTCTAGTTGTCCTTGTTGTTGTCTAGCTGTAGAAGGGCTTAATTTTATACTTCTCTGTCCATATTGTTTAGACATAAGGAAACACACAATTATTCCTATACTCAGGCGTGAGAAATTTGTACAATGTCGCCCAGCTTTATATTATCCTCTCCTGGCTGACTCACCTAGTGTCACCTTGGTGCTCTTGCCTTATTTGAAGGTTTGGATTGTTAGGAGACATTATCTGGATCATCCTATTACAAGTTTGATTGAGTGCTAAGATGGATAAATGTACTCTTTTGTATGTGTCATTTCTGTTTTAATTGTATTTTAACCGTTTGATGCAATGTTTGATGGATTTTATCAGAAAAAACGTGTCATTATTATTATTATTATTAACAAATATAGTTTGATACTACGGAGGTCAAACTCAGATGCAATGAAAATTTAAACAGCTTTTCTGCCTCACTTATAATCAGATACCTTAGTTATTACGAAGAGTTTTAAGATCTGACTGCCTGATATCTTTGTAGACAGGGCAAATACATCTCAATGGTTGCAAAGTTTCTTCAACCCTTTCACATTACAAAAAATACCTGCAAACCATAGGTTTCAAGTATTCATAACTGGAGCCCCCTGGAAGAATACCCAGATGTAGCATGATGTATATTCATCAAACAAATTGCGGTTCTATGCAATAAAGATTTATTTCATAACCAACCTCTGCTTTGTGTAAGCATTAAAGACATCCAAGCAAGCTCTTACCATATTTTCCCATCATGCTGTCATATACTTTCAACCTATATGCCCTCTTAACTATCTGACGTGTTGTTGAGTTTATGTCCTCAGGGTTCTCCTAGACGCTAGGAAAGCCCAAGTCTTTGTTTAAGGTTTCTTATTTTTGGACCAGGGTTGCATCCCGCCACCATCCTGACCTATGATATCCATTTGAGCTCTGATATACTTCAGCAAATGGAGATTTGCATACGGGGGAGCCCAGTATAGCAAAGGTGTCAGCACTACTAATTTGGAATTTTTAATGTGTTTATTATTTGTATCACACACCTAACCCTGAGGTAACTGGGCGCTGGAAAACTTAGTACATGTTACACAATAGGAAATAAAGATGACAGGTATGGATAAACAATTGTTGTAACGGGTAGACCTGGGCTACAGAATGGTCTAGGCATCACAGTGAATACAAATAGAGTATACAAACAGAATAAATGCTTGGGCGTACCCGTGGGCTCAGAAGTAGAAGGGGAGGCACTGGAGCCGTGAGGGCATCTTATTAAATCAGTTATTGAACTTGCTGGAGAGAGTTGAAGGAGGATTCCAGTCTGATGGTGGGGGGTAGGGCATTCTAGAGGTTAGCGGCTTGTACTAAGGAATCAACACCCATAATACACAATTCCAGATGAATTATTGGGGCCGGGGCACAGAAGGGAAGATCTTTTTAATAAATAGATTCTTGGTAACTACTAGTTTGAATGCAGAGCAATGGTCCTACAGCTCTGCGCCGTAAATTGCAGCTTGCATCTTATAAATCTGTAAAGTAGGAGAAATAATTCTATTGCTACAATTCTTTTAAAATCTTTGGACCACTAAACTACAGAATGACAATTTCAACATGCATTTCTCAAGTTGTTTTCCCCAATCACTGCATTGTGAACATCTGATAATCAGCTAATCAAAGAAGACCACTTCTTCTATGACTTCTTCATTGATAGTCGTGACAATTTTCTAAAGCTCCTTTCTCTCTGCCAAAAAGAACTAAAATGTAGTTTTGGCTTTCTTGATTTTCATCTATGTTTGCCTTTAGAAGTTATTAAACTTCTGCAACTGCTTTACTGCACCTCTTGGGCTTTTAAACACAAGGGGCCTCATTACGACCCTGGCGGTAATCGCCCGTCATTACCGCCATGGCGTAATGAGCGTTTACGCCGTGGGACGATGGCGTAAAGAGCGCCACATCACGACCCATCACGCACGAGCATTACGCCATGGCGGTAATGCAATTAACGCCATGGCGGAAAAGGCCCCTACCGTCATCGCTAAGCGAGCAAGGTGCCCTTCCGCCAGCGTAAGTAGCGGCCACCGTAATTTACAGCCACCGTAATTTACGGCCACCGTAATTTACAGCCACCGTAATTTACGGCCACCGTAATTTACGGCCACCGTAATTAGCGGCGGCCGTAAAAGGCCAAACCGGAAATAGCGTCATCGCGCCGGAACGGGAAGCAGCCCGTCGGCCATCTTTAAAAACACAATCCATCGCCATCCTACCAAACAACACCAGACCCAACCCTGACACCTGTCCCAACCAAACACCCACCCATCCAAGTTCCAGAAAATGCCAAAATCCGTGAAAAAGGCATGTGACCGCCAGCGCCAGGAGCGATTCAGCCGGGAGGAACTCTGCATGCTAGCGGAGACCCTGCAGGACAACGCAGGTGTTGTATTCTCCCCTGAAATGACCAGGACAGCAATCGGGAAGAAGAAGGCCATCTGGGCCCTGGTGGCTGAGCGCGTCAGCGCGGTGGGGACCGTACCCCGCACCCCACAGCAGTGCCGGAAGCGCTGGGATGACCTGCGCATACGGGTCAGAGCCGTCATCTCGGCAAACCGCAACCTTGCCCAGGGAACCGGTGGAGGGTCGGAATCCCCCCTGAAACTCCAACCGTGGGAGGAGATCTGTGCTACCACCATCGGCATGGAATCCATCGAAGGCGTTGGAGGGATGGAAAGGGGAGCCCCGACATCAGGCGATGAAGGTAGGTGCCTCATACAAGACATGCCATAGTCACAGCAGTCCAATCATGTGTAGCACAAGGTTGCCCTAGAGTGTAAATGCAACACAAATCAATACTGCCCATAGCCACATGCGAGCACCACCCTGCATACACTGCTGGCACCCGCATACCTGCATCCACATACCACACCAAAAGGAGACAACCTGCATGGCACTGCCTGAAATCTGCCTCATCCACTGGCCAAAATAATGTCAACCATTGTCATTCAGAAGTCCGTAGACCCATCAATAACGCCCTCCCACCTTTGCTCCACCACAGGCACAGAATCACACCCAGAGGACCAGGACACCCCTGCGCCGAAGAGAGCGAAGTCCAACGACAACCTCCCTGCACCCTCAACCTCAGCTGCAGTGAGGCAGACCCCACGACAAGCAGGTCCCACTGCAGGCATACCGGAGGTCCCACCGGCAAGCACCCCTGTTGGCAGCAGGCCAGCAGCAGCTGCTCCACCTCCACCGACATTGCCTGCCACAGAAGGCAGGGGGTCAGCGGCCAGCAGCAACATCGGGGAGACAGCTGCAACAGCTGCATGTTCTGACTCGGACATGGAGCAGGAGGTCAGAAGCCCCACTGACCAACTACATTCCCCCTGTTTCTCAGACGCCAGCCCCCATGAGGGCGACACACAGGGGCACACTGAGGCAGAGGAGTGGCCTTCCACCCCATGCCCTGTCCACACTCCACAGGAGGGGACCAGCCCCTCCATCACTCCACCTGCACTGGCCATGGGCCAGCACGGCCAGCCGTCCCTCGAGGACATCACTCAGCGGCAGCATCAACTGTCCGCAATGCTGGATGAGCATGCCGCGGAATGTGTGGGGGCTAGGTTCAGCATTGAACAGGCCACGGAGACACTAAGGGCGGAAGTGGCGCAGAGCACTGCCACCCTGAGGGATGCCATGCAGGCCATGTCCAGGGACATCTGTGCCGAACTTGCGGGCTTGCGTCGTGCGGTCACTGACCTCACCCACACACGACAGGAGCTGCATGCACAGGGGCAGCCAGGGACATCCTCCACTGCCAGTTCTGCGCAGAGCAGCCCCGTGCGCCGTTCTGGACGCAACCTGCGCTCCACAGCCAGGGGTGCCCCGGGTGCCGGGAGAGGGGGCTTGTGACGGCCTGTGGACACGGTCACAGGCATCTGTTGACAGCTACATGGGGTGTGTTGGGGTGTGCAGGGGGGAGGTGGGAGGGGGTGTGTTGGGGTGTGCAGGGGGGAGGTGGGAGGTGGGAGGGGGTGTGTTGGGGTGTGCAGGGGGGAGGTGGGAGGGGGTGTGTTGGGGTGTGCAGGGGGGAGGTGGGAGGTGGGAGGGGGTGTGTTGGGGTGTGCAGGGGGGAGGTGGGAGGTGGGAGGGGGTGTGTTGGGGTGTGCAGGGGGGAGGTGGGAGGGGGTGTGACACGACAGTTCATAGTTCCAATACACTTTTTTCTTTCAAAAAAAGAAATGTGTGGACATTTTCATTGCGTATGTGTGCTTTATTGGTGTACAGTCCACAGTGTGCATGTCCCAGAGACACACAGTGCCCCAAGTGCAGTCTCCATGCGATAAACACCAGCCGTGTGTGCTAGAAGCAGTGGTCGATGATACTTTGGCGCATGGCACGCCCCTCCTGTGCATCGCCTCCTCCATGTGGTGGCGCCCCATCTGCACCCTCCTCATCCTCATCGTCAGGTGGTTGCAGTTCTGCGTCAGGGGGCAGGGGCACATTCCGTCTGACGCACATATTGTGCAGCATGACACATGCCATGACGATCTTTGCCACCTTCTCATGGCCATACAGGAGTGCCCCACCAGACCTGCTGAGGCTTCGGAACCGTGCCTTCAGGAGGCCGAATGTCTGCTCTATGACCACACGAGTACGTGTATGTGCACGGTTGAAGTCCTCCTCGTGCTGGTTCTGCGGGTTCCGGACTGGCGTGAGGAGCCACCTCTTCAGGGGATAGGCTGCATCACCTGTATGTAGGCGAGAATGTATGTGTCAGTCATGTTGTCTGATCAGGAACATGATGTTCCACCATGGCTGGCATGGAACTGTTACCTTGGCTCACTTCTACATGCACTAATTGATTCACACTATGCAACCAGTATATGCTCATTGCTGCCATGGCCTGTTTTGCATGCCATCACCCTATGTATGCAGAGGGGTTTTGTGCATTGTGAGTGCCCATCCTCTGTATCCGTTCTCTGTGTTACTCACAGCCAGGTGGAGTATGCATATTCCCCCCCCCCTTTCTGCCAGGTGGAGTATGCATCTTCCCCCCCCCCCTTTCTGCCAGGTGGAGTATGCATCTTCCCCCCCCCCTTTCTGCCAGGTGGAGTATGCATCTTCCCCCCCCCTTTCTGCCAGGTGGAGTATGCATCTCCCCCCCCCCCTTTCTGCCAGGTGGAGTATGCACTGGTACGTCATTCCCATGCCCACTTCCATGACATTTCACTCACCGAGTAGCCAGGATCTTGGGCCTGCATGTCGCTCCATGTAGCGTGGTATTGTGGAGTTCCTCAGGACCATTGAATCATGGGTTGATCCGGGGAATCGGGCACAACAATGTGTGATGATCTTGTTGGAGTCACAGACCATTTGCACGTTGATAGAGTGGAACTGTTTCCGGTTGCGGTACGGTACCTCCATGGCACGTGGAACCACCAATTCCACATGGGTGCAGTCGATGGCACCAATGCAACCGGGTATGCTGGCTAGTGCATGGAAACCCACTTTGGTGTTTGCAATCTCCTGGGCAGTCCGTGGTAATGAGATGTGGTCGTCTGTGTGCTTGAGGAGGGCATCGAGCACTTGGATGAGTGTTCGTGAGAATAATGGTTGTGAAATGCCATGCAGGTGCCCCACTGTGTGCTGGTAGGTGCCTGTGGCAAGGAAGTGGAGTACAGCCACTACCTTCAGTAGGGGGGGGGGTGGCGGTTGGACTTTCTATCATGCTGACGATGTCGTCGTGTGTCATGTCTACGATGGCGGTGATGGTGTCCCGGTCCAAACGGTACAGGGTGTGGATCTGCTCAGCAGTGAGGTTGTTTGGATTGGCTCTGATGCGTGGGATTGGGGGCTGCCTGCGTGGTAGCACTGGCTGTGCTGG
This sequence comes from Ambystoma mexicanum, assembly GCF_040938575.1. Taxonomy (NCBI): domain Eukaryota; kingdom Metazoa; phylum Chordata; class Amphibia; order Caudata; family Ambystomatidae; genus Ambystoma; species Ambystoma mexicanum. The sequence goes on along the minus strand of NC_090929.1, from coordinate 684,747,149 downwards.
TGGGGCTTGCTGGGCCTGCCTTGCCCTCCTTCTCCTCCTGCGTCTCCTCTGTGCTGCCTGTTGTTGTTGTTGTTGCTGTTGTAGTAGCACATGCATTGCTATCAGGTCCTCCAGCCCCAACATTGCTAGTCGTATTGCCATCATTGTGGAGTGTGACTGGGTGTGGGTAGGGGTGGGGTGTGCTCTTTTTGTACTCCCCTGAGTCTGTATTGCCTTCACCTGTGCTGTTTCTGTGCACCTGTGGCAGCTGCATTCACTTGAATTGGCCCTTTACGGTTGGTTCGCGATGGCGTTATTTGCACCATGGCGGTAAGGTACTTAGCGGCCTCGGTGATGGCGTTAGGTGCATGTCCGCTTGGGTCGGCATTTGCGTACCTTTCCGCCATGGCGCTAAGTACGGTGTGGGCGGTCGCGTGCGCGCACCCTTAGCGCAGTTAGCGGCAGCGTTAACTACGATGCCGCTATTGGCATCGTAGTTTACGGTCAGGAGTCATGATCGGACCTGGCGGAAAACGATGGCGGTAACCATTTACCGCCATCGTTTTTCACTTACCGCCAGGGTCGTAATGAGGCCCAAGGTCTGTGTTGACCACAAAAAATGAGACCTCTATTTTATCAGGGCACAGGTTATGAGCATCTGATCAGGTAGATGTAATTCGTACTGCCATATAATTAGTATATGAGCCGTATAAGGTACGTGCAAGTACACACCCCCGCAGACGCCTTTTTCTGAACTGGGAAATTGTCTTAGTTGCGATTACCTCCCTCTCTCCACATACCTTTTGGCGGCAGCATCCAGAGTGCTCCGGTTGGCCGCAATGGAAAAGGAAGAGGAGCTCTGTACAGAGCCCCGTTTCCTTTTCCATAGCAGCCATCTTGGGAAAGGATTTTCCTTTGTTCAACGGGATGCACCCGGCATCCCGTTGAGCGAAGGAACATTTTTGTTTTTTTAGCACCCCAGGTTGCTGCTTTGGTAATCCGGGGTACTAATGGCTTTAACACATGACCCGGCATGCCGGATCTGGTGTTCTCGGCCCAGGCCCTGAGTTAAAGGCTCGAGCCACCACATCATGGCAAACCCGTTAAAATGCTGTCTTCTATTCCTCCTAATGATGTACTTTCCTTAGGCCCACATATTTTTGCAACAGTAGATACAATTTAAAACCCTCGTCCATTGTTGTGACCCCTTTCTGGATGCCTGTTCACAGATGGATAATTGTGTTTTCTTCATGTGTGCAGGTCTCCAGGAGGGTCAATAATACCCTACAGTAAGTTTTCCCCGCCAGGTTTAATAGGGAGACTGGCCTATAATTAGCTTGGCTTTCCCTCCCTCCTTTCTTACACGTACGTAAAACTAGTAGTATTAAAGATCAACAAAATATTTGTTGCCCAAACTGTTATATCCTTTCTGAAAACATCCACAGGGATCCCATCGTAGCAAGGGACGTTACCAGCTCACCTCTGACTGGCGGCTGCTGTCACTTCTCTCAGGGTAAAATGCAATATTGACAGAATATCCGGGCAAACCTGAAGTTCATCAGTCCAATTTACATTGCCGGCAACGGTATTCAATTTGCCTGATATAAACCTCTAAGTTATAGAACCATGCTAAGGCAGTTATACTGACAGAGGATGCATTATTATCTACCATGGTTCCTGTTATAAATGTCCTGAAATCTTGGTAAATTTTGGTCTTAAGAGCCCAGTGTTGAGACACTCACATGCCTTTGTTAAAAGTGCATGCTTTCTTTATGATAGTGAAGACAGTCTTAGGGGTCGATTCATGGAATTAATGTGCGCCGAAAATTCCCGCGCAGAGGTGCCAAAACGTGCGAATCGCAGGAAAAGTGCGAAAATCGCAGGGCAAGTGCAAAAATCGCAGGAAAACCAGCGCACAGCGATTCATGGAAGTCCGTGCGCGAGAAAAACATTGGATGTGCGCTAAAAATGTGCGCCGCGCACGCCGGCGCACAGGTCATCCAACAGCGTGCGCCACGGCCACTGTGAAATCGCACATAGTGCGGCGCACATCACAAAAGTAGGCGGAACACGGGCGTAACACTCGGAATGGGGAACAACGCGTGAAAATATGGGCGTCACGGGGGAAGTACAGGAGGCAAGTGCGCGGAACGCCCACACGCTCGCCTACAACCCGTATTCATGGAATCGAATAGGGCAAACAAGCGCACGGTCAAAGACGCGCACAGGGCTAAGGAAGTACGCCACAAGAAAGCAGGCGGTAGCGCCCCTGTGACTGAAAAAAATGTGCGCCAAAATGTGCGCTAACAAAAAGCACCCATATACAGCCATGATGAATGGGCCATACAGTGGCCCTCTAGGAAAAATGAGGTGCAAAGGGGCACCGACAAACACGGACACCCGCTGTGTGAAAAATAGCGTGTGCGCGTGTTCCTGGGTGCGCGGGAAGTTCCACACGTGATTAGCCTGGGTACGTGTACTTCGGGGTGCGCGGGAAGTTCCACACGCGATTGGCCTGGGTAGGAGGGGGTGCGTGGGAAGTTCCACACGCGATTGGCCTGGGTACGTGTACTACGGGGTGCGCGGGAAGTTCCACACGCGATTGGCCTGGCTAGGTGGGGGTGCGCGGGAAGTTCCACACGCGATTGGTTGGGGTACGTGTATTCCGATGTGCGCGGAAGATTCACACGCGATTTCTGCAGGATACGTGTATTCTGGTGGTGCCGGGGATTGCTACACGTGATTTGGCCATGTGGGTCCCCCCAGGTGTTCCCTCTACACCCTCCACGGCCCCTGCAGACAGCCCACACCACAGGGTACTACCCTGCACCCCTGCTCATGTCCCACAGGCAACCCATCCACCATGGCCATGCCCACCAGCCAACCCACATGTCACCTTGCACTACTGCTCACCAACACATGTCTCCCACCACCCCCACCCCCCAGCCACCAGGGGCAGCCTCCACCAGGCCCCCACTCATGTCTCCCACCACCCCCATCCCACAGCCACCAAGGGCAGCCTCCACCAGGCCCCCACTCATGTCTCCCACCACCCCCACCCCCCAGCAGTGCAGGGGCAGCCTCCACCAGCCCCCCACTCATGTCTCCCACCACCCCCACCCCCCTGCCACCAGGGGCAGCCTCCACCAGGCCCCCACTCATGTCCCCTATTACCCCCACCCCCCAGCAGTGCAGGGGCAGCCTCCACCAGGCCCCCACTCATGTCTACCACCACCCCCATCCCACAGCCACCAGGGGCAGCCTCCACCAGGCCCCCACTCATGTCTCCCACCACTCCCACCCCCAGCAGTGCAGGGGCAGCCTCCACCAGGCCCCCACTCATGTCTCCCACCACCCCCCACCCCCCATCAGTGCAGGGGCAGCCTCCACCAGGCCCCCACTCATGTCTACCACCACCCCCACCCCCCAGCCACCAGGGGCAGCCTCCACCAGGCCCCCACTCATGTCTCCACCACCCCCACCCCCCAGCCACCAGGGGCAGCCTCCACCAGGCCCCCACTCATGTCTCCCACCACCCCACCCCCCAGCAGTGCAGGGGCAGCTTCCACCAGGCCCCCACTCATGTCTCCCACCGCCCCCACCCCCCAGCCACCAGGGGCAGCCTCCACCAGGCCCCCACTCATGTCTCCCACCACCCCCACCCCCCAGCAGTGCAGGGGCAGCCTCCACCAGGCCCCCACTCATGTCCCCTATTACCCCCACCCCCCAGCAGTGCAGGGGCAGCCTCCACCAGGCCCCCACTCATGTCTACCACCACCCCCACCCCCCAGCCACCAGGGGCAGCCTCCACCAGGCCCCCACTCATGTCTCCCATCACCCCCACCCCCCAGCAGTGCAGGGGCAGCCTCCACCAGGCCCCCACTCATGTCTCCCACCAGCCCCACCCCCCAGCAGTGCAGGGGCAGCCTCCACCAGGCCCCCACTCATGTCTCCCACCACCCCCACCCCCCAGCCACCAGGGGCAGCCTCCACCAGGCACCCGCTCATGTCTCCCACCACCCCCACCCCCCAGCCGTGCGATTTGCCTGGGTACGTGTACTTCGGGGTGCGCGGTAAGTTCCCCACGCGATTTGCCTTGGTACATGTACTATGGGGTGCGCGGGAAGTTCCACACGCAATTAGCCTGGGTACCTGTACTTCGGGGTGCGCGGGAAGTTCCACACGCGATTAGCCTGGGTACGTGTACTTCGGGGTGCGCGGGAAGTTCCACACGCGATTGGCCTGGGTACGTGTACTTCAGGGTGCGCGTGAACTTCCACACGCGATTGGGCCTGTGAGAGTGGGTTACATGTATTCCAGGGGTGGGCGGGAATATTTACCCGCGACTGTGCCTTTGAGAGCGTGCTACGTGTATTCCTGGGGTGGGCGGGAAGATTCACACGTTCGCCTACGACGTGCCGAAAAATGAACCAATCCTGAGACACGTACGCCAGCATGAAGCAGGCGTACGTCGACCCGCGCAGCATAAAAGTGCGCGCAAACAACAAACAAGCTCATACGCCAGGATGAATATACTATTCCTAGCAGCAGTGGCCGTGGGTTACCAAAGGAGGAGGAGGATAGTGAGGGCCCGAATTTTCTCTCCCAGAACCAGCCTTTTTGGGATGCCTGATGAGGTACAGGTTTCCCCCACACATAATACTGGACCTGGTCAGTGAGTGGGAGGATGACCTCACATCTCCCACCCTGTGCTCACAAGCACTCATCCCCCTGGAGAAGGTCCTCAATGTACTGCACTTCTTGGCCACAGGATCATTTCAGCAGACAAGTGCCATAGTGGGTGGGGTGTCACAGGCCACGCAGTCACGCTGCCTACACCAGGTCTTGAACATCATCACTGCACGCCCATCAGTCTGTAGGCACATATACCTGCCCAGGACATGTGCAGAAAGGCAGGCTGCCACCCTCGATTTCTACGGTGTGGCACAATTCCCAAAAGTGCTAGGTGCCATTGACTGCACCCATGTGGCACTACGTCCCCCCAGGGCATCTGAGCACATCTATAGGAACCGCAAGCACTGGAGTTCCATCAACGTGCAGGTAGTATGTAATGCTAAGGGAATCATCACCTCAGTATATGCCAACTATCCAGGGTCCACCCACGACAGCTTCATTTACCGAATGTCTACCCTAAGCTGGGACCTAGAAGCTGGGCGGCATGGCGATACATGGCTGCTTGGTGAGTATGAATGCCACTGCACATGCATGCATGTCAGATGCAGAGTTATGTCACTACCCCACTAATGATACCCATCACCTCCTCACCAGGGGACAGTGCCTACCCTCTGAGCACCCACATGATGACGCCAATTCGGAACCCCATCACGTCACCAGAGGTAAGATACAACACAGCCCATATTGCAACCCGGGGCATAGTGGAGCGCACATTCGGAGTGCTCAAGTCACGCTTTCGCTCCCTTGACCGTTCTGGCGGGCAGGTGTTATATGCGCCCCCAGTAGTGTGCAGGATCATAGTGGCAGCATGTGTCCTGCACAATGTTGCAACATGCCGGGGCCTGGCAGTGGACATGGTGGTGCCCCCACATCCCCAACCACATGCACGCCCGCTGAGCATGGGAGGGGAGAGGGCATGGGGTGAGGCAGCCCGTACGCAGCTGGTGGCTAATTACTTCACATAGAAATCACACTCCAGTGGAGTGCACACAGGCCTGGCACATACCATCTGATAAGCAATGATGACTCGACCTGACAATTAAGACGAACAAACGGACTGTCAACTGTCAGAACCATAGCAGCCTGAGATTGTTCATGTGGAAGTGTCACAATGTGTGCATCCCTACCTACACAAACACCACCAATGCAGTGTCATGAAAAGATACTTCCATGCTGCAGAAATGAATACCCACTTGCAAAATACTACATGAAAACAGTGCCATGTCACCAACCCCCTCCCCGGCACGGCCACACAACACACCATGGCATGTCATGCAATGTGAGAGGAAAGAAATGAATCCCCACAACATGCCCCAAGTGTCAGCAGCTACAGTGTCGCTAATGGAAACATGTCCACACATGAAATGCTCGCAGTAATGCAGGACCTACAACCCACATTACCAAATACTTACCAAGAATACCAATCACCTACACAACCTCCAACCTACCTTAAACATGACATTACAGACTTAAAAATTAGCTAGCCTCACCACCTGATGATGACAGCCCTCCGAACACTTCCAAGTATACAGTGTTAGCGCCACGCAAGAGTGTAGGTGCACTGCTTACAACATGGACTCCAGTTCCAAGGTGGACCACATTGTGAAGACATGAGGAATGGACCTGAAAATATGGAGGATGAGATAGATGCAGAGGCACATATCAATACACCACACAGTGTACAATACAACAACAATATGCACTATGAATGTATACACAGTATTGACTACAGACTGCCCACACAGCTCATGGGAGTCCAATGTCACCATGTACGTCAATGTCACTTGGGCACACAATTTGCAAGCCCATGGAAATGGGAAGCAGGAGGGGTGTGTGTGACAAAAACCCAAGCATCTGAACCAAATCCATGACAAGCCTGCATGTGCCCAGCCACAATGCAGCGTATGCCCACGGGAGCCACACAAGGCAAAAAAAAGAAAAAATGAAAAATGGCCATTAATGGGCCCGGGGGTGGGGGGCTGGGGAGGCCACCCAGGAGGAACGAGGACAGGGTGCACACTAAAACCCACCTGTGTGGATCTTGCGAAAAAAAACACCTCTATGGGCTCATGGCCTACACGGCTACCCTATTGTGGGAGTATCACTGCTGTCGCTATCCTCACCCTCTGCAGCTGCATCCGGAGGTGGTGGCACTATGGGAGGCAGCCCACGCAAAGCCCTAGTCTGTTCCTCCATGGCTGCAAGCATGCGGGTGTGATAGGTCTCGTTCTGGAGGATAAGTGTGCGGAGGTCCCCATGCAACAACTCACGGGATGCCCGGACCTCCGCCCTAGTTGCCTGCATCTCAGCTGAGAGCGTACGGGTGAGACGCTCCAGCTGCTGTTCTGTCCTTCGGTTTGTTGAAGCCTCAAGCTCAACAAGAGTCGTCCTGAGGTGAAGGAGTTCCAGCCTCAGGGCTTCCCTGTGGCCCTGGTACTCTATGGAGATGGCTTCCTGCAGAGTCGCCAGTGCCGCCTGCCTGTCCCTGTCAGACGCCAACATGTCCTCCCTGTGTGACTGGCAGATGGAGTCGGTTGCCTGCTGTAGTCGCTCCATCAGCCTTTCGGGGGGGGACAATGGAAGTGGCCACCCTATCCATGGCCTGAGCCATCATCTCTGATGATGCTGCCTGTTGGGTTGCCATACCGTAAATGGATTGCTCCCATGCGGTATTGCTAGGTGGCGACGGCCACCACGTCGGCGGGCACCACACCTGTCTGGGGCAAGGCGAACTGCACTTTGCTGTGCCGGCACTGCCTGAGGCTGCAGGACTGCATTCCCCCTCTGATCTGCTGGCCCAGGAACAGGATCAGATGTCGCGGAGTGTGACCCTGCATCCATAACCACCAAAGGCGTACCTGCCAACACTGACATCCCCATTGAGGGTCCTAACCCTGGTGCAGGTGAGTCGGACAGAACAGAATCCCTCTCAGCAACACTCACCTGCGACGGCACGTAGGTCTCATCATCCGAATCAACACCTGAGTACAGCTTGGGGGAGGTGCAGCCAGAGACACCCCTTGAGAGCACGACCTGCAGCAGTTGTGGGTTCTCACCCTCCACCACACCACGTCCCTCACTGGTGGTCGGTCGGCCCTCAGACCCCTCCTGGGTCTGCACCATCTCCACAACCCCAGCAGTATCAGGTGAGTCTTCCCCTGCAAAGACATAAAAGAAAACAAATGGAAACAGGCATTAGCACTATGGCACACAATGAGGGCTGAGAGGCTACAGAAACAGTACTTGATTGACACATGTCCCACATGACTAAAACACTCCCATGCATGCACCATCACTGCGTGTGATGGGGAGGCAGATGGCACACATTGATGACACCAAGATGGAAGATGAACACATTTGCTGCATGCTGACTAGCAGTGGCATCACACATTGGCCAGTGATTGGCAGGTCAAATACACATGCCATCACACAGATGGCATGTACCCTAGCCATGAAGTGAAGAGGGAGAGGAGGTCACCAATTGTTCATTCAGTCCAGTTTGTTCATATGATTGATTATTTTCATTGTAATGGTTCAAATGTTTAACATGCAGCTGCCAGTCAAAAATGGTACTATAGCACAGGGACATGTCCAAACTAATCATGTCCACAAAACTGAGCCAGTCCACTGTACCATAGCCATGTCAGACATGTGACAATAGGACTGAGAAATCCCGAGTAAAAGTGGTGGTATGCAAACAATCTGCCTGAATAAACAGAGGTAAATAAGCAACAGTGTAGTGGCAAGATGACACTCCAAGGGCAACTGGCGTGGTGTTGGGCTGGATGTCTAATGTTGGCCGAAGGGATGCTGCTATACCCAAATGCTGTTGCCAAGAATGTTTAGGAAGAGGCACATGGGTGAGCCGAACCACTCAGGCACACACACCCTCCCCTGGCACCCAAACAGAAGCCCTCCCACACACACCATGCACATGGATGACACACACATGCATGTGCACTCACCGGACAATGCCTCGTAATCTGCCACTTCTCCCACGCCTTGGATCTGTTCCTCCGTGACGTAGGTCCCAGCAACCTGCTCATGTGGAGTGAGTTCTATGTCGTCTGCTGGAGACCCACCTCCAGTCACTAGAGTTGCGGCATGACTTGAGGCCAGCTAGTTCTTTGCCCTGCGCTTCAGGTCATTCCAGCGCTTGTAGCATTCATTAGCTGTGCGCCTCATGATTCCAAGGGCACTTATGATGTCCGCAATGTTCTGCCAGTGTGCCTGACGTTGTGCAGGTGTGGTCTTGGATCCTGCAACAATCACCATTTCGCGGTCATGTGCGGACACATAGTCTACAAGTGCATTCAGTTCGGCCTCATTGAAGCTGGGCTTCCTTGACGGGCCGGACTGTGTAGCCGTGTCTGGGGCATCAGCCTCTACTGGACAAGCACTCTTCCTCTTCCGCTTGGAAGGTGGTGGGGATCCGGAGTGTCCTGCGCTGCTCTGGACACTAGGGGCAGGAGCGTGGGATTGCACACTCAGCATGGGAGTTGGTGCAGGCATTATCTCAAGTGTGATGGTGTCAGGGGGAATGTCAGCATGATGGACTTGGACCAACACTGTCCTGGATGGGTGTGTGAGAGGTGGGGTGGATGGAGCCGCAGCTGCCCCTACAGCCTCCCCAGGCTGCCTACGCGGGGCAGCAGATGACCTAGCTGCCCCTGATCCACGTGGCCTGATGACACCAACGTTCACCGGCGCACGTGGCCTAGACCTGCTGACCTGGAAGTCAGCCATGGAGTCACCCTGTGCCAGGTCTGGTTCCACAGTGGGCTGGTCCAACAAGGGCTGAGCATGGATGGTGTCAGCCACGGTAACCTCGCCCAGGGGGGGGGGGGGCATGGGTGTCCCTGACTGCTCCTCCACACATGGGGGGCTAGGGGCACCCTGCAAGTCACGGCCACGTCCCCTACCGGATCCACCACAGCCACCACTTGGGGCTCGGCCACCTTTGCCACCCTTACGGCTTGTTCGCCTCCCAGCCATGGCACTGATGTAATTGTGCGTATGGGAGTCGATGTGAACTATTATCCTGGGCAACTGGGGGTCAAAGGGGTTGGGTACCAGATGGTAATCGTACCCTAGTGCTCTAGCAAGGCTGTATGTCACCCCTGGGGAAAGATGACGGGTCACGCAATGCACAGGCACCCCAAAAAAGCGAAGTAAGGTGCACGCAACCCCTCCTAGACCACGTGCGTGGAAAAATAAACCTGCACTACGCTGTGGCACCCAGGAACACAAGAATGAATGTATGCGTGTCACACGCAGCCTAGAATGACCTCTGAAGGGGTACGCGACACATGGGGCAAGCACAGATGTTAAATACGTGCGCGACTCACCGTCCGCCAGGAACAAAAGCGTGAAAAATATGCGCGTGTGCGCGTTGGCAACACCCCCGCCAAAAGAAGAATCGTACGCTGTCTGAGGAGACAGGACAACAGTAGTAGGGAACGCTGTTTGAGGAAACAGGCCCAGGAAAAAGAGGAAAAGAGAAAAAGCTGTCAGAGGTAACAGGGAGTACGAACTGGAAATGCCCTGAACTAAATCGCGTGTGAATCGACAAGAAGTACAGATTTCACCCACTCGCTCTCCACGAAAAGCATGTACAAGGAAATGGTGTTCTACACGTACCTTTTATACACACATCACAGACGCGCATACGCAATGAGGCCATTTCCAACAATTATGTGCTTTGACACTCGGACGTGTATCTCTTCATTTTTACACGCGCCATTCTCTACGGCCATGCGCGTGACGTCACAGCTGTGCATGGTGGGCTTTGGGCCAATGAAATCGCATATGCGAGCACACGTGGTAAAACTGCACGTCCGAGTGTCATCGCGTGTAATCGGAGGGAAGTGAGCGTATATGCGATTGGCCTGGGTATGTGTATTTCTGTGGTGCGCAGGAAGTTCCACACGCGATTGGTGGAAATCCACGTGTGCTCTGTCATCACATGTAATGAGGGAAACACCCGCGCGCCTCACGTCACAGACGCGCTCACGCGCTAAGGGCCTTTGGTCCAATGAAATCGCATATGCATGCTGACGTGCATACGCGCTAATGGCCTTTCCTCGATTTACACGCAGGTGTGCAGGATTTTCATGTGCCAAATCACTCCGTATCAAGCTGGCCACGCGTAAGCACACGGAAGACCACGCTCCTGCCCAAAAGGCCGAATTACTGCCCCGCAGAGCCCCGAGCAGCCTCCCACGAGCCATCTGCTGCTGCCTGCCTGCCTGCTGCCACCGTGCCCTGCCATTTGGTGCCTGCACATCAGCCATCTGCAGGGGTCCATTTGCTGTGTCCACCCCTGCTGGAACAGAAGACTCCCGACTGGGATACCATCGCTCCACAGCCCAGCCCCAGGACCCAGTTGCCCATCCACTCCTGCCTCTGGGGTTGCCATGTCGGGCACTGCAACATCTGGCACCACTGGCAACCCCCGGCCAGAGAGGCAGAGGGGCACCAGCTTCACTGCCACCGAAGTTGGTGTCCTGGTGGAGCAAGTCCTGGGGCAGTATGATGCCCTCTTCGGAAGTAAGCGCGCCAACAAGGAAGGACGGACTCGGATCTGGACAGACATCGGAACTGCCATCAACGCGGAGGGGGTGGCAGTCTGCGACTACCAACATGTCAAGAAGCGCTGGGATGACTGCAGGTCCAGGACCCTCTTGAAGTCCCGGCGCCTCGTGGAGGGGGGCCGGGGCTGCATGAGTAACATCCAGATGAGGGTCCTGGAACGCGTAGGCCCAGCGCTCCACGCCCAGATCCTTGAGAGGCAGACCCGTCTGGAGTTGAGCGGTAAGTGGCCAAGCATTGCTGTTTGAGACAGGGCATGTCGCAGTGTGCTGGTTGTCTGATACTTCCCTGTATGTGTGACATAGGCCATGTATGCATGTGTGTGTGCAGGGACGTCATGCATGTGAGACCAGTAATGTGTGAACCACATGGTTGGTGCATGTGTTCAAATGCAACATGGGTTGCCCTATGCGGAATGGCCACATGAAAGCATGCCAGTCTCTGTTCCTGGACATGGGTGAGGGATGGGTGCTGATGCCATGTAATGTATGCTGTTCATGTCTGTGTGTCTGACCTGCGTGTCTGTGACTTGTGAATGCCAGGGATGCATGACACATGTCTGTCGCAATGTTCAGGTTCACTGATGCAGCCTAGTCATCCTTGTATCCACTGTGTCTGTGGTGTACGAGGCCAGATGGATGAAACTAGGGTGAAGTGTGTGCATGTGATAGGTATGGCACATGATGCATGTGAGTTCCAAAACAACAGTGTATGTTTCAAGAATCACTTGGACATGTATGCTAATGTCCATAGCATGCGCCATGCCTGTTACCGCATGTGTTTTACCTGCACTGAGCCATGTGTTGTGGAGGGACATGATGGAAGTGATCTTTGACAGTGCTACTCATCTGCTATTGCTTCCTGTCTAGGGGACCATTGTACAGTACCCTGATGCTTGTGTTCTATGTCTCCCTCTACACAGCGCCACGTGAAGAAGAGGGCAGAGAGGGCTCTGTGGAGCAAAGCGGCGGGGATGCCCCCACGGCTGCAGCGGAAGGGGTGGGTGAGCCCCCACAGGGGCTTGCAACGGCGGAAGATGGGGTGGAGCCATCCAGGTTGGTGGCTTCCACAGAGGAGGAGGAGGCCGCTACTGAGGTGCACATGGGGCCTGGTGGGGGCATCCCTGCTGGTGCAAGTGTTGCAGTCCAGGGGCAGGGGCAGGAGGCAGCACAGGTCGCCGTGGAGGGGCCTGTGCATGTCACTGGCCCTGACACTGTGACTGCACCAGCAGGGATGCCCCATCCCAGGCCCGTCCGCAGGTAGGGGGGATGTCCATGTCATCTGACTCCCCTCCACCTGCGTACGAGGGGACCCCTGGCCGTATGGAGAAGGTCCTGATTGGTGTCGCGTTGCGCACAGGTGCAATTCGTGATGAGGTGCGTGCTTCCCGGGAGGAGCATGCACATCATCACGGAGAGCACCGTGCCGACGTGGCCCAGTTGGGAACGGCCATGGTCGGGGGTCTCCTACATGTGTCGGCCAATATGGCGACCCTCTCCTCCTCTGTGGAGACTATGCACCAGTCGTTCTCCATGCCGTCTTCCGGCCCAGATGCCACCAGGGCCCCCTGTGGACCTGCCCCGACCAATGCAGCCGGCTCGGTGGGGATCCCATCCCTGCCACAGTCGGGAGTTGGAGGTCCAGCAGGGGTGGACACACCAGCAACTGGACCCCAGCAGATGGAGGATGTGACGGCATCATCGGGCAGGGCACGTGCACAACGGCGTCGGTGGATACCATCAGCCTGGATGCCGTTGTGCTGGCACAGGCAGTTGCGTCGGAGGCAGCAGCAGGCGCGACGTGGGAGGCATCATGGCTCGGGCCATCAACATCAGGGGTGCAGGCATCGGCCGGAGGACAGGAGAACCCTGGAATGGGAGTGGCTTCCGTGTGGGAGCGGTTGGGCCAGCAGATAGGTGCGGAGCGGCAGCGGGCAGAGGAGGAATGGCTCACAATGGTCAGGACGGAGAATTCCATGCGGAGGGCGCTGAGGCGGGCTGAGTGCCTCGAGGGTCTTCACAGGGAGTTGGAGCTGGACACTGCTTTATCCCTGCGAGACCTCAGGGCTAGGGAACATGCCCGCCTCCAAGCCATTGAACAGGATTTCGATGATGCCCTGGCCCATGACAACATCCAGTGAGCCGTTGGACTAGCCCGCTGACCGTGTAAATAGTAGTAAATGTAGTTAGAGGTAGGTTTCCTTTGTTTTTGCATTTTCTTTGGACCTTTTGGACAATGGGCCACATTTTTGTATATAGTTATTTTTTATTAGGTAGTGTTGTTAGATAGGTTTCATTTATTTTGTTGGGATCATGGACCCTGGCTTGTTCACCTGTACATAGTTCACTGTTGGATTTTCTTTTCTTTTTACTATTTGCCCATGGAGCAATGGCTTTCAATTATAATTTCCCATTGGATTTTCTTTTCTGGACTGTGACTTTGGACACCATTCCTTTGGATTCTGATTTTTGGTTTAGCATTTTTTCATGGACATGCTTCTTTTTTACTTTTTTTACATTCCCATTTCTGTTAGTTTATTTTTGATTCAATTCAAGTTTTCTTTAATACATATTTTTTGATCAAACTTCTATGTGTAGTATCATCTCATTGGTTTCATGCATATCATGATATGGGTTTTGAGATTCACTGACACCCATTGGGTGTATGTGAGGGACATGTGTTTGTTTCCAAACTTGCATTTGCAGTTCTATCATGTTATTGCCATTTCTGAGTGGGTGGATGCAATACTCGGGTGGGTGTTTTGCATTTGGAGGCTGACCATAGGGACCGGGGATCTAGATTGTGATGACATGTTGGCTGGGGAACATGAGTTGGACATGAGTGGGGGCCTGCTGGCAGGTGCCCCACAGTGATGGGGGGTGAGGGTGCAGGGGAACATGAGTTGGACATGAGTGGGGGCCTGCTGGCAGGTGCCCCACAGTGCTGGGGGGTGGGGGTGCAGGGGAACATGAGTTGGACATGAGTGGGGGCCTGCTGGCAGGTGCCCCACAGTGCTGGGGGGTGGGGGTGCTGGGGGACATGAGTGGGGGACTGGTGGAGGCTGCCCCTGGTGGCTGGGGGGTGGGGGTGGTGGTAGACATGGGTGGGGGCCTGGTGGAGGCTGCCCCTGACTGCTGGGGGGTAGGGGGTGGTGGGAGACATGGGTGGGGGCCTGGTGGAGGCTGCCCCTGCACTGCTGGGGGGGTAGGGGTGGTGGGAGACATGAGTGGGGGCCTGGTGGAGGCTGCCCCTGGTGGCTGGGGGTGGGGGTGGTGGTAGACATGGGTGGGGGCCTGGTGGAGGCTGCCCCTGCACTGCTGGGGGGTGGGGGTGGTGGGAGACATGAGTGGGGGCCTGGTGGAGGCTGCCCCTGGTGGCTGGGGGTGGGGGTGGTGGTAGACATGGGTGCGGGCCTGATGGAGGCTGCCCCTGCACTGCTGGGGGGAGGGGGTGCAGGGGGACATGAGTGGGGGCCTGGTGGAGGCTGCCCCTACACTGCTGGGGGTGGGGGTGCAGGGGAACATGGATGGGGGCCTGGTGGAGGCTGCCCCTGCACTGCTGGGGGGTGGGGGTGGTGAGAGACATGAGTGGGGGCCTGGTGGAATCTGCCCCTGGTGGCTGGGGGGTGAGGGTGGTGGGAGACATGAGTTGGACATGAGTGGGGGCCTGGTGGAGGCTGCACCTGGTGGCTGGGGGTGGGGGTGGTGGTAGACATGGGTGGGGGCCTGGTGGAGGCTGCCCCTGCACTGCTGGGGGGTGGGGGTGCAGGGGAACATGGGTGGGGGCCTGGTGGAGGCTGCCCCTGCACTGCTGGGGGGTGGGGTGCAGGGGGACATGAGTGGGGGCCTGGTGGAGGCTGCCCCTGGTGGCTGGGGGGTGGGGGTGGTGGTAGACATCGGTGGGGGCCTGGTGGAGGCTGCCCCCACACTGCTGGGGGGTGGGGGTGCAGGGGAACATGGGTGGGGGCCTGGTGGAGGCTGCCCCTGCACTGCTGGGGTGTGGGGGTGCAGGGGGACATGAGTGGGGGCCTGGTGGAGGCTGCCCCTGGTGGGTGGGGGTTGGGGGTGGTTGTAGACATGTGTGGGGGCCTGGTGGAGGCTGCCCCTGCACTGCTGGGGGGTGGGGGTGCAGGGGAACATGGGTGGGGGCCTGGTGGAGGCTGCCCCTGCACTGCTGGGGGGTGGGGGTGGTGGGAGACATGAGTGGGGGCCTGGTGGAATCTGCCCCTGGTGGTTGGGGGGTGAGGGTGGTGGGAGACATGAGTTGGACATGAGTGGGGGCCTGGGGGAGGCTGCCCCTGGTGGCTGGGGGGTGGGGGTGGTGATAGACATGGGTGGGGGCCTGGTGGAGGCTGCCCCTGCACTGCTGGGGGATAGGGGGTGGTGGGGGACATGAGTGGGGGCCTGGTGGAATCTGCCCCTGGTGGCTGGGGGTTGGGGGTGGTGGTAGACATGGGTGGGGGCCTGGTGGAGGCTGCCCCTGCACTGCTGGGGGGGTGGGGGTGGTGGGAGACATGAGTGGGGGCCTGGTGGAGGCTGCCCCTGCACTGCTGGGGGGTGGGGGTGGTGGGAGACATGAGTGGGGGCCTGGTGGAGGCTGCCCTTGGTGGCTGGGGGGTGGGGGTGGTGGTAGACATGGGTGGGGGCCTGGTGGAGGCTGCCCCTGAACTGCTGGGGGGTGGGGGTGGTGGGAGACATGCATTGTTGATCAGTAGTGCAAGGTGACATGTGGGTTGGCTGGGGGGCATGCCCATGGTGGATGGGCTGCCTGTGGGACATGAGCAGGGGTGCAGGGTAGTCCCCCGTGGTGTGGGCTGCCTGCAGGGGCCGTGGAGGTTGTAGAGCGAACACCTGGGAGGACCCACACGGCCAATTCACGTGTAGTACTCCCCAGAACCCCTGAAAAACATGTACCCTGCTGAAATCGCGTGTGGAAGTTCCCGCGCACCCCTGAAATACACGTACCCTGCTCGCACGGGGCCAATCGCGTGTGGAACTTCCCGCGCACCCCTGAAATACACGTACCCTGCTCGCACGGGGCCAATCGCGTGTGATACTTCCCGCGCACCCCTGAAATACACGTACCCTGCTGATTTTGCGTGTGGAACTTCCCGCGCACCCCTGAAATACACGTACCCTGCTGAAATCGCGTGTGGAACTTCCCGCGCACCCCTGAAATACACGTACCCTGCTGAAATCGCGTGTGGAACTTCCCGTGCACCCCTGCAATACACGTACCCTGCTGAAATTGCGTGTGGAACTTCCCGCGCACCCCTGGAATACACGTACCCTGCTCGCACGGGGCCAATCGCGTGTGGAACATCCCGCGCACCCCTGAAATACACATACCCTGCTCGCACAGGGCCAATCGCGTGTGATACTTCCCGCGCACCCCTGAAATACACGTACCCTGCTGAAATCGCGCGTGGAACTTCCCGCGCACCCCTGGAATACACGTACCCTGCTCGCACGGGGCCAATCGCATGTGGAACTTCCCGCGCACCCCTGAAATACACGTACCCTGCTCGCACGGGGCCAATCGCGTGTGATACTTCCCGCGCACCCCTGAAATACACGTACCCTGCTGATTTTGCGTGTGATACTTCCCGCGCACCCCTGATGCACACGTACACAGGACAATCGCGTGTGGAACTTCCCGCGAACCACTGAAATACACGTTCCCCGCTTGGCGTTTGCTGTTTGCCAGCCCTGTGAACTGGTCCAGGGTTAGCGCAGCCCTTTGCGGTTATTTGGGGATTTTGAAGGCTTTTCTTTGCGCGAGGGCGTTCTTGGGGGCGTAACTGGCGCTGCTGCAGGGTCGCTGCGCCACGGCTGGTTTTGGATGCGAAAATCCATGAATACGCTGTGCGCGGAAATCGATTTTAGCGCACGCGGCTGGCGCAGACATTCGCACGGGCATGCTGTGTGCCAGTCGCGTGCGCCACTTTTGTGCGAATTTCTATGAATTACCCTGTTAATATTTATTTTGTTCTATTATTATATAGCCTAACTTAAAGTTTTTTTTATAAAATCCATCAAAGTTACAAAATTAAGCAAGTGGCAGTTAACAAGTTAGAGTTGCAGTTTAAAAAGTTACAGTTAATACTCAACCGGTCTCCTTACAAGATGCCAAACAGGCCGTTAGCTCAGGGAAATCATAATGCAATTAAAAGGATCCATTGCTACCTGGGGCTCAAAGTCCGTGTCCAACTTTAATATTCATCCGCAGACCAGTCAAATGGTATATCAAAGGTATATCATTGCCCTCTATGAGGTGCTGCCAGAGTTCATCCGGGTTATCCTGTAAATGTCTGCCCAATGTCTGGGGTGCCCTCTGTCTGTCCAACTCGAATGCCTAGTAACAACAAATCGGAGTCGAAAGGCAGTCACCTCCCGTCTATACCTTAAATATTGTAACACATTAGTGACAGAAGGATAATTTGTTAAAAAGTTATTCCTAAAGCTAAGTCCCTAGCGATAGTTAGTTAGCCCTATTTGTGAGGAAACTCATGCCCATTCGGTACCGGCCCTAGTTGGGGCTGGTGTGCTGCCTACAATGGGATGTAGAGATCCTGGCCCTATCCTCTCTCACTACTTTCCTAGTGTCTAAAAGTAAATGCACACGTGGTTGGGGTCGGCATGCGTCTTTAATATTGCTGCCTCCAGAGCGTGTGTCTTATCACTAAAAGGATTCTATGACTTTTTCCTAAGTAGTACTGGCTTGATAACCCAGACTCCGATACCCTTATACACAGATGAAAGGGCTTGCATAAAGAAATTTAATAATTTATCACTACTAATTCTCTCTATACCACTGTTCAGTGAAGAGTAAATTAGTTCGTTTTTTATAGCATTCTACTGACCATCGGTCACAGAATCCTTTTAGTGATAAGACACACGATTTGGAGGCGGAAATACACATACTGACCCCCACCACGTGTGCACTTATTTTTAAGACACTAGGAAAGTAGTGAGAGAGGATAGGGTCAGGATATCTACATCCCATTGTAGGCGGCACACCAGCAACAACTAGGACCGGTACCGAATGGGCATGAGTTTCCTCACATATAGGGCTAACTAACTATCGCTAGGGACTTAGCTTTAGGAATAACTTTTTAACAAATTATCCTTCTGTCACTAATGTGTTACAACTCGAATGCCTGATATGAGCAGAGCAAATGTTTCACGGTGTCGATGGTATCGGTCCAGCAAAAACAGCATGCACTGTCCTTTTCAGGTATGCTCTTTTGGACCTCAATTCTGTCCCCAGTCTCCACCACGTTAAATTTCAAGCAAATGTATGCCTCTATAATTATCTGATAGGGGAGCTCATGTACACAGGCTCCCACAACTGCATTCTCTTTTATTCTTAGAGCTAGAATAGAATAAGTCACAAACCCATACAAAAATATATCCTCTACAGCTCAGGTTCCTTGCAGCAAAATAACATCATATTGCTTCAAAAAGCTCACTACACCCTGATCCATACATTTAGATTTAGCCCCCGCAATATTCCAACTGAGATAAGTCATCACTTTATGGAAATGTTGTCTAGCTGAATAAAAGAAATGCCAATTCATAGCACACTCCAAATTTCCAAATATCAAAAAATAAAAAGATATCCTAATCGCAATGTAATTTCTTGAAATGCCATTTTCTATGGAACAAAGCTTTATAAATATAGTTTTGCAGGACAGCTTCAACAGCCAAGGGGGCACGGGGTTGAGGGGTGGAGGGGTGGAGGGGTGTATTGGTCTCTAACCAATTTGATGATGTTTTGTCAACTATTGACCCAATGAAGTCTTGTAGTATGGGGAATTAATTGGAGTTACAAGGGGCAACAACTGGTACTCCGCGTACTGTGTCACAGGCTCCCATAGGAGGACCAACACTGTCACGTGGAGCTGGTGGTAAGCAGGATGTGAGGAGAAGGATTGTATGCTTGCGTGAGAAGACAATGTGTTATATCTGATGTGACACATCACAGTGTCAGCTTAAACATGTTTAATATAAATGTTTATCTTTTGTTGTTCTGTTGTGTACATAGTTTGGGATGTATATAGTTCTTCAATGTTGGAGCCCCAAGTACAGTAAAAGAGAATGTTATTATTGAAAAAGAGAAGCCAGCAGTTTGAAGGGACTTGAGGTGGCGTGCGGCTGCTTTGACCTTTATACTGAATAAAAAAAAATAAAGAAGTTTAATTGAATACTACCGCGTGCGACTGCTACATAATACTTGGCAATGCGGAAATTGTCCTGGCAATGTTTAAACTGTAAGGCTGGCCCATTCAGATGTACTGCACAATTTTGGAGATATCATAGTACGTCTGAGAACCAAAACTGACAGATTAATGCATTAAGGATACTGTTCATGTCAGCACTATGCATTGTTAATTTGAGAGTAACCTTGCCTGATTTAGTCTCACCATTACATAGTTGATCAATTTAGAGGATATTTTAAATACTGGCAATTTGGTTATAACTTAATACACATTACAAGATCAATGATGTATATTAAATCTTCTGGAAAGATTAAGAACTGGCATAATTTCCACTAAAGTGATTTATTATACTTTTTCAGTGCAGGAGTGGCACACTGTATCTGCCCCTTCTTTGGTGATGAGTCATATGTATAATGTGAATCCAGAGTTACTATGGGTTCAAATGTATTCTGGTGACACATGCATGATTTCTTGCAGTGAAAATCTTGTCTGTTCTGTTTCAGGCTTGTGATCGGGTGTGTTCTGATATCACCCGCATACCCCATCAGAACGGAACGGAATTTACCACTTTACACCAATTCCTGGTGAATCCATATTAATGATTTTCTATGTTTTTTCTGCTAAATATATGCCCCACCCCTCCGATTCATTCTAACATTCACCGACATGTGTCTCGACTCCTTAATATGAAATGCTCTATGCACTACTGTAGGGGTAGAGGGATGCTTCACAGTAAAACAAAAGCAAATATGTATATAATGATCAGCAGCAGTAGTAAGCCATGCAGCTAAAGAAGAAAACCTGCCGGCATAAATGAACAAAAGAAAAAGAACAATTTAATACAACCATACAAATATAAAAGGAGGCAAGAAAAGAGTAAAACTGCTCAACACTAAAAAACGGCGTCATCCATCCAATGAGTTTTTGCATAACAGTGGGACTCGCGGGACGAATAACGGCTCATGCAGATTCTGCAATAATCAAGAACTTATGGAAACAACTAGACATCTCTTGATGGAATTCACAGCAGTTGTGCAAGAAAGGAGTCGACGTCTGAATAGTTACATGACACTATTTAAAGTGAAAATAAATGAAGAGTGGTGGAATGACATTGCACAAGGAAGAAATCTGTGATTTACATGTGCCGGAATAGACTTTTTAGATAGTTTAATGAGAGAGCAATTCCCGAGGCAAGAAAAGGACAAGACGTAAAGAAACCAAGTAAGAGCAACAACAGATACTTAAAGACTAGTGGTAAGAATTTTTAAGATACACAATGAGAAAGAAAGAGAATTGGAGAGAAAACCAACTCAGGGATGGTGGAATGTGTAATGTGTAAAAAGTTTATTTTCTTAAAACTAAATCACAATTAAAAAATATATATATATATTTTAAAACGGATAAAGCAAAAACAAAATTAAAACCTATTTTGGATTCTTGTGACCCTTGCCACTGGACATTTTGAGGTGATCGGATGAGATGTGCACATGGATTCCTCTCGTGGTTGGCATATTCCAATTTCCTGTTCCACACAAAGAGGAACATCTTCCATTTTGTCCTGTCCTTCATTGACTTGAAAATGCATTCGAAAGTATATGAGTGATTATTGGTCTGAGTGACACACTTAACAGGTCGCACGGTATCACAGTGAACTTCAATCATCATCCTCCCTGTCATGTCCCTTTCTTATCACCATCCGGGAAAACAGGCAGAGTCTTCTTAGCTTGTGATGAGTTTGGAGAAGATCAGTGACAACTACTTCAGCTATTATTTTGTGTTACTCTTCTTTTAATGTAATTACAATTCTAGCACGACAAGGGTCATGATGTGCGAAGTGGGCTGTATAAGGACCTATTATGAACGCCTAGTGGAGTCTCTGCCAGTGGGAACAATCCTGTCGCTGAGAGCCTCTGCCCAAAGCTGCTGGAATGTAAAGAATGCGTAGGCTGCATAAGCAGGACGGAGTGCTAATGTGTTCCCCCATCCCCCACCGCTGCTCCGGATTCATATACAGATCTGTTATTACACAGTAGGCAAATGCAGGCTAACAGCACCCTATTTTACACCCTCTCTGAGCTTTATTTAGAGTCATGTTTTGGTCCTGTCAGCACTGGGTTTTGAAATCATTGCCATCATCTGCTTGTAGAATGCAGGCGTGCTTGTCTTCTCTACTGAAAATTAAGGGGTTCATGCACAAAGCGTTTTTGCTAATGCAAACGCAAATTCGCTCACAAAAATAGAGTAGTTTGCATGTGCACAATATGAAACTGTACCACAAAACAATGTGCGCAAGGATACCCTTACAGAGTGTGTAGGTTTGTGTGTGAACTTGGCCCACACTCATATCGCACAGAATGAGTTAGAATACATCAACGTACCCCCAATTTGCATATGCAAAAAGGGTGTGGCTGCAGGAGTGGCTGGCGGCAGACTATGAAATGAGGAACACCCCTACACACATCGGTGGAGCAGGTTAATTCACAAAAAGGGAGCATAAGTGAGATTTGGGAAAGTGGCAAATTTCCAGGTAAAAAGGAAAGGCGTTTTTAAACATTTTCTCTGAAAGTGCTTCACTGCAGTGCCAGTGTCACTTTCAGTTAAAATTGTGCACTAACACATATTCACTTGTCACCTTCCCATGCGATTGTAACTTGGCAGGGACTTGCTCCTGGGGGTTTGCTCTTTGCGACTCTGAATGTGGCTGCATGTTTTCACAGAATCTGGGGAAAACATGAACGGCAGATTTCCTTGAAAGCGATACTTTGTGAATCATCACACGCACACAAGTTGTGTGTGGGCACAGTTTAATACGGCAGCTGCAGGGTGAGCCCGCAGTATTTCTTTGTGAATCACCAGCTTGTATTATTGTCACACTTAAATGAATCCCATTGAACAGAGAAACAACACAAAGCCATGACAACACGTAAAGCATTCACTAAGATCCGTTGTGGTCATATTCTGTATTTTTCAGCTAGATTGGGTTGCTTTATGCTAATACTAATTATGTTTAAAACAGATTATTATTGATACTAATAATAATTTTAGAAAATATGAGTAATGTTAGCATAAAGCAATAATAATAATACTAATAAGAATGTCTATCCTACTAGCATCTTTCATTCTTGGTTGGATTACGTTTTTTCATTATGATTAATATTCCTTGTATTATTATTATTTAATATTATCATTACTTTTAAAGCAACTTGTAACATGCGTCTTCTACATGCTTTGAAGAGTTTAATATGGGATAGGATCTCTTTTTTTGGAATATGCAGAACAGAGCGGATCCTATGAGTGAGGATATCACTCCCACATTACTTTGTCATTGTCCTGGTTGAATAAATTGATACATAATGTAAAATTTAAATAAATAAATTACAGGCAGTCATTTTGTTTATTTCAGATACAGATGTAGATGCAGTGTAATGCAGAAAAAGCTGTTTCAAACAAAGCAGTCTCATTTGTATACTTATTCTTTTTGATAATATTAATGATGATAATAATAATGCTATCCCTCTAACATCTTTCCTTATCAGATTAAATTATATCATTTACATAATAATAATAACACATGTTATCATACTAAATCTTAATACAAAATAAACAGTGTCATCTGATCAAAATACAAAGCTGAGATTAGGATAGCATTACTATTATTGATATTATAAAAATAAACAATACTAATAGCTATCATTAGTAACAATTAATGATAGTAATCAATGTAAACATCATTCAAATAATAATAGTTATAGCCATAATAATGCTATCCCACTCCCATCTTCCGATCCTGATCGGAATGCACGATCTTCTTTACATTATGATTAATAGTATTATATTATGTATTATTATGTAAAGCATATAGTTTGATCTAATCAAGTTTAAAAGATGCTATAGAATAGCATTGTTATTATCACAATTAATATTATTATTGAGAATACAAATTAGACTGCTGCTACTACTAATAATTCTAGACTGCTACCACCCTTCAATCTTAATCAGATTACACATTTTACTTGATATTGTTGTTAGCATTATAATATGTATTATTAACAATAATAAAAGTAATAATAATAGTCATAGCAGTAGCAGTAGTAGAAGAAACAGTAGTAGTAGTAGTATAGCGTGAGGGTATCACTAACATTATTTTTTGTCATTGTGATTGAAACGTTTGATACAAATTATATAAAATACAAATAAATAAAATGGAGGCTGTCATTATGACTTATTTTAGGTTTCAGTTGTATAACGTTATCATTATTTTTTATTAATAATAACAATAATAATAATACTGATATCACACTACCGTTTTCCTATATTGATTAGCTTAAACGATTTCCTTTATAGCATGATTATTAGTAATATATGTAGTAGTGTTATTATTAATTATTATTATGCTCAATTAGACATATACAAATTATACTGCTGCTCTTCAAATCAGCTTTTCTGTATCTGCATTTGTTCCCAATATCAGCATAATGACAGTTCCTGGACCCAAAGTTATTGTCACCTTCTATAGATATTTATGTCCTTTGAGAAGTCATATTCAAAATTCACTTTTCCACTGGGTAGCTCCCAGAAGTTTAAAGCACCAATTAAACAGCACAGATAAAAAAGGTAACTCTTTAAAGTGTTCACACCTGCAAGAGTTAAAAAAAAACAAAGGTTTCAATTATAAACGTGAGTAAAAAGAAAAGCTCTAGTGATTTGGATTGGATTACAAAATCAATACCAATCAATTGACAGGGATTTTAGGGTATTACCATTATATTTGTTCAAGTATACCACTTCTTCACACCACCTGACCTCTTCGAAATTTTTATCATCAAATTGCTTCCAGTGATATAATTTAACATTCGTATTTTATTAATTTGCCCTTTGTATATTTTATTATTTCGCCTTTTGTGTCACATGTTTCAACCATCTGGTCCTCTTCAAAACATGGCTATTTACTTTGATCAAACAATAAACATATATCACCATAATCAATTACCATAATCACATGGTCATATGTCCAATATGAACAAATCATAATTAAACAAATCCATATACTGTAGACAATTAATTATCCGGTAAACACATTCAAATTTAAAACAATATTTAAATCCATAACAGAACATTTACGGTTGAAGAAAGGGAGGATTGCTAGTGGGGAGAGGCAAAGAGAATGTACATTACCCTCAATTTTGTATCACTGATTTTTTGTCTAATCCATCATGTCTCTGTTGGTTCATTATGAATGTACCAATTATACCTTCACCTCGTGCTGTTCTATATCACCACTGTGAAAGTCCCATATTAGTTTCGATTTCTTCCTGTGCCTGACTCTAAGATCCACTTTTACCTGTGCATATTTGCAACCAAATCATCTGCAGGTTATTGGTATTCTCCCACCGTGTTTTAGCAATTATACATGTATCTCCATTGGCATTTCTGCTTCCGATATTGCCTAAAAGCATGTTACGTTTTAAAGTGCCACACATTGCATTCCAACAAAATTCTCACCTTTCAGCATAATTACCTCTCAGTTTCCAGTTAGTAATTCGTTCCATATATCTATTTGCTAACCAGTTCATTTCTGATTTGTCATTAGTTCTTCCAGTAAATCCCAAATGTGTAAAGCTTTTACATTCACCTAAACTGAGAGTTTCACGGACCCTCATGTCTTAACTTACTACTATAACGTTCCCATTCCCTCTATAGATCCCATTCCTTACTTGAGCGCGCCCCTGTGTTAGTCATAGGCAGCACTCTGCCGGCGTTCCGCGTGTGTACTCCATCGCAGGCGCCATATCCAAACTCTTATTGATATAATCTTGTTATTTTACATTATGACATCACATGTATTGCATACAACGTCATTCGTTCTCGACAACCATATCCTGAATAAATCCTAATACTTCCTTGGTACTAAAAAAGTTCCAATATTATGTGTAATGCAGCTGGTGCTTCCCATTGCCTTATATAAAAGCATTCCACTCCTTGACCAAATTAGATCTGTTTGGCCATTATTGTGTCATCTACCCTTGTCATAATTAGCTTAGGTACTCAAACCTTTTATCGCGCAGTGATCCCACATTTAATAGGTCTTATGAAATATACTTCTCTTGTTTACATTATGACGGCATGTGTAGTGTGTGCAACGTCATACGCTCTCAGTAGCCATTTTCTGAAAATACCCAAATGCGTTCCTAGGTGCTAAGAAGGTTCTAATATTATGTCACATGCAGCTTATTGCTTCCCAGCACCATTGTCCATATCCCTAATGTTCTTGTTGATTTAATTATTGAACGTTTTCCAAATATGCCTTGTGAAGTGAAAATATGTATCTGGAATTAGTTTTAATAGCACGTTGGGTGTACCTCGAGCTATGGTGCAACCTACTTAGCTATTTTAAAGAATCCACTCCTTGGCCATAATAGATCTATTTGGTCATCTTTATTTCATCTATCCGTGCCATCTTTAGCTCTGGTACTCATACCTTTTACAGCAAAGTGACCTGATAGGCTTCCATCTAGCATTTCAATATCATAAATGTAAGGATATCCATGTATGTCCCCATTGTCTAGATATACACATCTTTGCCCATTACTTCATTACATGACATTTGACCTTTCTTTTAAAGTACATTATTGCTTCAGAAAAATGTCCAATACTTCGAATTGTGTTATTATTCTGTTACAACCTCATTATCATATTGGTTATACACATTGTATAATTGATTAATGCAAACAACATTTAGCTCGTTAGTCTGACGTAGGCCTATGGGACTATGGGCATGTAGCGCCGATTACGAATTAACATAAATAAATAAATAGTAGATTCCTCTTGATTAATTGAGACATCACATCACAAAAATACACTCATTTCATGCTCTGTGTTAAGGCCAACCTTTGTTGTACGCATTCTGCATATTAATGCCTCCTTCTGTCTCAGTTTCAGTTCTTGGTCTCCACCTCTCTGGCTGAGGCTAATCCTACTCAATTCAATAAATATCAAGTCTTTCTTATCGTACATTTGATGTACTGCTTGCCAGTGTGAGGCTAATGGGAACTTTTGACCTTGACTCCCAATAGTTGCCAGATGTTCCCGAATCCGGGTTCTTATTTCCCTAATTGCATTGCCTAAATACAATTTCTTACATTTGTATACAATCCTAAACACTACAAATTTCGAACTACAATTGGTCGCACCTTCTATTTTAACTCTATCTTCACTTGCTATGTGTGCATAGTGGCACATTGTGCATGTACCGCACCTTGAGAAACCATTTTATTTTGGTTGAAGCCAGCTAGTCATTCGTACCGGCTCCTTAATAGATAGAAATGAGGCACTCAATTTATTTTTACGAGTTTGTGTTCTGGTATAGATGATCCTTGGCCTGTCATCCAGATACTTACAAATGTCCTTATCTAATTGTAAGAGATGCCAATGCTTTCCCAGAACACGGCTGATGAGATTATTGTTCTTGCAATAGTTGGTTATACATTTGATGGTCCCTTTATCTTTTCTGTCCTGTTCTTTAGGTTTCAAAGTATCTCCCTTTCCATCACCTGGACTTTGTCATGTATCTCTTGCTAAAAATCACCTCTTAAGCAAGTTGCATTTCAGATCAAACCTGTCTTTATTTTCACAGTTGCGTCTTACTCTTGTGTACTCCACCATTAGAATATTGTCAATCACTGCTTTCCGGTAACAACTTGTGGCATGCAAAGTGGAGTTGACCTCTATTTCCTTCCTTTAAGTACATGTTCTGAGACTCCCACCATCTGCATATATGGTCAAATCCCAAAAAGCAATGCTCTTCTCAATGCTGATATGTGAAACAGATCCCAAAGATATTGGTATTCAGCCTATTGACAAATGTATCCAGTTCATGCTGACTACCTTTCCATAGAACCAAGACATCATCAATATACCTCTGCCACATCATGACATGTTTCTGAATGCATACTTCCACATAGATATTCATCCTCATAATGTCCCATAAAAAGATTTGCCACAGCTGGTGCATATTTCACACCCATGACTACTCCTTTGGGTTTAAGGCAGCAGGCTGGGTAGGTCTGATGAGTGCAGGAAGAACAAAACAAAGGGGTGGGGGCTGTATGGGTACAGGTACAGACCCTAGTGCAAGGGGTGGCCGAAAGCAGTGCGTGGGGGTTGTAAGAGGAGCAGGTACCTGGGCACGGGGGAAAGAGGGTGGCCAGGTGTATGGTGCCGAGGGAGAGTAGAGTCAGCAGGGGAGAAGGGGGGCAAAGGCAGAAGCAAAGAGGAAGGTCTTGAGGTGCTTCCGGAACCGGAGATGGTTCTCCTCAAGTTTTAGAGTGGCGGGGAGGCTGTTCTAGAGGGAGGCCCCAGCCGAAGACAGAGATCTACCCCCAGCTCGTTTCTTTGAGAAACGACTGACCCTTAGGGAGTTAGAGGTAGAGTAGCGGAGTGCTCGAGATGGGAGCTATTTGCGGAGGGATAGCTGAAGGTATGTTGGACCCAGGCCCCAGAAAGCCTTGTGAACAATGCAGAGGGTTTTGAATTTAATCTTTGCATCCACTGGGAGCCAATGGAGAGATTTCAGAGCTGGAGAGATACAATCCCAGGGCTTGAGGCCAAGGACAAGTCTCGCAGTCCTGTTCTGGATAAGTTGCAAAGGGAGGAGAGTAGAGGTAGGTAGATTAAGAAAGAGGCTGTTGCAATAGTCCAACTTTGAGAGAACCAGAGCTTGGGAGACAGTGAGCTTCTGGGGGAATGAGAGGAAAGGAGGTGCAGTAGGAAGTTTGACTTTTTTGATAGATCAGCGATGTGGGAGGAGAAGGAGAGTGTGAAATCAAAGGTGACACCAAGGTTCTTGGCCTCGCAGGTGGGGATAGGAGGAGGGCCAAGGGATGCCGGCCAGAGAGTGAGGGGAAAGGAAGGTGACGGTGTGTCGATGAGGAGGATCTCAGTCCTGCTGACATTCAGACAGAGATCGTTGGCGACACACCAATCTTGAATGGCAGTTAGGCAATCAGTGATGAGAGAGGTGGAGGAGGTGGCCGAGGGCAGCCAGAAAATGAGCTGAGTGTCATCTGCGTAGCACTGGAAGTTTGAGCAGAAAATGGCAATACAGCTGGCAAGAGTTGCTTGGTATTGGTTGAAAAGCCACGGCGAGAGGTTAGACCCCTGGTGAACACCACAGGTGGAGAGGAAGATAGATGATAGGAAGGACCCAAGTTGGACCTGGGAGGGTCGAACAGAGAGGAAAGAGGGCAGCCAGAGCCTGATGGGTGATGCCCAGGTTATCACGGAGACGGTTGAGCAGGATGGTATGGTTGACGGTGTCGAAGGCAGAGGAGAGATTGAGTAGGATGAGGACAGAGGAAATGCTAGAGTCAAGGTTGGAAAGCAGATCTTCATGGATGTTCAGGAGAGCAGTTTCTGTGTTTCTCTCAGGAATGTGGGGTAAACTATCTGAAAACAATTCTTCTGACCCAGACTCACCTTCCTCCTCACCTGTTCGTGATTCCTCGGATGAGTCTTCTGAAGATATCTTCCTCCGGCTTCTCCAGGCATGCTTCGGCTTTTCTGGACGAGTCTTAGGAAGAGCCCCGCCGGAGGTCATCCTGCCTAATAGCAGCTGGCCCGGCAGTGGGGACCTCCAGGGGGACCGCCCCACAACCAGGGAAAAGCAAGGCTGAAAAACCCTGGGACGGTGTTAAACTGCAATTTCTTGAATGCAGTAGACTTCGTGGGACGAAAAGGCGTATCCAGTCTTTCCAGAAGGTGCTGAAGAGGATTCTTCTAAGGCAGCGACCCTGCCGCAGGAAGGTAGGAACTCCAATACCCAAATTACACTGGTGGAAGAACAAGACGCAAATGCGGGCTAACAGATGCGTAGTAGAAACACAAGGAAAGTTTAAGGGAGAAAACTCTGAGTAGACTCGGAGCGGAAGAACACTCTGAAGAAAAGCGGAGCGCAGAGGAGGGGCAGAATGGCGGCTGATAGATCAGAATGAACCGCTAAGAGAAAGAAAGAAGGAGGCACGGAGAAGGCAAAGCAAGGGAGGCGGGAAGGCAGCAGAAAAACTAGGGGACACAGAACCACCAGAACAGTGGACAGAGAACAAGCGTGTATACCCAAAGAAGGAGGGTTGCAACGCATCGCCGCTTAGGCGTGACGCGTATATGTACGTGATGTGCCGTAAACAACTAGAGCGCTGCATTAGTTTCTGCTCAGTAGCCCTTCTTCCATTTCCACCATAGTTTCCAGGGACGGTGGATCGTGACAGTATGACCCCTTCTTATGGGCACCCCCCCTGGTTTGCCTGGATTATTTCGATGAAACTGACGTAGGAGCCTGGGAGCCTTCACATTCCTTTCGGGTTCCCATGATCTTTCGGTCCAGGGGTACCCTTTCCAGAGTATGAGGTATTGGACTCTGCCTTGTTTGTACCTGGAGTCCAATATTTGGGAGACGTCATATTCCTGGGTGTCATCTGGAGTTGGTGTCTTCTTTCTCAGTCACCTTTTATATGGGTCGAATTTGTATTCCTTGAGCAGGGATGTGTGAAATACAGGGTGGACTCTGCGTAAGGAAGATGGCAAAGAGAGTCGGAAGGCTACAGGATTGACACATTTTTCAATGGAGTAAGGACCAATGTATCTTGGGGCAAACTTCCCAGGATGGACCCATCTTGGAAGATGCTTGGTTGACAACCACACTTTATCACCGACTTTCCATTTAGGATTGGGTGTTCTGCCCTTGTCGGCCCATCTTTTGTTCTTCTGGAGGCTGTCCGACAGATTCTCTTGAACCTCCTTGTGCGTGTCTCTGAGTGTGTGCAGCAGCTGATCGATGGTAGGTAACGAGGTGGGTTGCATGGTAGAAAACAGGATGTGACGAGGATGGTATCCATAGGTGCACTTGAATGGACTCATTCCGATTGCTGAGTGTACTGTGTTGTTATAAGAAAACTCAGGCACCGGTAATAGCTGATGCCAATCATCCTGTGTTTGGTGACAAAAACATCTTATGTATTGCTCGAGGGTGGAGTTAAGACGCT
This sequence comes from Ambystoma mexicanum, assembly GCF_040938575.1. NCBI lineage: Eukaryota > Metazoa > Chordata > Amphibia > Caudata > Ambystomatidae > Ambystoma > Ambystoma mexicanum. The sequence continues at coordinate 684,716,627 of NC_090929.1, read as the reverse complement.
CTGTTTGTCCAATGGACTCAGGATGAAAACCTGAAGATAAAGCTCTTTGGTTCTGTAGTTGTTTGCAGAGAGCAGTCCAGAATTTCGAGGTGAATTGGGTACCTCTGTCAGAAACTATGGTAAATGGTATTCCATGTAGACGCACAATGTCTCTTAGAAAGGCAAGGGCCGTCTCTGAAGCCGACGGAGTGCCCCTCATAGGAGTGAAATGAGTCAATTTGCTAAAGGAATCGACTACCACCATGATTACCGTGTATCCTGCCGAGTATGGTAATTCTACAATGAAATCCATCGAGAGGTGTTGCCAGGGTCCTGAAGGAGGACCGTCTTGTTGAAGGAGTCCCAAGGGCTTTGCCGTATTATATTTGTTTCTTGCACAGGTGGGACATGAGGAGACATACTCCTGGTATCCTTAGCCATCCTAGGCCACCAGAAATGTCAACGTAATAGTTCCAGAGTGGCAGACTGACCCTTGTGGCCTGCGGTAGGTATATCATGGTACCATGTAAGTGCCTTGGACCTGAGTTCCTAAAATGGAAGATACAATCCTTCCTCCCGAAACCAAAGGTTCCCTCTTTGAGTCAAGAGAGGAATAAGGGTGGTGGATGGGACTTTCTGGGCTTCAAGAACATCTTGTAAGAAAGTGTTTATGGAGTTGATAAAGGTTTTAGCTTGCAGTAAGTATTCGTGACCTGAGTACTTTCCTGATTCTTCCCCATGACTTCTAGAAAGCGCATCGGCTAAATGATTTTCCTTTCATGGTAGATAGGTCAGTTCGAAGTCAAATTGGGAAAAGTAATATGCCCATCTGGCATGGCGGGAATTCCTGCATTCCTTTTGTTGTAGGATGCTAAGGTTTCTATGATCCGTGCGGACTTGAAAAGGAAACCTTGCTCCCTGCAGAAGATGTCTCCACTCCCCGCAAGCTTGTCGAATGGCAAGGAGTTCCTTTTCGATCCCCGAGTAATTCTTCTCACTAGAATTGAGGGTTCTTGAATAATAAGAAATTGGGTGTTCCAACTGGTCTTCCTTTTTCTGTAAAAGAGCGGCTCCTAGGGCCCCATAAGAAGCGTCAGTTACAATGATAAAAGGCTGTGTCTGGTCAGGTTGGCTAAGTATTGGAGCAGTAGTAAATGCTTCTTTTAATTGATGGAAGGCTTGATCAGCTTCGATTGTCCATGTGAACTTTAGACCCTTTTTTAACAGGGCGGTTATTGGGAGGACAATGTTGGAAAACCCGGTGATGAATTTCCGGTAAAAACTGGCTAAGCCTAGAAATCGCTGTACATCTTTGACCGAAGCGGGATTGGGCCACAGGGATATTTCCTTGACCTTGTTCGGATCCATCGTCAGTTGGTTTTCCGAAAGTATAAATCCCAGATAAGGAACAGAAGAGGCTTCAAACTGACTCTTTACAGGTTTTGCAAAGAGATGATTTTGTCTGAGCCGTTCCAAGACTTCCTTTACGTCCAGACGATGCTGCTCAAGGGTCTTTGAGTAGACCAATATATCGTCCAGATACACTACCAGCTTGCTGAACAACAAATCAGAGAACATCTTGTCCATAAACCTTTGGAATTGAGCGGGAACATTAACTAAGCCAAAGGACATTACCCTGTACTCAAAGTGACCCAGGGGATTATGAAAAGCCGTCTTCCATTCGTGTCCTTTATGTATTCTTAGTAAATTATATGCACCCCTGAGATCCAATTTTGTAAACTATTTTTCTCCTTGCACTGCCTCCAGAATGTCCTTGATAAGAGGCATCGGGTAGCGGTCTCTGATTGTCTGACTGTTCAGACCTCGATAGTCGATACAAGGCCTGAGCTCTGTGGTCCCCTTCTTGGGGATAAAGAACAGAGAAGCTCCTGCAGAAGAGGTTGATTCTCGGATGAGACCATTCTGTAGATTGGTGGCTAAATATTCCCTCAGGGCGTCTTTCTCTGGTAGGGACAACGGGAACATTCTCCCAAACGGAACATCTGCCTCTGGTCTTAATTCAATTCTACAGTCTTCTGGTCTGTGAGGTGGGAGAGGCTTGGGTTGGACGTCGGAAAAGACATCTGAATACTCCTGGTATTCTTCCGGGATACAAATCACGCTCTTTATGGGCATCGTGTTATTAGCTTGAATCGGCTCGGTCTATTGAGACAAACAGGTGTGTAAACAGAGGTCAGAGCAGAATTCCAGCGTATTTGCGCTCCAGTCAATACCGGGATTGTGTCTCCTTAGCCAAGGGATTCCCAGAATCACTGGGAAGTGGGCCGCCCTTATCAAGTCAAATGCAATTCTTTCTCGATGGGTGTTCATCCTGACTGTTAATTCATGAGTCTCTTGTTTGATGGGACCCGAAGATAGGGGGGAGCCATCTACCCCTTCCACAGGTATTGGTAGCTGCTTAGCTATTCTAGGTATGGCGTGCTTTGTTGCCCATTCATCGTCCATGAAATTGCCAGCTGCTCCGCAGTCAAGCATGGCCAGGCATTCCACCTTACAGTTCTTTTTCCATTCTAATACCACCTTGAGAATCATGAGCTGGTGTGAGACTTCCTCCGCTATGGGGTTTTTTGAAACACAGGGATTGGCCCTATATACCCCTTCCATGTCCCTGTTCACGGACAGGGTGTACGTTTACCCGACCTCCTAGGAGGGACCTCAGGACAATCCCTCAGGAGATGCTTGTCAGATCCACAAAACAGGCACAGGCTCAAGTCCTTTTGCCGTTTTCTCTCTACAGCCGTTAGGGGTCCTCTGGTAGTCCCAATTTGCATGGGTTCTTCAGTTGAAGGTTTACTCCTTTCTGTGGTGGTCTGCACACTGGGAGAAGATAGGTGAGGTGCAGGCAACCTGAGTCGTCTTCTTTCTGCCCGGCGCTCCGACAGTCGGAATTCAATTTGTAGAGCTAGGGAAATCAGTTCCTGAAATGATGCAGGTCTAGCAATTCTTGACAGTTCGTCCTTTATCTCCTCTTGTAAACCCCTTCTGAATAAAGTCTGTTTTGCAGAGTCTGGCCATCCAGTCTGCTGGGCTATCCTCTGGAAGTTGGTCACATATGTCTGAACGTCAGATATGCCTTGCTTGGTGTCTAAGAGGTTTTCATAAGACATAAATAACACCTCTGATCTTTCGAATCTGGTCCGGAACTGTTGGATAAAAGTACCATAAACAGTGAGGGCTGGATCAGCATCGGTGACCAGCGGGGTTGCCCAGGCCAGTGCATTACCCGCTAAGTTTGAGACAACAAATCTGACTTTAGCCCGGTCTAATTCAAACATCTTGGGGCGAAAAGTGAAGTAAATTTGACAGGCATCCAGAAATTCTTTAAGTCTTTTGGGATTCCCGTCGTATTTGCCGCACAGCAAGGATACTGGTGGGAGATCTCCCCGATCTTCTTCTCTACGTAAGAACTGTTGTCTTAATGCAGAATTGTCTGCCTTTAATGCATTGTTCTCTGTTTTTAAATTCTGTAGTTCAACTGTAATACCTTGTATGGCTTTAACAAGCTCTTGGTATTGTTCTAAACTGGCCATCTCTTGGCATTGCAAACTCTCAGGAATGTGGGGTAAACTATCCGAAAACAATTCTTCTGACCCAGACTCCCCTTCCTCCTCACCTGTTCGTGATTCCTCGGATGAGTCTTCTGAAGATATCTCCCTCCGGCCTCTCCAGGTGTACTCTGGCTTTTTTGGACGAGTCTTAGGAAGAGCCCCGCCGGAGGCCACCCTGCCTAATAGCAGCCGGCCCGGCAGTGGGGACCTCCAGGGGGACCGCCCCACAACCAGGGAAAAGCAAGGCTGAAAAACCCTGGGACGGTGTTAAACTGCGATTTCTTGAATGCAGTAGACTTCGTGGGACGAAAAGGTGTATCCAGTCTTTCCAGAAGGTGCTGAAGAGGATTCTTCTAAGGCAGCGACCCTGCCGCAGGAAGGTAGGAACTCCAATACCCAGATTACACTGGTGGAAGAACAAGACGCAAATGCGGGCTAACAGATGCGTAGTAGAAACACAAGGAAAGTGTAAGGGAGAAAACTCTGAGTAGACTCGGAGCGGAAGAACACTCTGAAGAAAAGCAGAGCGCAGAGGAGGGGCAGAATGGCGGCCGATAGATCAGAACGAACCGCTAGGAGAAAGAAAGAAGGAGGCACGGAGAAGGCAAAGCAAGGGAGGCGGGAAGGCAGCGGGAAAACTAGGGGACACAGAACCACCAGAACAGTAGACGGAGAACAAGCGTGTATACCCAAAGAAGGAGGGTTGCAACGCATCGTCGCTTAGGCATGACGCATATATGTACGTGATGTGCTGTAAACAACTAGAACGCTGCATTAGTTTCCGCTCAGTAGCCCTTCTTCCATTTCCACCATAGTTTCCAGGGACGGTGGATCGTGACAGCTTTTGTCGGATCTGAAGCCAGACTGATGGTCATGGAGACAGCCAACAGAGTCATAATGAAGGATTAGCTGAGTGATGGCCAGCTTTTCAAGGAGTTTGCCCAAGAAGGGGGTAATGGAAATTGGGCGATAGTTGGCCGGACAAGAGGGATCAGCTGTGGGTTTCTTGAGGAGAGGATGCAGAAGGGAGTGCTTAAGAGGGGAGCGGAAGGATCCTGAGGCAAAGGAGTGGTTGCAGAAATTGGCAAGTGCCGGAGCAAGGATATCAATGTGGTCCTTGATAGTTTTAGAGGAACAGGGATGAACCTGTTTTGACAAGGCTTTCAGAGATCGGACTTGTCTAGCGACCTCATCAGGGGAGAAAAGAGGAAAGGAAGAGAAGGAGGGAGGGGGGATGGCTGGAGGAGGGTCAGTGAGTACAGACTGAGAGGGGAGAGGGGAGGGAGTGGAGGAGAGGGTGGACAAGATGTCCTGGGTTTTTGAGATCCACATCCGTTGGTATTTTGCGTGATTTACACAGTTTAATGTTTCTTTTCCAAGGTGCCACTGGAACCTCTTTTTGTTGTTGCCTTTCCTTCCTTTTATGTTTTGTAGTGTTAAAATTTCAGATTCCGAAGGATTGATGTTTAGGCTATTTGCTTCTACCTATATTTCCAGCAAAAGAAGTTTCCGTTGCAAACCAATCGGTGTTACATCTAACAGGACAAGATTGTTCGCATACATCATCCAGCAAAGGTGCTCTACATTGATTTTAGGCGGAAAGGCGGGAACATGTCCTAAAGTCTCACCAATATCGGAAATTAACATGTTAAAGAGAAGAGCGGCTAATGGACATCCCTGTTTAACTCCTTTAAAAGTTTTAATCAGTGCAGATAAAGAGCCTACCTGATCAAGGCGTATTCTTATTTCGGTATCCATATGTAGTTCTTTCATTGCCATGATCAAGCTTGTTGGATATTTCCAGTTTTTTTATTTTGTCCATAATAGCTCTCTATCAATGCTGTCAAAGGCGTTGGCCAGGTCGATGAAGGCAAGATAGATCTTTCTTCCTTGCTGTATCGTTTCCATTTTTAAGAGATTTATTATTAGCAGATTTAGCCTGCATCCCTTGACGAAACCTGTTTGTCTCAGATCGTGGGTTTGTGTTGATTTACTCCATGCTGACATTTTTAGTTGTATTTGCAAGGCAAATATTTTCCCATGACATCAAGGAGTGCGATTGGGCGATAGTTTTTTGGGTCAGATCTAATGCCCTTTTTCAAGATCGCGACCAATTAATCAGCCATATCATTTCCTTCCTTATCTTCTCCTGGTATTTTAGAATGTCCCCACATCTTTTTCTATTGGATCTTCATCTCATTTTCTGAAACAAGATTGCCAATTCCCCAATTTAGTTTCCCTTGTTTGAGGGGCAAGTGACCCCTTACAAGTATTACAAGTGACGATCCCTCTCATTTTCCACCCAGAGAGCTATTCCGCAAAGATAGTCCGGGCATAATCAGAGTCTGACAATCACTATCTCTTTTAACTTGTTTTCCACTGCTCTGGATATTTCCTTGTAGATTGCAGCCAATTCTGCTACCTGACTACTCCTGGCATAAATCTGCATACCCAGTATGGAAAAGCATTATTTCTTACCCCCACATTTCCAATTCCTGCCACTAAATTATTTTCAGGGTCATTACTCAAATGAAATGAACAACCATCTACATATATGATTGGGAGGTTATGACATTTTTCATCTTCAAATGTTTTGTGTGATGAATGTTCAAATTGAACCAAATCAGTTTCTAATTCTATTCTTTCTGTGGTTCCTACACATGCACAATCCATTGAAATCTCTTTGTAAGTGGAGGGTGTTGTCTGAGAGGGTGTTGCCTTCTGACCGTGCATCCAATGCATCTAGTCACCATTTTTGTACTGGGAGCACAACAAACATCGGAATATGCCTTGGTTGCTTTTTCCACATGGGGTTAAGGCCAGAGGCTTGCTGATGCTTCTTATGTAGTGTAGTCAAAATGCTCTAATATTCCTTAAAGAACAGACCGTGAGGAGATATATATTGGTTAAAGTTGGAACAGTATATTGGTTAATAGTGGAACGGTCTAAGGATAGTGGGTCGGGCATTGTTGAGAGGCTTTTTTCTCTGGTGATTGGTATAGGAATTCTACTAAGTAAATGGTAATCTTCAATATCATTAACTCACTCAATAACGTTTGGAGTCATCATAAATAGTTTCTAATTAGGTGTTGAAAATGGGGCCCATAATAAAGAATCCAAGTTGAGACGTGGTTAATGCACTTGTTTGTTTGCTTGTTTTATTTTATTTTATTTCTATAGTGTTCACTCCTAAGCACTTTCAATCATTAATGAGTTGGGACAATTTTAAGAAATACCAGTACACAAGAGAAAACAGAGAAAGGCAGAGCAAGAGCAAAACAAAACAGTACATGAAGAAAATGCCAGGATGATCCAGATTAACAAGAAAACGAAAATCTAGCAAATATGCACATTGCAGGACAAAAACAAAACCCTCCCACTCCCAAACTTGCAAAAACACAGCATGGGAGGAAGGCAAAGTCTAAAAAGTCAAAAAATCTCAGAATGCAGTGGCGATAACAGTCCACTCAGAACGTCCCCCTGACATGCACAAGGCATGATGGAGTAGTATTTCATCCCTCAATAGCTTGCCAGACATAGGGTTCCCGTCCTCTCCTCACCACGCACATGGCCACAGATCATCAAGGGTGTCACCGACCACCAGGCAGTCCATCACCCAATCTGCATGTATGGTGAGGCAACACACTGCCAGAGCCTCCCAGGGCCCCAGCTGCAGATTGCCTCAGGAGACAGAGTGCAGGAAAGAGGAAATTGTCCATGGCTCCAGCGGTGACCTGAAGCAGCTATAACCACAACGTTTCCTCAGCTGCGGGAAGGCAAGAGCAGAAGAGAGAAACACACAGGTGCCACCAGCCACAAGATGAATATGGCCTCACCACAGAACCGGTGTGAACATACTGGCTCACTGCTCCAACGCCAACGATCCAGTGAGATGATCTTCCGGCAGCGGATGTTCTGGTGGCGTCTGCAGCACTGGGGTCTTCCTCTTTGCAGCATTGATGGACACTTGTCCACCTGTATCACTCTTGAATGTACTTCAGGGAAAGTGATAGGCTAATAGACTTTATAGATGTTTTTTTGGAAATATGGATCTGCTTTCTGGATTATGTGGCTATGTTACATTTCAATGTGCATACATTTATCACAACCATGCTGAGTTCTGGTGCCTTTCCTCCTATATTTCTCGTCCTTAATGCAAATGAGAGATGAATGTCTTCATTATCGATTTCACCGAAAATGGTAAACTTGTTTAGGGTTAATATTTGCTTGGGTACATGGATCCCACATTTGCTATGCAAGTAACTGAATGAGTCTGGCATTTTCCAAAGATCTCCAAATATAGCCCATCAATGCAGCTGTTAAAAAAACCTCTTAATGGATGCCTTGAGGAACCACGCGTTTTCAATATGGGACACAGCATTCCTAACTGCTGCAGATCACATCCAAAAAAGAAGAAAGCAGGGAGACAAAGACAAATTAGGACCAAACTATTACATTGATTGTGGGAAAGCTTCAAGAATAATAATTCCTCAAAAATTCTTGCTACAATGAATGAAAGAAAATGAACAAGATGCAAAAGTTTATGCTGTTATCAGGAAGAACGGTAGCTGAGAACATTGTTGTACTTGCTTTTAGTGATGAAAGAAAAAGCATTTGGACTATTTAAAGGGAAGGTAACCCAATTTTACCAGGATAGAGCAGATATTCTCTTTGTGCTCCAGTGCACAGCTATCCTTATGAGACATTGTTACCATTTTCAAGGTGGTTTTCATTGTATTTCCTTCTAGTGTGAGACTTGATTACACACATTGATTGCTGGTGCCCGATACTGAATACACAGAAAGATTTTTTACGAACGACCTTTAAGGTTAAGGTGAATCTTATGGAGAAGTACAACTCTCCAGATTATCTTGGAATAATGAAATACAAAAAACAGTTGTAGAAAGTTAAGTATCAGATATCTAGATTAGTAATAGAATTTTAAATGCTATCACGCAGCCTTTTAGGTATGACACAGTATCCTTAGGTCAAAAGAACACCACCCAACACTTAACGTACCTGGTACAACATTGAACACCATGATATTCCTCATGTGCTTCAGAAGAATGCTCATGCAAATACATGGTTTTACCATCTCAGCCCTGCAATCATAGCATGATAAACTCATCACATATGTATGGATATCTACTTTCCTCCACGCAGTGGAGTCTTCATGCACATACAGCACCCTCTCATTTATGGATAATCTACTGAGTTCATGTAACAATTCTTTTACTGGCGGCTTTTGTTCCCCCTATCATTTCCCCATTTTATATTTCTACACTTTATTTAGATTTTGGAATATTTAGGGTATCTTCCCAAAACACTCAGCATACTTAATCATGGCATATCCAAATTTAAAATGTCGCTAGGCCATGCAAGGAATCCATTTATAAAATGTTCTCTTCTTCCTCAAGTCCACAACACAGGAGACCATTTATACCAATTTCTTATGTGTGTGCATCACCTACATCTGCTTCAAAACAAACGTGATGCTTTTCAGCTGGAGTCAAATTTTTTATAAATAAGATGACGTGCTTAAAGTGAAGATATTCTATAATGAGCAGTAATGTTGTGCTCTATAAGTGCTATTCAAATCAAATCAAATCATGATGTCACAATTGTGAATAACATTTTGAAACAGTTGCAAGCACAGAAAACGTTTTTAAATCTGACACCAGATTTACAGCGACTTTGCCATAATTCTGTGTCATTGATATATTTCATCAGACAATGGTAACAAATATTAATGATTGGTCTGATAACATTGACAACAAAGATCCATCTAGACCTACATGGACCAATCTTACTTATGTGGAGAGACAAGCGCTCCTCAAAACATGCAAACCTTGTTATTGGAGATGCTGATAAAGGGGGAAATATACTATTGATGACCAAACAAGATTATACAACTGAAGCACACAGTAAACTCCGTAGTACATGTCAACATGAGCAGCTCACCAACGGCCCAACTTCAACTCTACCCCAGGAATTTCAATTGTAACTAGACAATTGGGAACCTCAAGGCTATTAAAACCTAATTAAATGAAATATCTTCTAAATCAATATCTTGTTAAGGTTACACTGTATCTATTACCTAAAATACACAAAGTTGAATATAAATTTCCATGCTGGAAGGCTAATCATTATTGGCATCGATTCCCTTACTGGAAAAAAATATGAACACATTGACAGACACATTTACACTTTTGAAACTTCCATTACACTTCACGTATCGAGGGGATGCATTAGAAAACTACCAAACCAGCAGCAGCGGTCACCGGAATACTACCTGGTTACCATTGTATACTAGTATACAACACCAGAAATTATTGGAAGAATGGAAGAGTGCTTGGATACCAGTTCCACTAACACTAAATCACAAAAAATATGATCCTTGATATGTTAGTAATTACATGGTATAACACAATTCTTTTCTTTTTGATCAAACAATATATTGCCAATGTCAAAGGACAGCAATGGGAGCAAATGTCGCCACCCACTGGAAATATCTTTGTAGGGCACTTTGAACTATGTACACTCTATGAATATGCTGGCTAATTTAAACAAAAAAGCATCAGGAGTTCACAGTACACAGGCTCTAAACTCCTTAACAACAATTAGCTTTTTTTTAGTTCATGCTATAAAACCATCACACTTTTCAAATTCTATAAGAATAAAAGAAAAAGATACTGCTTTATTGAAATGTGCCCCGCTGTTGGGACCAACTTTAATTTAAGGTTGTTATATGATGAGGTTACCTGATATTTACATGTTGTGTACAGTATACTGCAGTTCCATCATCCCCTCTGTAATGTTGGCCTATGGGGAGAGTGCAGGGGTGAAAAATGCCATTGACTACCAGATGTCACTTGGCGACCCTCAATTAGATTTAACCCTGTTGTCAACTGCTGTCCATATACTGTATAGTTCTATAGCATGTGCATGGTGTGCAGAGATTTGTCTTCTCCACTTGCATGTATGGGATTTTTATAGCACGGCACTAGCTGGGAAGCATATGAGCACTGTGCATAGGAAATGCACACAGTGGTTACAGATAGAGTGTGAGGGTAGCAGTGCTAACTGTAATGGTTCAAGAAGGGCAGGGACGTGTGTGAGCTCTATAGGCGGAGAAGTATGTTTTAGTGATAATGAAGCGAGAAACAATTGTCAAATGCCATTTGAAGAGTAGTGATTTGCAAACGGAGCAACCTTATTACTGGGATTCCCCACTGCTTTGTGATTTTGACCTTTTACAGAGCACCCAGTACAGCTTCTGGGCTCCTGCACGATGTTTGTACCTTTTTTCACGGGTCATGTCTGTAACCCAGGATGCAAATGTTCAATAGGCCTTTATTAAGGAACAAAGTGTTGATGTATATGCTTAACACAGTACTCTATCAAACAATTCAATTTCAGACTTTTGCACACTACGAATTTGGTGGTAATTTGGCGATAAATCTGCTGAAATATTGTCAAACTCACCATTATAGCCAATTTGTCCATTGGGTTTACCATGGTATTACACATGGTCGTATGGCAGTATTAATCCCCATTTTCCGAGTCCATAGTACTCCATCAGGATTTTGGAGGAATTATCACCAGGAGTAATTCTGCCATGGTAATCCCACCAAGATTTGGCTTTAAATTTAAAGTGCTGATTTACCACCAGCATGATGCTGGAGGAAAATCCTCAACTCTGAGGTGTTGCAGTAAAAACTGTGGTAATTCAGTTACTGGCCAAAAAAAGTGGTGGAATTACCACCTGTTTTTCTCCACACCACCAAACTCATAATTAGGTAGTTTGTATATCGCTCCTCCCCCCATTCTATCCCATTTTAGGGACCCTGTTATGAAGACAGCTATATATGTAGTAATTGTGCATTGAAACTTGCGTGCTACTGTATTTCACCTTCTGTAAAACTAAAATCATTAACCTAGAAATGAGCACCACACTGAAGCAGCTTTTTGGGACTGGGTATTCTATTACAGAAATCCAGCAATTTCTCATAATCCTCGGGATTTACCTAATGGGACCTGTCATCTACTACTATAACAGGGGTGGGGGGGCACACCCATAGAAGAAGTTAATTAAGCATTAGGACAAATGGGTGCTTTTGGGATACAGTGGGATGTTATTATGTACACTCTATGAGTTGGTGGTGTTCATGCATGACAACTCTCCCTGTGTTTTGCTATTTTTCATAGATTTTTACTTTCCTAAAATATCACTCCTCACAATGTAGGTCAATCAACACATTTATTTTCTAGCTCAACATCTCCCTCTTAGCTACTCCCAAAGATTGCCATTTTCGTTGGTGATGCTTCTGTCTCGGACATCCAGTATCTTGGGTGGCTTTAGCTTCTCTCTGTACAGTAATATTCTTTTTCGCTTTCATTTGTTGTAGTTTGTGCTGCACTTTTATTTGCCTGTGTGAGATCATTACATCCATGATCAAGAAAGATACCAAGCAACTGTTTCCCAGCACAAAACTCTTCTGCCCTCTCATCACAGGATTCAAGTTACAAATGCAGTCATCTACTGTGCTTAGTGAAATCTGGGTTTGAAATAGCGAAATGTGACTTGAGTCTGATTGTACAGTTCTGCTCTGTGGTAAGGGGCTTAATGTAAAGTGTAATTTCTAGAATGCAGTACAAAGGCATGACTCTAAACTCACTCACATTTGGATGGAGGGTATTATATGACTTCAATGAGATCGTCCACCAAAAGTTGTATCTAGAGGGGTACAAACCAGCCTTACCTTTTGGACAGTATTGATATGCATTGTTTGAGTGCATACGATGAAGTAATGGTGTTTTGTCTGTTGTGGTCTAGGCTGTCACCTCTGATCCATGACATGAATAAGGAAAAGTGGGGGTTGCACAAAAAACAGTAATTTCAGAAGAGAAAGAACCTACATGGTAAAGCACAGCAGAAGCACCCAGTAAAAGTCCATGTCTAGTAGTTGTGATGAAGCTGAGTAGGATTGACACCAGAGAGAAGCACAGTCGGGTTTTTTCAAGGTAGTTACAATGCTGAGCAAATATAAATGCCTTTCAACCCCCTTCCCAGTTCTCTGGACACATCCCTTCAGTAAATAACACTGGGAATCAAGAAGATGGTTCCTCTTAGGCAAACAACACTGCAATAATAAACAGGATGGCTTGTCCTCACGTTTAAGCAACAAGTCTTTGGGATTTGTAACCCTCTATCCAAGCATCCCTTCTGAGGATAGGCTGTCACTGCTCAGTCATTCAAAGTATTGTGTATGTGAGTGTCCCCTTACTTGTTTCTTGCCTTTTTCTTCTAGATATGCAGGTCCTCTGCATCTCATCCTTTACTCCTGGTAACACCGTCCCTGGGATTCACGGTCTTTACTTTATAGATTTAAGTCATTTGCTTCGCATCCTCAACTCCTGGGAAACTCATTTCCTGAATCTGAGTGTGCATCTTGAAAGAGTAGGCATCAAAACAAAAACAGATTGAAAGAAGCACACAGAAGCACGCCCTCTCCTGGCAGGTGTATTGAGCTGCCACACATGCCTGATGGGCCATGCCTGGATGGGTTCCTACAGAGATAGGAGATGCTAATGTGCTGTTGCACCACTACACATCTGATTGGAAGAGGTGGGGTGTCAAGGTTTCCAAAAAGTGGACCTGTGCAACATCTGTATGCCTGGTACTCTAATACTTGATGTTTCCTGATGCTTCTTGGTTCATTCCTGTATGATGTGCATGTTTGGTGGGGTCTGATGAAGGTAGAGCAAAGGCTGAACTTGATCATGTTAAGCAATTATTTTATTGAATGTAATGCTTTCCATTAAACAAAGTGAATTCACAATGGCTTTATACAGAAATATCCTGCAGTTAATCTTACAAATAGCAAGCCCATATTTCACTTTTCATACAACTTGCTGTAATGTCTACTTAATTCTTCTTAACTTTCAATAAAAATCAATTAACTTAAAAAGAAATAGCAAGCCCAAATGTATTATTGAAAAATATAATATAATAATCTGTGCACTTGTATTTTAGAGTACTACAATGGAATTAAGAACAGAAAATAAATTGTGAATCACATGAGAGGTGTAGTATATTCATGAATAGAAACTAATATTATTTGTGTTTTTCTAAATAAAAACCAGGTCAATAGCAGATTTATGTTACATGGAACACAACCATTATCAATAGTTTATTCCGATTTCTCCATTAACAAAATACAACAACCCCCTAACGTTTTAAAATCCTTACAATTATAGCCATGTAAACAAACACACAAATGTTAAAACTGTGACTCCTTAATAACATACTATAAATATAAATGTAAATAAAGACATGAGTTAAACAATAAAGCAAAAGAAATTCCAGTGTTTCACAGTAATTGGGCTCGTAGTGTCTGTGCAGCTGTGACATTCTTTGTTAAATTGAAAGTAAATGTTAAGTCATCATGGTTAATTAAAAATCACATGGCTTCTTTACACATTATTAAATCTGAAAAAGCTCTTAACCATTGCATTTATGCAACTAAATAGCATGGGCAAATCACCATGAAGTGCACAATGTATTTGTCATGACCTATGCCGCAGGTCCTCATAGGACACAATCTATCTCATGTAGCTGTTATGTACTGTGAACCTAAAGCTATAGACTTTATTTCACCTAAACTGTATGTTTCTTCAGTGTTCAGCTTCTTGACAAGGAATGTACAGGTACCATTATCCATCAATTTGACACACACATTAAAGAGGGTAATTGATACGGCTGTGGGTACCCAGGACACAGGTCTATGTACAACATACAATAAAGGGCAAAAGGCATCAAATTCAGGATTTTCATTGTTCTATATGTTTTAAGTTTAGTTAATTGGCCATCATGTTAAGACATCGATGAATGCATGTTCAGTCAGGAATGGCAACTTCAAATAGCAAGTGCCTTGAACAGACCATGACCACAATAAGGCCTCATGTAAAGTGCATGCCTGATTCTTCAACAACAGTCTATTAAAATAGAATTTTGTTCTGAACAGCAGATGTTTTCTGATGATACCAAGACCCTAGAAAAAGTAAGTTAAGATAATTGTACAGATATATGCTGCACAAAGGCAATGTGTTTTAAAGCGACAAATGGGAACTACATAAGTAGTTATCCAATTTGAAAATGAAAGATAGATCTGAATTGCATGCAAAAGGTTATATTTCAATGTATAAAGTATGCATATATTCACATATTGTAATAATTCTGTCATGCTTGCAGTTACAAAACCATGAAGGATGTCTCTGAACTTAGAATATTCATCTAAATCTGAATATTTATCCTTATTATTGGCACAAGTCCGTACCTGGAATTAAAAGGTTTTGAAATCTTTCGGTCCAGTTTGATTATAATTGGCGAGGGGAGGGCTAACTCGCAGTTAATACAGATAGACATGTTATCCCCTTTTTACATAGAGAATTCAATGGGTAAATCAAAGCAAAGTGGAGGATCCTAGATGGCGTATGTTAAGGCAACTTATCACAGGCTCTGTTCAATCCAAAATTGCAGCATCGAATCATATTGCCCGGGTGGAGTTTTCTGGGTATTTAAACTCATAATACATAGGAAGAGGGAGTATTTTGGGAAAACAGAAAAGGAAATGAGCTTGCCCGACAGGGAAAGTGGATTAGTGTTCCAATTTAAGCAAAGTGTCCTTAAATAGGGTTTTTCAATTGGGAACTGAATACAGACATATGTGCCAAGAAATAACAAGATTGCCTGAGATTAATATTGAGAGCAGGTAAACCGACTGAAAGGAAGAGCTTGCCTGGTGGTTTTGCCTTGAGCTGGTGATGTCCTTACCTGTCCCGGACCTTTGAAATACAAACCAGAAATTAGTGCAATAATCCATGAGCATTTCAAAAATGCTTCCAAGAATGTATTTAATCCAAGATAGACAATAAACATATTTTAGAGGAACCTTGTTTATTAACGATGTCACTGAAAACATGCATATAGTATAAGATGTATGCGCTTTGTGGTTGGTAATTTCATATTGAAACCATGGGTAGTTTTTCCAGCAATTTGGGATCTATGAAGGCCTATGTCATCCTGAATTGCAATGTCTAATGACAAGCCTTTGTGATTGGTGCCTACCCATGTCAAGTAGGAAATTAACATGTGTTCCTTAATGAACATATTGGACTGGGGTTTTGAAGGGGTGGATCTGCTACCTTGAGATTTGTGAGGGAGTAAGGTGTTACTGTTCCAGCATTCCAAAAAGACAAATAATTCCCGAACCCGAGCCTTTATAATAATTATAATCAAGTCAACCCCACACATGTTTGCGTTTTTATGCTCAAGTTATAAACAAATATGTTGCCACAGATAGTATCCAACATTTTAGAGTTGAATGAGTCCTAGAATAAAAAGTCATTTGTTAAGCTTATATTGTTCTATGACTCCACACTTGTCGATGGGTTTCCGAGAATAGAATAGGGGGTTGTTTTATTTCAAACCTTATTCTAAGAATAGTTGTGGCTTTTGAATGAAACACCTAATGTACTTTTGTATGTTTATATTAGAAAGAATGTATTCTTTGGTCTAGAATAGTCATTCATATTTGATTTTATATGCATGGATGTTTGTTCAAATCAGAATTAAAACATAAGTGAGACAATAGCAGGAAGGTTGTATTTTCTTTTCAGTACACATGCTGCCTGCATGTATGGGCAATATTTTAAATGACTTCCACAGGATTATAAGTTATGGGACCACCTTTACCTTTAATTCCTTGATTTGTTACTTTAAATAAAACAGAGTATTCAGATTAAAAAACAGCCTGCTTCTTGTCCCAGACTTTGGATGGGATATCGTGGTAGGCAGAATTAGATCAGGAAAATGTCTTTGTACAATGAGGCAGCTAATAAAAAGTAAATGCATTTTATGGATAGAAGTCATTAAAGCGTGTGAGTTTGTGTGTATGTTCATGCATGTCTCTGCCGTGGTATCACCAATTTATTGATGTGACATTTTAATTAGCAGCAATGCTGACATATATTGTAGGCACAAACATCATACAAGCGTTTTAAAGTGTCAATGAGAACATATTTAGGACACATGCATCATTAAAGTGATTTACAGTGGGAATGAAGCAATATATAGTGAGCATAGGAATCTTGTAAATGTGTTTCACAGGAGAGTGCTTGCTTATATTGCGGGTTCATGCATCATGAAAATGTTTTACAGTGGCAATTAAGGGATATGTATTGTGAGCACTGTGATCATGCAAGAGTGTTTTACAGTGGTAATACTTGTTACATTGTGGATGCAAGCATCATGAAATTGTTTATATGTTATATTATGTATGCTATGTCAACAAGTATTTATACTGCACCCTTCACCTCTGTAGTGGTCTTGCAGTGCTGGTGCTTATTCGGATAATGAACTACTGTGCCAACAGCCAGGCTAAACCACTGTGTGATCTGTGGGTGACAGGAACATTGGGAAAGGTACGAGAATAAGAGAAGTGGGAGTAGACAGTAGATTATACCGACAAACAGTTGGTGAAATACAAAGAGGTATAGGGAAAAGATGCATGATTGTGGTAGTAGGGTTGTGTGTGTACTCATTGGTGGTGGATCAAACAAATGTTGAGCAGAAAAAGAGGAAATAAAACCCACCCAATGAGCCAAGAAGTATTCTGTGAAGGCAGCTTCTAGTACATTCCTTGTATGGTACTAGAATTAGTAACTGCATGGTTGTGTGATGGACTCATGTGCATTGTGGATGCTTCTGTGCCAGATAACATTTTATATGTCCCTTCCTGTAGGCAAGGATCATAATCTGTGGGTTCCAAGCTGAATTAGAGAATTTAAATGTTGGCAGTGAGCACTTGAATGCAGGGAACACAAAAAGAAGAGTGGGAAAAGGAAGAAGTGCTAATTTCAACACTCTGGGATCCATACCAGCTTAGCCATTTGATGAACAATGAGAGTGTGTGATCAATGTTGGGTAGTTTTACAAAATGAAGTGGAGTAGTAGAGAGTAGGGTATCAAATCTTCAGAATATGTAACCATGTAGACCAAAAGAATAGACCTTGAATTCCTCATCTACAGTAGGAAACCACCTCGACGTATAGTCCTGATGAATACTAACAACGTGTACCTTGCTAGTGTAGGCCACACAGGCATACATGAATAATTTAGTAGTATTTCCTTACATATGACCAGGTCATTACCATCATGCACAAACAGCCACATTCGCAACAATAACAAGACCCCTACACACATCAAAAGAGGAGCACATCTGTTAGAGGTTGGCAATCATCATAAGTGTAGCTAGGCCACACACACAGATTGTTTTTAAAGAAAACAGATGTGGAAAGAAATCCAAAGTATAAGTGGGCGTATCTAATATAAAGAAGATACTGCAGATACCACACAAATTGAGACACAGTTTGGAACTAGTTGAATTCCAGGTATGTAATAAGTATTTAATACATTCATGGTCATCCCCAGCAGGAAAAAGGCATTAAAACACCTAGATCATAATGAAACCACAGTAATAATTTTGAGCCCTTCATCACATTACAAAAGGTTAATATAAAATATTATAGAAGGTCCCAGCATGAGTAGGGCACGCATGTACTGATTGGACCCCTTGGGCCCCTTACTAGCCCTCCAGTGATGCAGGACTCCTATCAGAGTGCTCCAATCACTCTCCACTCCACAATGGTACTCATTCAACTCACTTGCCCTTTCCTTTGCTGGCCTGACAAAAATGGAGGCCCTTTATAATTGCGTATCTAACAGGTATTCTTTTAGCTTGGAATGTGTTGCCCTAATCCTTCCTCACTTGAGAAAGGGGAGACCCCTTCCGAGATACTAGCAAAGCCCACAACTGCACAAACAAAGCTCATCCCTAAAAATCTTTGATATTGTATTAAGTCGTTTGGGGGTGTCCACTGTGAGACAGGCATGGTATCAGGAGAGATGACACAGACAACAAAGATATATATTAAACAAAGCTTTATCAATGATCAGGATGATGTAATGCCTAATTAACCTTTTGCCATGGCAGGATTTCCCTGCCTAAAGAAATCTAAGGCGAGTCTATGTCAGTAAGTCCAAAACCAAAAGTCTGTCTGTCTCAAAAACCTATGCTTGTCTTCACAACTACAACAAAAACTACTGCGGAAATGCACTCAACCAAAAAGTCAGTGTTCAAAAGCAAATGTTCAAAGATTGGCAATTCAGGTTCCCCTAAAATTATCTGGTTTAAATTTACCACAGTTCCAGTGTAACTTCTTGTCAGTAAAGAATGAACAAGTTCTAAAACTACCTTCGGTAGCATTGTTTTGTATCAAATGAAGATCCAGGGGTCTCCCTTCCCCAAGTTCAAAGTGCAAAATTGTTTTAATTTTATTTTCATAATGCACTTAATACCTGAGTTCGGTTTCCAAGAGCATATCAGGGATTGAAACCTCTGTTGCTCTGCATGGTCTTGCTTCCAAGATCAGCATGTTGCCCATGTGTTATACTCCTTTCACTACTGGTCTTGGTACTCCTTTCCCCAAGACAAAGATTCTCCAGCTTTAACTCTCAGGGTTATGATATGATATGATATGATATGACATTTATAACGCGCCTATACACAAGTGTTTCAAGGCGCGATGAGACAAGGGAGGGGAAACAGAGAGAAGACAGAGACAACAATCCCATTAGGCCAGGTGACATTGAGATCGCGCAAGTGCTGGGGAGGGGGGAACGGGAAACGTGCAGGGGTAAAGGGGAGGGGGCAGTGCAGTACATAAGTTAACAGTAAAATAAATAAAGACAACAAATGAAAGTGTGGCCAGCTGGTGGCAAGTGCAAGGGTAAGTGCAGACATCAGGTGTCAAGTGCTAGTAGGGGCAGTAGGGACACAGAAACAGTCCTGAGTGCAAGGGTTGCCAGGGCGGCAGTGCAGGTGTGCAACTGGCAGGGAGGGGAACGGGCCCGATATCAGAGGGTAGCCGGGTAACCAATGCAGTTTCAGAATCAGCCGGGAGATCAGCAGGGTAGTGGAGGACAGAAAGCAGAAACAAAGAGGAAGGTCTTGAGGATCTTCCGGAACCGGAGATGGTTCTCCGCAAGTTTCACAGAGGCCGGGAGGCTGTTGCCGAGGGAGGCCCCAGCAGAGGAAAGTGATCTACCACCAACTCACTGCTTGGAGAAGTGACTGACCCTAAGGAAGTTGGAGGCGGATGAGCTTTGCATTCATTCTCCCTACTCAGAGGCATTCGCGAACATGTTTACTGCATGCGATCACTCTCTTACTATGTATCTTCACAGTTCATACGCTCACCGGGTTTCTCTCAATTCCATAAAGTCACGGGTTGCAGCATTTTACTTTCTGGCTCCTTGATCCCTCGACAACTGAGGTCAGGGTCTTACCAACTGCCCCTCAGATGGCCCTGGGTTGGCGCTTCCAGCCAGGGTAATGAGCAGTTTATAGCCACCATAAAGGGACCGCCTTCACACGGAACGCTTTGGCTCCTTTCACCGGTTCTTGGGTTCCCTTCCTCAAGAGTCACTTTCAATAGTAGTTTCACAAGTTCATAGGCTCATAAGTTCAATAGTTAAGTTCCCAAGTTCACAAGAGAGTATGTGATCCACTTGACCAGTCCTTGGTTAATTTCATCAATGGTTTTCTCTTCTTTGCTGTTTTCCCATTGGAGTCCCCTGGACATGGAAGAATTTGCAGACTGCACGGTCCACCCATTACAGGTCGCGCAACCAGGGGCTCTTGTAGTTATACTGTTCCACTTTATGACTCCCTCCAGGTTTGCTGGGGCGTCCTGGTCTAGGTGCAGTTGCCAGGCCGCACAGCCCACCCACTACAGGTCACGCAACTAGTTGCCCTGGCCCAACTCTTAGCCACCTTCTGCTATTTTTCACTTTTTTCTGAAATTAAATTACACAAGGGGGGACTCTCTCTGTGACCCACAAATTACTGTTAGGCAGTTCAGAAGGGATCCTCTCTTCCCAACATTCCTTTCCTGCCTTTTCCTGTTCTTGATTAGTTCATTTTAAATAAGTTTGTAATTTTGCTCCCACTTTGCTAGCTACCCTCAACAGCATCATTCGCCTTTCCTTCAGGGACCTCGGGAGATTCAAATGGTTACAATGTTCCTTACAGAACATCCCTTTAACAATGCTTTGCATTCATTCTTCTTACTCAGAGGCTTTCGCGAACGTGTTAATTGCACGCGATCACTCTGTTACTATGTATCTTCACAGTTCATACGCTCACCGGGTTTCTCTCATTTCCAGAAACTCACTGGTTGCAGTGTTTTACTTTCTGGCTCCTTGAACTTTCGACAGCTGAGGTCAGGGTCTTACCACCTGCCCCTCAGATGGCCATGGGCAGGCGCTTCCAGCCAGGGTCACACAGCATACTTCGGCTCCTTTCACCGGCTCACTGGAGACACAGCTCCCTCGCCAAATGATCATAACTTTCCTTCCTCTGCAATCAATCAGCATCTCAGTACTCTGTTCACTCTGGGACAGTCACAAATTGAACGGGCCTCCCTGCTGCTCTCCTCCTCTCTTCTTGTATATGGGTGCTCCACCTTTTATACACCTGTACCCTGTTAAGGGTTCTCTGGTGTGTCTCACCTGCCTGGTTTGCCTGGCTACAATCAAGCCAATCACTAGGACATGCCTGGCCTCCAGCTTTGCAGCTTCTGGGTTCCCTCTTCTTCGTCCCAGTACCATAATGATGTTTCCTATAGGTAACCTGCATTGTTCCAGGAAGCATCTTTCGAGTTGCAGTATTTTGTGTAATGTCACAATAGCCTATTAAGGCAGAGGGGTACTAGGTAGGTCATCATTAAGTAAGTGAGAACACTGTGTCTCTCCCAGTGACATCCTCTTTCCAATCCCCAAAGACCCTCCATCCAGGTTATCCTCCCTCGCTCGTCCAGCCCCCTGGATGGGATCCAGCAGCAATGGCCCTTTCCTGGTCACCTGAAACGAAGATCCCCAGGGAGTAGTTGTGAGAGCGCCTTCAGGTTTGTCACACCAGAGAGCACTGTTTTATAACCAGGATATCTGTTGTGTACTGGTCCCATTAACCCTACCTGACTAATCATCAACACCTGGGACTACTTTCCTGAATAGAGCATGAGGCTTGAAAGCTCTACAAGGAGAACACCACAAGAGTTGCCAGGTACACTGTTGAGACCGGTTTATAGTGATAAAATCGAAATATAAAATCTCGAATGTCCAAATCTCGAACAAAAAAAGGTAGAAAAAAAAAGTCACATTTTCTTTTATGCCGTTTTTTATTCGAAATGGTGGGGGGGATCCCCCCAACCCCTTTTTTTTTAACCCATTTTTTTTAATCTCTGACACACCCCAAAATAAATATATAATAAAAAAAGGAGTAATTCGACTTTTTTTTTTCGAGATTTTTTTTTCGACCTTATTGGCATTCAAGATTTTTTTTTTCGAGATTTTGACTGACCACCGTTGAGACCTGCAGTATGCCCCTCATCCTGCGATTATATATATATTACTTAAGGTTAAAATACTGTCACATAAGTTCTAAAGTTATCATACGCAATGAACACAGCAACACAGAATTTATGTAAAAAGAGAAGGGACTCAGAAGACTGAACAGACCATACCCAACCCTAAAGCCTGTACAATCAGTAGTAACCCAATGGTATCATTTATTTACACTTTGTAAGGCTTACAGGGAGGTTGGAGAAAGAGAATTCCTAGGCATCCCAGGTAAGTAATCACACAACACAGGGCCACAGGACTGCCACTATGTAGTCTTGAGCAAGTGATACAACATTGCTAAACATCAGCTGGAACACTTTAAAACTGCAGGAATTGCTTCCAGCATCCCAATGACTATATTCAGAAAATGGTGAAATACAGGTACGGTGACCACAATATCACTTTTAGGGAGTATTTAAAGTCTTCTAAGGTTTTCCTCATTGGAAATGATGGGACACACCCAATAGGCCGTTGCCGTTATGATGCCAAGTAAGGTAAGTATCTCTTATGACCTGTAGGTGCAGCAGGTGATGCAACCAGCAGAATGGGGAGCCTGAGGGACCCCCGCAGATGAGATCCAGCCCAAGGTACGAGCAACAGTAGATCAGGAAGAGCAGGTTGCAAAGTGAGCTTCAAGCTCAGAGGCATGTTAATTGATGGCTAAATGGCGGCAGAGAAATATCTCTGCACCTGAAGCCAGTAGAGGGGTCAACCTGCCATGTATGTGGTGAAGAGTACTCACAAAGCTGTCTGTGGCATACCCAGTCAAGGAACAGTGGGTGTACAGGTGTTTTTAGGTTTTGTATTGAGACTGGCTAGCCAGAACTAGGGTTATCTTGTTAGTGTGACTTGAACCCCAGTTACAGGTAGAACCTGGATGAAGTAATCCAAATTAATAAGGCACCCAGGAAGATGGCCCAAGGCAGAGGACACCACAAGAGGAGCTGGCATGAGGACAGGGCAAGGGTTCAAGACAGTTCAGGGGAGTACCAAGGTTCAAACCAGTTGGAAGATGGGCTCACAAGGAAGACAATTGCTGGAGCTGAGACACAGTAGAAGGCAGACACATGAGCTCTAGGTGAGAATATCAGAGAGGCCCCCCACCTTTAGGCAGTTGTGATGCTGGCACTTTTAATGTGAGCACATACATCACAAAAGTACAAAAGTGTGTGTTATAGTGGTCATACTGGCTTATAAGGTTGGCACAGGCATCACAAGCATGTGCTTTAAAGTGGCATTGCTGGCATGTATATTCATTTTATTTATTTATTTTAATTTTGATAAAGCGCTACACGCCTCAGAGCGCACAAAGAAGACAAAAACAAAATGGACAACAAGAGGGGTAAAGGCGGCAGACTCAGCAGAGGGCAAGAGAGAACCGGAAACAATACGCTACAGATTAGCCTGGTTTGAGGTTGAACAAGTGCGTTTTTATTGCCTTCTTGAAAGATGGCAGATTGACAGCCAAGCGTATAGGACAGGGAAGAAGAATCCATTGCAGGGGAGCCTGAACATCAAAAGAGGTCCCTCCAATGTGTGCCAGTTTATATCTGGGCAAGATGAAAGTAGGAGCGATTGAGGAGCGAAGGTTCCTTGTGTTGGCATGGTTATTTACATGACTAATGAGATATGCCAGGCAGTTTTTAGACAGCATTTAAAAGCCAGGGTCAAGATCTTGTGTGTGATCCTGTGCTTTATTGGCAGCCAATGAAGGGCCCTTCTGGAGTCTGAGACATGCAAACACCTGTACAGGCCTTGGATGGCCCAAACGGCATTACTCTGGGCTACCTGGAAAGCCTGAATGTTGAGATCTGTGGTGCCTGCCTGCAAGCTGTTACAGTAATCCAATCTTGAGTTGACAAGTGCTGTAGCAAGCAGTGCACAGTTATTAGCAGTAAGGAAAGGACAAATGTAATTTATTTGCTTGGTGATGAGGCCACATGTAGATCAAATTTAGGAGACATGTGGTCTCATTGATAGTTCCTCATCAAGGACCACGCCCAAGGTCTTGACTTTCTTAGATACGGCAATGGTGTTGCCAGCAATACAAAAATGGGCATATTCAGGGGCTAGTTTACTCAGGCACGCTCTGGAGGCTACTATCAAGCGCTCAGTTTTGTTGCAGTTCAGTGCAAGTGAATTGTCTGCCATCCATGCCTGGACGGCTTGAAAGATGTTATTTATGGCAGTCAAATCTTGCTTGTAATGTCCACTCAGCTCAAGAATGACCTGGGTGTCATCGGCATCATTTGTATACCGGACACTCGGGGTGTCTAGCAGATCCAACATAGTTGGAATGTAAATGTTAAACAAGGTAGGGGACAGGCAGGAGCCCTGAGGGTCTCCGCATGTTTGGATAACTGGCTTAGAGCTGCCCTCACCCATATACACCCGGCAATCTGGGGACCAAGAAAGGAGGATATCCATCTAGAGGCCTGATTGGACCAGTGGGCAACCTCCCCCAATCTTGTCACCAGTAGAGAGTGGTCCACCAGATCGAAGGCTGCAGAGAGGCCTAAGAGGATCAGCAGGACGGTGTGAGCTCTGTACGCCATGCCAGCCAAGGTGGATTTAAGGTCCAGCATGGCGGTTTCAGTTCCATGCTGAGATCTGAAGCCTGATTGATGCAGGCCAAGGATCTTTTGCTCTTCAATATGTTTCTGGAGTTGAAGGTATGCCAGTATGTCTAAGATCTTCAAGACAAAAGGCATGCTGGTGATGGGCCTATAGTTAGCCGTCGCCATCGGATCGAGTTTGGCTTTTTTAAGTAGGGGTGCAACCCAGGCTTCTTTTAGAGAAGAAGGAACCATGCCCTTATCAAAGGACAGGTTGATGAGTTTAGCCATCCAAGGTGCCAGGAGTTCAAGTGAGTCTTTGAAGACATATGCTGGACAGCAGTCACCCGGGCAAGAGGTGGATTTGAGGTCACAAGCAATCTTGATGACTTGCTCTTCTGAATAATGAGAGAAGCTAAAGCATGGGATCTTATTGGTTTTAGGAGTGGGTACTTGGGGGCTGTTCATCTAGTATCATGTCCTTGAGATGAGATCTGATGTTCTTAATCGTTATTTTAGAGGACGTGATTTAAGCACATGAAGCCATTGCAGATTTCTAGGCACCAAGCAACATCTTTTACGGGGTCTCGATTGGTTGGAGGAGAGTCCTGGAAATCTGCCAGGATCTTGAAAAGTTTGCTGAAATCTGATCGGGCGTTGGTAATCCTTTTGTTGTAATATGTGGATTTGGATTAAGACAATCACAGACTTAAAATTCTTCACTGCTTGTTTATACAGAGATAATGTGGATTGGTTAGAGTTTTTGCGCCAGGCTCTTTCTTGGGCTCTCTTAACCTGTCTGGCAGAGATAATGTCATCTGAGAACCAGGTGCTCTGATGTACCTCGGGCTTGATGAATTTAAGTTTCAGTGGGGCTAGATCTGACAGGCCTTTTTGTCCGGATGTCGAGATATGTTCAGCAATGGGTGAGGATTTGGAGAAGGAAGATAGTGGTTTCAGCCTAGATGATAGGAGTGCTGAGAAGTTGGTGGCAGTTACATTTTTAAGATTATGAGTCCGTTTTTTAATACAGGGTAGGGTATTCATTTTTGCTGGTGGTGCGGGAAGAGTTATAGTGGCCTGAATGAAGAAATGATCAGACCATGCACAGGGTGACACCTGCAGTTGGGAAATAGGTTTTGGGAATACAGCCAGTCAGGGATGTGTCCGCTTTTACGTGTGGGCACTCCCACCCATTGTCTGAGTCCTATGGCAGTCAAGGAGTCAGTGAGGGAGTAACTGTGTTTGTTCGAAGAGTCCATGGGCGTAATTTTAGGGGGGGCAGGGGTGTTTGTTCCCCCCAACTTTCATGGCACACCATTTTGTCCCTAGTCATTTGGCAGGGGCACCTTCTCTTCAGATGTCATGTCCCCCCCAACATTTTCAGAAAAGTTACTCCAGTGCAAGAGTCCTTAGCCCAATGATTAAAATCGCCCATAATAATCAGTGGGATTGTAGTGGGCAGAGGCATCATGAAAATGTGTTGAAAAATGCTCCTGTGTACTATTGATGACAAGAGATCTATTGGAACTTTCATTGTGTTATCATACAAAACCTATTGTGAATTGTATGGCTGTGTAACCATTAAAAAAAAAGAAATATGCTGTAAAAAGGCACCATTTCACTGCATTGTTTAACGAAGAAATGTGGGGGTAGAACATCCCCAAAACATTCTCAGTTCAGTCTCCCTCTCTACACTCAGTTGCTGTCGCCAATTCGGGGGAAATATGTATGCCCTATCACTAAACTAATTCACCAGCTGTCACTGAAATTCAGCCAGGTCCTCAAAAGCCATATTTTCGTTGTTAATACAATGAGAACTAATAACATCTAATATTAAAGCAAACAGGCACTTTTGTTTGTTGTGCGCACTATAATTTGCCAATCGCACGGTTTTTCCCCTCCCTCCTGTGATTGCTTTTGTTGAGATATCTCAGTGGGTTACACACCTGCTCGACTCTCATTGGAATTCAAACTTGTTCATACTGATGCGCCCGTGATTAAAAATATTATTTCTGGGCCCCCCTCCTGCCTAAGTGTTGGCCCCTTTAGGGGGCCCAAGGATGCACAGTGGGGCCCCAAGCTCTTTAAACAGTATTAACGTAACTGCTTTAAAAAAATTAAAAAACCATAAGCAGTAGAAAAACTGCGTATATTTTATATTAAAAATAGTCATCTTAATCACGTTTTGAAGAGTGGGGGGGGGGCCTGGACATCCTCTGTGCAGCACGAGGGGGGCCAGCCCCCGTTTGAAGACTACTGTTCTAGAGAGATGTGTGTGCAACGTTTAAATAAACTTGAACATGGAAGACTCCGATAAAAGAAAGTGTACCATGGAGTTGGCCAATATTAAGGT